>NC_141794.1:11802462-12109254 GCF_054643075.1 Acanthaster planci | reverse complement strand
ATGCAAGACTAATCCCTTGGATGTGATTTTGGACAAAAATGATTTAAAAATCAAGATTAACCCCATAGAAGTGATTTTTCACAAAAATGACAAAAAATTCAAGATTAACCCTTTGGAAGTGATTTTGGCCAAAAATGACAAAAAATGCAAGATTAACCCCTTCGAAGTGATTTTTGACAAAATTGACAAAAAATGCAAGACTAACCCCTTGGATGTGATTTTTGACAAAAATGACAAAAAAATGAATTAACCCTTGGAAATGTTTTTCGACAAAAAAATGACAAAAAATTCAAGATTAACCCCATGGAATTGATTTTTGACAAAACTGCAAGATTAACCCCTTGGAAGTGATTTGGGCCAAAACTGACAAAAATGCAAGACTACCCCCTGGATGTTATTTTTGACAAAAATGACAAAAAATTCAAAATTAACCCCTTGGAAGTGATTCAGGCCAAAAATGACAAAAAATGCAAGACTAATCCCTTGGATGTGATTTTGGACAAAAATGATTAAAAAATCAAGACTAACCCCTTAGAAGTGATTTTTGACAAAAATGAAAAAAATAAATTAAATCCTTGGAAATGATTTTTGACAAAAATGACAAAAAATGAAAGATTAACCACTTGGAAATGATTTTGGACAAAAATGACAAAAAATGAAGAATTAAACCCTTGGAAATGATTTTGAAATAAAATGACAAAAAATGCAAGATAAACCCCTTAGAAGTGATTTTTGACGAAAATGACAAAAAATGAAAAATTAACCCCTTGGATATGATTTTGGACAAAGATGACAAAAATGCAAGATTAACCCCTCAAAAGTGATTTTGACAAAAATGCCATAAAATTCAAGATTAACCCTTTGAATGTTATTTTTGACAAAAATGACAAAAAAAGCAAGACTAACCCCTTGGATGTGATTTTTCACAAAAATGACAAAAAATTCAAAATTAACCCCTTAGAAGTGATTCAGACCAAAAATGACAAAAAATGCAAGACTAATCCCTTGGATGTGATTTTGGACAAAAATGATTTAAAAATCAAGATTAACCCCATAGAAGTGATTTTTCACAAAAATGACAAAAAATTCAAGATTAACCCTTTGGAAGTGATTTTGGCCAAAAATGACAAAAAATGCAAGATTAACCCCTTAGAAGTGATTTTTGACGAAAATGACCACAAAAATTCAAGATTAACCCCTTGGAAATGATTATGGACAAAAATGCAAGATTAACCCCTCAGAAGTGATTTGACAAAAATGCCAAAAAATTCAAGTTAACCCCTTGAATGTTATTTTTGATAAAAATGACAAAAAATGAAAGATTAACCCCTTAGAAGTGACTTTTGACAAAAGTGACGAAAAATGCAAGACTAACCCCTTGGATGTGATTTTTGACAAAAATGACAAAAAATTCAAAAATAACCCCTTAGACCAAAAATGGCAAAAAATGCAAGACTAATCCCTTGGATGTGATTTTGGATAAAAATGATTTAAAAATTAAGATAAACCCCTTAGAAGTGATTTTGGACAAATTGCCAAAAAATTCAAAATTAACCCCTTGGAAGTGATTCAGACCAAAAATGACGAAAAATGCAAGACTAATCCCTTGGATGTGATTTTGGACAAAAATGATAAAAAATAAGGAATTAACCCCTTAGCAGTGATTTTTGACAAAATTGCCAAAAAAAGCAAGATTAACCCCTTGGAAGTGATTTGGGCCAAAAATGACAAAAAATGCAAGACTAATCCCTTGGATGTGATTTGGGCCAAAAATGACAAAAAATGAAGAATTAAACCCTTGGAAATGATTTCAAACAAAAATGACGAAAAATGCAAGATTAACCCCTTAGAAGTGATTTTTGACAAAAATGCCAAAAAATCAAGATTAACCCATTGGAAGTGATTGGGCCAAAAATGACAAAAAATGCAAGAATAACCCCTTAGAAGTGATTTTTGACAAAAATGACAAAAAATTAAGGAATTAAACCCTTGGAAATGATTTCGAGCAAAAATGACGAAAAATGCAAGATTAACCCCTTAGAAGTGATTTTTGACAAAATTGCCAAAAAATGAAAGATTAACCCCTTGGAAGTGATTTGGGCCAAAAATGACAAAAAATGCAAGACTAACCCCTTGGATGTGTTTTTTGACAAAAATGAAAAAAAATAAAGAATTAACCCCTTGGAAGTGATTTTTTACAAAAATGACAAAAATTGACGAATTAAACCCTTGAAAATGATTTCGAACAAAAATGACGAAAAATGCAAGATTAACCCCTTAGAAGTGATTTTTGACAAAAATGCCAAAAAGTGAAAAATTAACCCCTTGGAAGTGATTTGGGCAATAAATGACAAAAAATGAAGAATTAAACCCTTGGAAATGATTTCGAGCAAAAATGACAAAAAATGCAAGATTAACCCCTTAGAGGTGATTTTTGACAAAAATGCCAAAAATTTCAAGATAAACCCCTTGGAAGTGATTTGGGCCAAAAATGACAAAAAATGCAAGACTAACCCCCTGGATGTGATTTTTGACAAAAATGACAAAAAAATGGAGAATTAACCCTTGCAAATGATTTTCGACAAAAATGACAGAACTTCAAGATTAACCCCTAGAAGTGATTTTTGACAAAAATGCAAGATTAACCCCTTGGAAGTGATTTGGGCCAAAACTAACAAAAAATGCAAGATTATCCCCTCGATGTGATTTTTGACAAAAATGACAAGAAATGCAAGATTGGAAATGATTTTTGACAAAAATGAAAAAAAGGATTAAATCCTTGGAAATGATTTTGAGAAAAAATGACGAAAAATGAAGAATTAAACCCTCGGAAATGTTTTTGGACAAAAATAATGAAAAATGCAAGATTAACCCCTTAGAAGTGATTTTTGATAAAAATGACAACATATGAAAGATTAACTGCTTGGAAGTGATTTTTTACAAAAAAGACAAAAAATGAAAAATTAAACCCTTGGAAGTGATTTTTGAGAAAAATTAGAAAAAATGAGGAATTAAATCCTTAGAAATGGTTTCGAACAAAAATGACGAAAAATGCAAGATTAACCCCTGAGACGTGATTTTTTAAAAAAATGACTAAATATGAAAGATTAACCCCTTGGAAGTGATTTTGGCCAAAAATTACAAAAAATGCAATACTAACCCCTTGGATGTGATTTTTGACAAAAATTACAAAAAATAAAGAATTAAACCCTTGGAAGAGATTTGGGCCAAAAATGACAAAAAAATGCAAGACTAACCCCTTGGAAGTGATAATGACAAAAGATGCAAGACTAACCCCTCGGAAGTGATTTGGGACAAGAATGACAAAAGATGCAAGATTAACCCCTTGGAGGTGATTTGGGACAAAAATGACAAAAGATGCAAGATTAACCCCTTGTAAGTGATTTTTGACAAAAAGGACAAAAAATGCAAGATTAACCCCTTGGAAGTGATTTTTGACAAAAATGCAAGATTAACCCCTTGGAAGAGAATTTGGACAAAAATGAAAACAATGCAAAATTAACCCCTTGGAAGTGATTTCGGCCAAAAATGACACAAAATGCAAGATTAATCCCTTGGAAGTAATTTAGGCCAAAAATGTAATATTAACCCCTTGCAAGTGATTTTTGGTAAGACAAGCAAGGTAAGGTAAGACAAACAAAATGCATTACCAATGTGTTCTTCGTTACATTACAAAAAGAAGCCTAATGGACCTGATTCAAAGTTCTTTCAGATAGAGATGGACACTGATGCTTCCGATCCCTATTGACTTGATCCATGAATTGATGAAGGGCCTACATGTAACTCCTCCCTCAGCGAGGCTTAAGATTTTAGTTTGGCAGTATTATACTTGTAAAGTGTCTGTACTTGAAGGTTGAAATAAAAGAATGAATAATGACAAATGTGTAATTAAGTTTTGGAAATTGCTAGGACGCAAATCTACATGCAACTTCAATATTCATGGCCTAAGAGAAAAGAAACAAGGACCTGCATTTCGTGTCGTCTTCATTCACTCTCGTCATCAACAAAGCTTGGTCAGTATTTTTATGAGGAGAAGGTAAATTAATTATGGCACTGGTTTTCGATAGTTTCTTGTTTCAAAACTGCAAAATAGACTAAATTCTTTGGTTACACTCTCTGTATTGTAATCGCATATATAGAACTAGACTACTTGTAATTGTCCCTTTTCATGTCACTAAATTGAAATTAAAAAAAAACACTCGGCATATTAATAATCATCAGCATCAGGGCCAGATCACGGGAGGCATTGGGGGCACATGTCCCCTTTCTTCACCAAAAAGTAAACAAAACGAGAAGAAAAAGAGGGAGAAGGAAGAAACATGGAGAGACCCATCCCAATAAATGTGGCAAAGGTGTAAAAGACAACAGGTCGGCTTTCCATGCTTTTGGTTACCCAACCACCTTAATTTTGCGGCCACGGACCCTAAAATTGTTAGTTCACGCACGCCCCCCCCCAATATCCTGGATCTACCCCTGACCATGACAACTTTCTTAATAGTATAAATGCATCTTAAAGTGACATTTTGGATGGCTTCTGATAATCTGATAATAGTTATTTCCAAAGTGATACAAGCCCAAGGGTCATATTCATACACTACAGACTTGCAGAATGTAGGCTGAGTGCAGGAATTTTCGACCAAGAGGAGAATTCGACCATTTAATGTTCTATATCCTTCTTTCCAAACAGGTCAGTTTTTTACTCAATATTTCTGCTTCATAGCCATCAAATCCCTCCAAGAAAAAGTAATTTCACAAACTCTGTTCCACGAATAATAATACACTTCATTTTCATGAATTTATCAGAACTGAGAGACGGAGGCGCACACGATGAGACTGCTACCCAGGTTCAATATCCCTTAAAGTGAACATAGGTAACAGATGGGAACCATGCTGAAATGGCGCCCTCTGTTGATGATATTGCACCAATCAATCGGAAAATTACAAGCAGTCATTTTCAACTCGAAAATTCACCTCTTGGTGCGCAGTTTTAAAGGTGGAAACAAGGATTTATGAACTTTTCATCATGTTATAAAAAGTCGACAAAAACCAAAACTAGGTAATTCCCTTCGATGTGTCACGAACTGAAAGGAAGAAAAAGTGGTTGATCATGGCCTACAAGATTAACCCGCTGGAAGTGAATGTTGGCAAAAATAACGAAAAATACAAAATAAACCCCTTGGAAATGTTTAGGGCAAAAATGATTTAAAATGCAAGATTGACCCGTTGGAAGTGAGTTTTTAGCAAAAATGATGAAAAATGCAATATGTACTCCTTGGAATCTTTTTTGGGTAAAGATAATGGAAAATGCAAGATTAACCCCTTGGGAGTCATTTTTCTCAAAATGATGAAAAATGCAAGAATGAAATTTGGGGTAGAATTATCAAAATGCAAAATAATGATTAGACAAGTCCAAAATTTGGTAAGGGGGTTAGAAACCTCAAAAAAGGTGAGTGGAATACAAACAGAAAAAGCTAGTTTTCATTTTCATAACTTCAAGCAACAACAATATTTCCTATCTTTTTCTCCCAAAACTAATAGCATACTTTCTTAACATTTTGTGCAGATTTAGTTACCGAAGTGAACACGTCTCGCGCTCGAAGGGTGTAGAAAGGAGGCTTTAGCACGAGAACCAGCACGCCGTAACCAACATGTGCGCACACTCCATTCCGTTTGCATTACACTTTCTGGTTCAAAATGACATCACTGCTCGGTACTCTGTAGCCCAAGAAAACGTTTGAATTCGCTTTAAGGCAGCTTCCAAAAATGTTGCAACGATGGCTGAAGGGTCGCTACAACCGTCAGGTGAAACAAAACTGAGGCAGACACGCATACGAGTTCTGTAGGGCAACCCGTCGGTGCCTGGTGGTAACAGGTTTCCTGTGAGGAAAAGACAGAGTTGAAGGGATTATTTTTTGGTCTTACTTCAAGACAACCCTGGGAATCTCGGGCCTCTTTACCGATTTATCATGTAGCAGACTAGGCTTAGCAAGGTCGCTTGAAATGGCTGGAAGCTATAGGCCCTAGTCATGTAAGAGCACCGCACCCATTCTTGTAATTATTTTCACTGAAATTATCCAGCAGACAATCGATGCTCATTCGTACCACAAGTTGTTTTTACGCCAAAGGCATCTCCAGAAATTCAGATTGAATGGGATGTTGCAGTAAGCGCTAATCATGCACATTACTTGCATTTCAAACAAACCGCAAAATATGAGTTAGGCTTGATATATTGAAACGAAAATAGGGCTGTAATATGCATAGAAAAGGTACTACATTTGACCAAAGAGGAAACGAACGATGTGGTCTCTGCGTGGCTAACTATCACGTGTGATCAAAATGTGAAACTGAGGCCCAAGCCATAGAAAAGAATCATCCAGGGTTAGGCACTCAATTTCATTTCATTTCATTGATTATTTCTCAGGTACATGTGTCAAGACGGAGACAACAAGCATAAAACACGGACAAAAAAAATTACAAAATACACGGTAAAAACTGGTAACACCCCTGAGGAATTGCCAAGAAGCGAACTTAATCACTATCGTGAGGCTCTCCTAAGATGCCATCAGAAAAAGAGAATAAATAGGCCTAACATATGGACATCAATGGGAATAAACAGGTTATCATCTGCTTATAAAAATATCGGTAAAAATTACTAATACAGGTATAAATGATAAACTTATTCCTTAATTAGTAATAGGATACATGTACACTGCACTAATTACTCAAAAATATACTGATTACAATAGAATTTTAAAAGTACTAAATACTTCCACGCATTAAATTCTCAAAAGGACAAATTTGCTTTCTGATCACATAACACTAAAGCTACAAAATTATACACTGTCAGTGTCTGACATCAATAACAATTGACTATTAACATCCTTTCCAGGTCGTTTGAGGGGATGCAGCGGGTGCTAGACGTCACAGAAAGCGCGCTCTAAACACACAGCTTATACGGGTGTGCTCGTCACTAGCTGATCTATGGAAGGTCGAATTGCTTCTGCTGCTAGCGCATGTGATTTTTCAAGTTGATGAACCATCTGATCCCCGAATTTGCGCTGTCTTTCCACGGTGTCCTTATTGTTGGCACTCCATGATGTGTTTCAAGTTCAAAGGTTGTCGTGATGTTGAGTATGGAGATATACTTATATACAAATACACAAATATAGGTTCCATCTCCTGTCGTTTTTCCATTCGTAGGACTATAGCCTTGCCCAGTTCTGCCTTGAAACACCAAACTGCATAATAGACAAGACTTCATTTGTATTGCTCGGGGTTTTTGGCATATCTCATTTTCATGGGAAGTTCAAATGCCCATGGTCACAGGAAAGTCTGGTTTCGGCGTCCCATTTACTTGATCATTTTATTCTACATTTGTCATCCACACTACGCAGGAGCGTAACGGTGGGTGGGGGATTTCAGGCACAGATCTGCGGGGTGTGTGGTATGTTTTTCTTTATGTTTTCGGTTTGGGTAGCAAAAATCCCAACCAATCATAAGCGAGAGGTCAGCATACATTAGCCTATTATGCAAATTGAAAGTATACAAAAGATGGCGAGCGTGTCAAGTGTGTCGGTGGCCGTGAGTGCAGGCCAGTTGTCTGAGCAGTACTTGGACAATTCTTTAGAATATGCTGCTGGAAAACTTCACCTTGCTGACTTTAAACTCCTGCAGTATTTTTACAGGCTATTGAAGCATCTGTACGCAAGCCTGACGTTTTAGTCTCTACCCACGGGATATGGTAGGAGCTCCATATTTCAAGCACTGCCATTTTGCTTTGACCATTCGGCCTTGATGACCTGCTACTTGCTAGTGTTACTCCAACGTCAGCACCATCTCCCACCAACAAGCATCGTAGTTGTCATCTCACCGCTTATTGAAAAACCAGATGGAACATTGCGCCAGCTTTGGAGTTGATGCCGTTCATTTCGGAGACTCATCTGCTTCAACCATGGAGGAATAAAACAACTCCATGCTTCAACTGTTTACTCGAAATTTATGAATAATGCATACAAGAAAGCTTATGGATAATTCAACACAAAAACCTCAAAATCAAGTTGGAAAAGGCCTCGTGGCTATGCCACTCGCCTGGTCTCCTATCCAGTCGCTGTGCAGTTGCACACCCACAGCCACGAAGGCCTTGACGAAAGGCTAAGGCGTACACGCACCTGCGGTGGAGTCCAATGTCTCGGGGGTGTAAGCGCGCCCTTGCGGCTCGTACATTAGCAGATATGGGCGGGTAATGCTTTATACCTGCAGCCAATCTCAAGCCAGACAAATGAATATGAACTCATGGCAGGGTGTGTTGTACGGGAAAAGCTCCCTAGTGCCAAAGAATAGTCCAGAAAAGAAGCATACGATTTTACAAACTGAAGTCGTTCAAAAACGTTTCAAAACTTAAAAGAAGACAAATGCTGAGATTTAGTATAGAATGATGCTGTCAGGATAAGGGTGGGTGTGTTTCTTTCGAACTTACACACCCAAAACCGATTAATAACTTAGTCTGTACTTAATCTCAGCATTTGTCTTCTAAGACCACGATAGAACTTGTAAATTCAATCCACCTCAGCGTTGACATTATTATTAGCGCTCCAAACGGTTTGCCATTCTCAAAACTTGTCTTTACTATACCGTAGTACTGTTGCTTTCAATTCCCCTAAACTTCATCCATGCATTCCTTGTAAAACTTTCCAGTGGACTACATATCTGATTAAAAAAGACGACTCATTCGCTGACACTGAACTCAAAAAAGTTCTGAATTCATCTTTTTACCTGGAAGTCTTCTATCCCGGTAAAAATATCTTTATGAAAACCAGACTTGATTTCACTTAGGCCTATAATTGCTGGACTATTGCGTACTGAGTTCATTTGAAAATTATTGAGCCTGATGAACTTGAGTACAGTCTACAGGCTTATGCCTGGGGGAAATTTGTCACTACGACTAGAACAGGAATTACCGGACCCGTTGAAGTAAACCACGGATACCTGACTATGACAAACAGAAAATAATTTCGAAATTCAAAGAAAAAAAAACCGGCGCAGAGGCAACATGCAATTGGTTTAATCGTACTTAACACACCTCTGAACAACCCTCGACAATCGAAAATGATTACAGATTTACTGCTGTTCGTATTGTCGATGCCGAGAACAGCGCACAAATTACCATTACCAGTTAAAAATTACACAGAAGAGGAAATTCGTTAAACCTTCTGTGGACTGTTTTCGTTTAAATTAGCAGCAAAAACCTGTCACAACCTCGATCTCCCATTGCGTACAATTAAGAGAGCTTACTGAGTAACTTGTAAAGTCCATAATTAAGAACTAGTTTATAACATCAATGATCGGGTACTCCCTGGTGTCCATTTTCGATCCCTTTAACCCAGGGGCGGAGTTAAGATCAAGGGAATGATACCAGCAACCTAAGTAGATGATTGGGTGTTAAATCATTCTGGCTGGCCGTCCTTTCCAAGCCTTCTATAACGTCTTTCACGGTTTAACCGTAAATTTATCACTCTGAGCGGGAATTGGATTCTGCAGATTCGTCTGTTTACAGAAGCAGACTTTTCTCCGTTAGTCTGTGCCTCTTTGATTAAACTTTTTGCGGTGAAAGAGGCAAATCGATTTAGTTGAGACAAATCGTGTTAACGCCGCGCGGATCCGCGAGCTGACGGGCAGGGGGAAAGACCTGCAGAAGTGGGTTTTTGCGGGGAAAGCCAGGAAAGATGAAAAAATCACAGTTTGAAGTTGCAGTTTGAAGTCCACCAATTTCACACAGTTGAACTCCCAACGCAGGACAATAATCTGCTATTATTTTGCTTTAAAACACTCTCTACCTCGCGAAAACAATCCCAACTTTCAGAAATCACAACTTTTCCTCGAGACATCTTAATACAAATATTGGTTCTGCAAAAATATTCAAGCTCCATACTTTCTCAGGACACCCTCACTCTTAGAAAACTTGGAGGATCGAATATTGTTAATGTAAAAGATGTTAAGCACCCCGGCCCAACCAACTAAAAACAAACCAAAGCCTGACTGTGTGTATGTCCAATCAATTATTTTTTAAACACACTCGTCAAATAAATGGCAACATTGTGTTCGTTTATGACTTACTTCACAATTATTATTTGTCAGACGAGATTTCGATTTGGCTTACTCCATAAAGCGAGGCCAGTTCAAAACGAGGCCATTCGAGGAATATTCCTCCGAATATTGAATAGGCTTTGATGCACTCTACATGTACTTTTACATGCTCTAACACTGCGTAAATATATTTCTCGCTAATCCCGTCCCGCATTGCGTCCCTGATAGGGATAAAATGTCTTTGCATGAATAAAGCTAGCTTATTCATGAAGAGAAACATGTGTTGTTGCCAAAAGGGTATTAGAATGGATTACCATTCTACCCGGAGTTCTAGTATCAGCCAAGTTATACGCAGATCTGCTGAATTTTAATGAGGGATGAAACCAAATAGTACCCCTCTAATTGCATTCATGCAAAAATATGCAAGTATAATTATATGACGATCTTGTAATTGCTTCTATAATTATGGAAAAATACATTAATACTTAAACTGAGCTGTACCTGTACGTTAGACAATCTTAAAGAAGGCAATATTTTCCATAAAACGTTGAAGACTTTACTTGTTTACTCTAATTCCTCACGTTTTAACAGGCGCCATGACACCTAAAATTTACAACATGCTGCAAGGTGGGAAATAACCTGGTGACGACTGATCGCAGAATATCAGTCGACTGCAAACAAAGTATATTTTACAGTGTAATTATTTCCCAAGATTGGTTATAATAATCATTAAATCACAGCTGGTCAGTGCCTGTTTTTTCAATTCAAAAGACCAAAAATATATGTCTGTGACTTACAATGCTGAGTAGTTTGAGCAAGAGCACAATTTCCCTCGGAAAATGACTTCTCAGAGGGAAAGCGCTCGGATTCAGAAACGGCTAAACGTTTGGATATTAAGCAAAGCATTCTTGTGCAAAAATATTAAAACGCAAGCCACATCTGACGAACAGAGTTCTTGCATTTTCAAAATGATGTCATGGATAGAAAGAACTATCCAACATGTACATTGCTTTGTCTGAGATGAATAACTTCGTAGCTAGGACTCATCATGTTAGTTTGTTTATTTCAAGTACATCTTTTTGCTATATTGAGATTACTGGCAACGGTTGCAAATCAAAAGAATTACAAACGCTGAGGACCGATGCCATCTGAAACAAGTAGGCCTAGATAGTTTGTCGCCTCGTAACGTATAGGTCTTATGCGACTTTACCACTTAGCGAAGTGATTGGTCTCTCGTCAGCATGTCAACAGCTGCCGAATTTTCCCGCGCGTTCCACGAATACCGCGTTTCATGCCAGAGCTTTGATCGCTGTTGGTTTCCTGAATGCAGGCGACATTAGTTAAGTCAGTGGTTATCACTCAATGCGGCAGTCCGCAACTCGGCGAGTCAGACGGACGACGGACACCGTAGCGCGAGGTCTCGACTCAATGAATGGTCTCGCGTTTCGACCGGAACCCCCGACTCGACACCATCTTTCTGAGAGCGCAAAGGCTGATACTGACAGAGGGGCATCGATATCGACTCCGAACAGGTGAGTCTTGATTGTACTCTGGCAACTGTTAAACGTCCACTAATTTCCGACGTGGAAATCATCTCATACAGTGAACACATGAAAATACTGAGCGTCTAGTGCTTCACGCGCAGGTGTTTTAGGTGTCAAAGTATAATTTCACAGACCGCATGTGAGGACTCATAAACTTTCAGGGTTCATATCACAAGTTTGTTTTCTGTCTCCCTTGAAATGTTGCGTTCCTGTCCAGCATTATCCCCCTTTCATATATGTACTTTTAATCGTATTTGAACTGAACAGTCTGCCATGCATGCAGGACCTCAAAGAAAAACTGGTTGATGAATACTCGAGCGTATCTTGAGACTTCTAGAAATGTACAATTTTAAATACCTGTTATACTAATATACAATATGAAGTTCGTCAAACAGTTTTGCGAACAGTGACGAGAAAGACGCAAAGTTCTCTATTTTATTTGTAGGCAATAATCATCACCTTTATCCCATACCAATAACCAGATCATTCCCGTGTAAGGGGTTGACCGATTAAAGGTACAGTATAACATTTGCGGATGTTCATTATTCCTGAAAAGCATACTTGGTTTAATTAAAGAGAGTTACAATGGAAATAAGCTCCCAGTAAAATACTTCTTCAGGCAAGCTGCCATTTTGAAGAAAGCAATGAAAGAAGGCCGTTTTCGATGATTTGTTTGGAAATTGCCGTCAGTAGTTCGGTTTTTAAATCGGTAAAGTGCACACTGGCGTTGATACAATGCATGCTCGTGCAGTTGCTGTAATTTTTCTGTTCAGTGCGCAACATTCGCGTAGCTGCATGAGAGCGTGTCCTGGACGCTGAATCCGGGCACAATTCAGAGCATGACTCCGTCACTTTTGATTTGGTATCCAGATCCCAGAGCATTTTCCTCTGAAAATACACCAGTCACTTAGCTCAAACTTCATAGGGTTAGTTGTAAAGGACCACTTTTTCTTTCTTTTCATTTTGAACGCTTTTGTTGCAGAAAATAACGGACTGTACTTGGCGATTCATACTTTCTCAGCTACATGGGGAGTTTGACAATGAATGTTACGGATGCTCATCACGTTTCTATCTACGACTAGGGCCTATGCACGTAGTAACAGGTGCACCAGACTCTAACGCTACGAGTATACTCATTGAAAATGACAGTTTTTTGTATTGTAAATTGAATACACCGACATCACTGATAGCGCAATAAATACGCTGCTGGCAGTGGTCAGATATCTATAAAATGCTCATGTTCAACTGATCTTGTTTGTTTTTGCCGTTAGAAATAAAAAGACAGGAAATTAGCAAAATTTGAAATGTCCTGTCATCTGGTTGACTTTATTTTCAATCAAGAGAGAAAGAAGATATAATACCAAGATTGTTTTGAATTTTGACTTGTGGCTTTTCATAAAGGTTTGATCACACTGGGCTATTCAGGTAGGGGGTAGGCAACTTGCCTTGCCTCTGGCGACATTTTCAAAAAATGAAAGTGCCAAGGGAAGCGAAAAAATGAAAGCAAATTATCTATTCGTCCCCGCCCCGAAGCAGTTCAATCAATCAATCAATAGTAATCAATGATCAATAAATCGTATAAATAATGTATATATAACGAGAGCGAACAGGTTTATTCCACCCTCTTTCAATTTCTTTTAAGAAAACCGGTCATGACATGGTATTTCTTTTGTAGACTTTGTCCAGAGCTGTCTACAAAAACCCAGTAGCTTTCAAAACGTCGACGTGAACGAATTGTTTGGATTTTTTTATACTTCTGATTTTTGATTATTCTCAGGATTCCATGTCATTATTCCGATTTCGTGATAGTTTGTTTCGTACAGTTCATTGGTGCACATGGTATTCCTTACTCTCAGCACATTTTGTGTGACAAGCCAATGGAAAGTACATTTGTGTGTGAACTTTTGCATGGACAATGGTAAATTTGGATTTTGAATCTGACTCTTATTTGAGTAATGTTGTAATAATCAATGTGGCAGGGACGGCTGAGTGCACATAATACAGGCCGACAATACAAAATCAATGACAGTCCAAACTTTCACAGAATGCCTTATATAGGCCGAATTGCATTAACTGGTATGGAGAATCAAAGAAGTTCGTCATCCCATCGCCAACCTCAAGTAATAACATAGTGACGCAGTACACTCTAAAAACTCCCGGGTCAGATTTGACCCGGAAAAGGGTCGTACCAAATGGGACCCAATTCTGGGTCAATCTGACCCGGGAGTTTTTAGAGCGTACGAGATAACTCGTTGCTGGCATAGTGGAATAATCGACTCTATGCCATTGCCAACCATGAGTTATCTCGGAGATATTTTTCTTCCATTAGAAAGGAACGGACTACAACATATAGAGACCTAAAAATACCTAATATATATGCGAGCATGCGTACAACGGTTGGCAAATGGGAACTCCCTGTGAAATTATGCGCGGCAGTCAACGTGTTAATGTCCTCCAACTTGTCAGTTGTAACTAAGAAAAACTCTCATAGTCCATACCCACTGTTCTAATCTCTCTCACTTAACCATCTGCTCCAGTAAACTGAAATAGGAGCACACGAAGGCTTGGCTGGATTGTAAGCGTTCGTTGTCACGACTTGGCCTGTCCGTCCGGATCATTTACAGGTATCTACAGGCTGAATCACTGGCCTACATCGCTGGGGGGGTGTTAGAGGATGTATCCCCAATATTTGGACGAAGGGATAGAGGACATGTGTAAGATCATCGCCCAATTTTTACGCCGAGCAAAGATAATAATGCTCATCAACACTCCATGCGATCAATTTTGAGAGAGAAGAAGTAAAGAAGTAACTCAATAACACGTTAGCGTACGATTACGTATTGGTTTCAGAGAGGACAGAAGGCAGATTACAGAATTAGATTACATTGCTGATGTCATTTGAAGATGCTTTTCATAATTATTTACCTTGTCAACTTGACGAATATCAGCCATCTCAGTCCTTATCGATTTGAGAAGTCAACCATAACTTCATAATTACGCTCATGTACTGGAATATTTTTTAAAAGGGAAAAATCAATGTGTTTTTTAATAATTACGCTCATGTACTGGAATATTTTTTTAAAAGGGAAAAATCAATGTGCAGACAAGGCTGCGCATTTTTGCTTAGTTTGGAACGTGAAGATAATATCAGTTAACAAAACAAAAAAACAAAACAAAACAAAAAACGCACGGACCCCATAAACTCAAAGTTATCAGAGGAGGTGATAGACAAGAATGGTAGTGTCACGGTGTTTACCCCCACCCCAACCTCACCGGTCATCCCGTCCCCTAACACTCATACGCCACTAATGTGCATATTCATGTACATCGGCCCACATGCTCTAGCACAAATCACTTTGTCCCGACAAGTTTATATTGCTTGGGAAATCCTACAGCTGCCGCACTATGCTAATATAGCCTGTCTGGAATTGAAACGACGCGTCGCGATGCTTCATAAATGTTTGCCCTGTCATACTTCTGCTGTCGTTAGGGAATAAGCTCTCAGATGCTAACTTCAAAAAGTTTACAAAAACTGTAAAAAGGAGGATGATTAACCCCTGGGGACTGTAATGAATGAAATGGTAATTGTATTATTACTACATTACATTTTGCATAGACAAATCTCTGTCCACGTCATGTTCATATTTTTGCCCATTCGTGCCTGATTAATTGTTGCTAGCCATCAATGCAAAAGCGAAAGAATTATTTACAAAATGTGGATATTTGGGTTTTTTGGGGGGCTACTGGCGGTTAAGGCATGAGGAAAGATATTATGTCCGTCTATTAGGCATTTTTAACTTAACTACGAGTAGCATCCAATATTGTGAATAAAGTCTTGTCATCTTTTGTCATTATGGTCAAAGCGGGCAGTCAGCGATCAGTTTCGCGTGAAAATGCCAGACATTCTGTTGAATGGAGCTTTACAGATTTAAAAAATCATTATATAATATAGAATATCATAAAAAAGAATGCATTTTACACCTCTACGCAGTAAATCACTGTCAGAGCAAAAATTGTACGGAAAACAAAATATCTAAGTGAGTTAAAACTTAAGTGATAAAGTAGTTATTGGTTAACTCAAAGCAAAGAAAGGGACGAGTACCGGAACCTCCCGGTGAATTTGTTTAAGTGTGTCAATTGCATATAAATAGAAAATCACCTTGTTTTGAAGCAGAAATGTGTGTTACAGCCGCATGCAACGTATCAGAATTTCATACACAAGACATAATTTATATCTAAAGTATGCCACGTTGGTCATCCGTCTTGAATTAGATCATGAACCACGAAGGAATGAGTATTCAAAGTGCAGCCATATGACGACAGCGCGTGTGACCGATGATGACAAATAGCTTGTCCCCACGTAAGGAGACGTCGCAATGTCGAGTCTGCAGGAAGCGCCCCAGAAGATCGCAACTTGGTAGGAAAGTGAGCTCTGCTCCGGAATATCCTGCGTCAATTTCAGCCTTCCATAATATGTGCAAAAATCGCTCCCGGCCAAAAAGGAAAGTATAGCGGTCTGCTTTTTCATCAAACTCGAAGAATGAGGTTATGAGCGGATTACCCGCTGACGGAAAAGGAGTTGGGGAACTATGCCGGGTCGGATCGTCGTTTGTCAGCCATAACGTCGAGCAAATAGACGCTTTACCGACATAACCCGGAACCCTTGAGGAGTGGCAATTGTTCCGCAGAAATTGTGGAAATGGTGCATCCTTTGCGAATATATATAGGCCTATAGGGCTTAACCAAACTTAAGCTGAGCGTTAAATTGAACGGCCACGTCAACGCACACACGTTATAACTCCAAATATTGGCGGGCTTTGCCATTAAAATATATCAGTTTAAAAATTGGTATGTATGCTCACATTGGGTACTACAAAAGTAAGCAAATTCGTTTGCGTTTGCTAATGGAATGTGACTTCACTTGTTACTTTTTACGAGAGTGACTGGGAAACTTACTTGTATGGTAGACTAAAAATCCTAGTTGTTCTGATCCTAGACCAGAGAAGGCATATGGGAAAATTACTCCATCGATGAAGCGTATAATACAAATTACTTAATTCCTCTTCAACATTTTTCCTGCAATGATTACAATTTTGGCTATGATTGCATTCTAAAGAACGAAAATTTTACAGCTTGTTTTTGTCCAGCACAGCCAGATGAGTACACTGGTGCGTGACCTCGGATCCAGACACAGCAAATAATACACAAACCTAGAAAAAAAAATCAGCGGTGATCCGTTTTGTTTCAGCACCTCCCTATGTCCAATCCGTCAGCCATGATATGAACTACAACGTGGAAAAACATCATCGCTTATTGCGTGGTTTTTATTTGTTTGTTTGTTATAATGGTCGTATGGTTTATGACATATACAAGTATTAAAGAGGTCGCCAACAAATACATCATCCGTAATCGGAAGACGCATCATGTAATTCTAGCGCTTCGACACCTTAACAGAAATCCATGCCAACTCATTCATCACGTAATCAACCAGATATTGGAATCACCTGCCACAACACCTCGTCTATTCCCCCTCGCAACAGATCTTAAGAACATCATTGGAAATCTGATCTTGGACCTAACCTATGACCAATCTCATCAGCGTCAACCCCGACCCCCTGTCATATTCCCTCTTGGACGCCTTTTGGAGGAAAAATAAAACAATCAGTAGAAGGCAGTCTTGTCATAGTTGTCACAAAATGAAGATTAGAGCAAAGTGCAATAATCGAAATACATCGTGTTCCAGTCCACTAACAGATTTTGTTAAAGTGACATCCTAATGTTTTACTAAAATAAGACCGAAATTATTAGATTTTTCTGATATTTAAATTTGTTGTCATTTGTGAGGTGTCACGTGTCAAGCGCTACAAATGGCTGTTCTTTCACTTTCACAAATGCGGAACTTTTAACTCTACAGAGAACACGGGCTGTAAAAAAAGAAAAAGGATCATAACGTTTAGCCGTGAGCCAGATCGAATAACTAAATAGTCAAATATTCGGTTGCGCAGAGTATTTTTTTGTCAACCAAGCCTTTGTGAAAGGAGCTTTTATTGATCTGCGAAATGCATACAATCATCATAATTTCTCTCTTTTAGCACTTTTCCAGCACAAAGGAAATGATTTCTCACGAATCAAAGCTTTTAGCAATGACACAGCTTAGAAAAAAGATGTTCTTTTGAATTGCACGATGAATAAGCGAATCGAACATTTGACTATTCGTACTGTCGTTACAAGATCGAATACTCTACCAACGTTCGAATAGTTGGCTTTTCAACAATCTTGCACAAACGTAATCGCAATATTCAGCTAAGTGTATTTCTAACAACAAATTTTGTTAGGTACAAACAGTATGTTTTATGAACGTGAATTTGCATTCAGTTTCAACATTACAACTTTATGATTGCTTTTAGATTTCTTTCTCATAGCTTCGCTTTAAAACTGCGCGCCCCGCAGTGTATAGCATTGATTTACATTAGATCTAGTAAACTTCCTCTTCTGCAAACTGAGGGTCACTTTTTACAACCCCTTTAGGTTAATCTGAATTTTCAAAATATGCATTCTTTGGCTGCTTGAATTTTAAACCCAAGATTTATTCACTGAAATGTTTTGATAAAACATTGCCTGCAGGCGTAGTACCCCTAGACACCATTTAAAAAATCAACGAAGAAAGCAACACTCCACGGTACAATATCCGAAACTTCTCGCAAATGTTTCTGTTGATGGTTTCTTCCTGCTATCACACAATGCTTTTATCTACATCAGCACCAAACTATACAAACACCATCATGTCCTTAAATTGAAAGTGGAAATAAGATTAACCAAATGGGACATAAAGTGCGTTTACATTTTGAAAGAAAAGGGCGCACGAGGATTGTTCATGAGCCTCAAGCCGCTCGTCCATTAAAATGTCCAATTCATTCAGTTCATTACCAGAGGAAATGTGAAAGAGCAACCCTGGAGGATAGTGAACCCGGGGGTCCCTGACAATTTACCAACACTGATTTGTTGGGTAGTCTGAACGATAAGTGGCAGGTCTTAATTTGTGGCATTTGGTTGCTGTCGCTTTTCTTTCCGATTTTAAAAGCGAGGCTATTTAGGTGTTTTAGGGTGAGGTTAATTCGTTTTGCGGAAAGGACTATTTTGGAGAAACTGATGCGACATCGAAAGGCTGTGACTCAACCGACTGGAGGTGGAGTGTCAGTTTTGGAGGTGTTTTGTGGTAGTTGAACAAACGTGTACTAGGTCGAATGGTTTTGCCCCGGAAAAGTGTTACAGTAAAAGATAAATAATAAATTATCAGCGTTGGTCGTGTCCTTTAAAAATCCCTGGTAAGGTATACACTGTTGCTGCGTTTTTAACGTGTGCAATACGCTCGTTGGAAGCCGCAGCATTTCCCATACACCCCATCTGTTCTCACCGAGCCTAAATGATACAAAACTCCATTGTCATAGTGGAAACGGCATGAAACTTCCAAAAATGAATACTTGGCATGCTGATGTTACTGTTGTAAAACGGGCTGCGTTCACATAGTTATTTCATGTTTCCCGAAACCAATAGCCCAAGGAGATAGTTTCATCCACTTTCAGATGCTATTGTGAAAGTTGAAGGGTGAAGGTGTTCCGGATGTGCCTGTATGGTGACTCACTCAGATACAGACATACAGAAAGCGCATGTCTCTTTACCGTTTCTGAAAGAGCGAGACGCGGTTCTTTTATAAAGGCCCAGATTTAATTGCTTTGCAAAAATGCTACACGGGAAAACGAAAGACTGGACACATGTTAACCTATGTTACTGGTGCTCCTGTGGTAAAGGGAAATTTGAGAGTGAGCTCTGTTAAAACCAAAGCACGTCAATTTCCAGGCTGGAATGTCTGTCCTGACGGAGGAGTTCACTTCGGTGATTCGAATCACAACATTCCGAGTTGGTATCATTTTCCATCGCCACGAGTGAGCTGAATTACTCGCATTCACGGGCATGGCAGGGGCTGAGGGTCCTTTCCCCTCGGAAGAGTGCAACGATATTAAGAAAAAGAATGAAAAGGATTGGAGGAAAAGGGGATGGCAGTTCATCACTTAGAGTGGAAATTCCTCGGAACCGATCCTCTCCCAGCATCGACGGATTGCCAGTTTTCTTCCGCTGATTCCCCGCCCCCTGAAAGAGTTTCGCCCCCTTTTCTGGTGAGACACCCATGCTTGCTCTCTGGGTTGGTTTTCCTGGGTCCGCAGAGGTAGTTGAGTCCCCAGAGCTTGCGATTTGAGTTGTTTAATTTTTTAAAGAGAAAGTCACGACCCCACTGATGCTTTCATGTAGCTGCAAAGCACGACTAATGACGGTAAGAAGCCACTGACAGCATGAAGAACAAAACGGTGACAGGCATGTCAAATGCCGTCGAAGGCTTTCAAACATTGGCATGTGGCGACTGTTTGCGTCGTAGAAGGGAATGTAAATATTCTACCAATGTTGTTTCATGGCACTTGGCTTGACTAATGAAGCGAAGTGATTGACAAGTAAGAGCCTATGGGGAAGAATAGTTCGTCAAGATTACTACTCCAAGTGCGTCTAAACAGTGCCTTCGAAGATCGCTCACGTCATGCCACCAGCCCTACGGGGCAGACATTGAAAGCAGAAAAGATGGATTTCGCCGGCCGGTGTTTATTTTCGATGTATCAATTAAATGCGGCTTTTACTTTGAAGTTCCTTTGAAGGGCACTAAGCCCACGTTTTGCTCGAGTTTTGACAAAAAGACTGAGAGTTTTGACGGGATGGGCAAAATATTTACTTAGGTCGGTCACTTTGCCCGCGACGTTTGACACAAACTTTCATCGAGTTTATTTTTTCATTTCAACTAATTAGGTAAACATGGTTCCACGGTTCAACCAACATGGTGTGTTCCCCTAATTAGTTAAATAACCATGTTTATTATAGTGGCTGAACCGTGGAAGAATGACTACCCTCATTAGCCGAAACGAAGGAAAAGTGTGACGAAGTCAATGCTCTGTCCTATCCCGTCGAAACCCTTGGGTGTTTTACCACTACTCGCCGAACTTGCGCCTGGTGCTCCCTAAACTTCAAAGGAAAGCTGCGTTTAACAGACAAATCGAAAAAAAAATGGCTGGCAAAGTCCATATCTCCTCTACCCTTCGGGTTTGCCCATTGGTTAAGTGGCAACCTCCAAGATAAATTTGTTTAAAAGTTTAGGTCAGAAGGTCAGACCAGGAGGGTGATCAATGCCCGGTAACGAGTAAATCAGAACTTTTAACACTTTTCCGTCATTTGCTCTTTAAACAAAGTCGGCGTTTATGGTACATGTTGACGGCCAAAAAGAAGTTGAAGTAATGGTTTTGGCACTGCAAGTTGGCGTGCGTCAAGGGTCGCTGTAACAAACACATTTGATTCCTGGCAATTACAGCTTTTTGAGAAGCCGCGCGAAACAGTCTCACTTAACGACCCAGTAGCGAGAGGGGTCTGGTTTATACAAGACGTACGGAGATTTATCCTAATGACGCGCAATTAGAGGTTAGCACGACGAAAGAAAGAGCCGATCTGGCTTATGTTGAAACGGGTGACCCACCAAACGATATCTCGTAAACTGCTTTACAGCTCTGTGGTATCGCCAGGGTAACCGTGTAGCAACATAAAGCTAGACATAGTTAAAGATAAAGTTAACTGTTTTAATACATGCAGTAAAGACTTAGTGAGGATAGAAAAAGTCACCCACATAATTATTTACCTATTTGGTTTTAATTTAAAGGTTTTCCAAAACGCAATTTGCATGATTCTAAGGCAAGACGCAGTTAAGCCTTAGTGTAAACGCCTAGAGAATTTTGGAAATCGTTATTTGCCCAAATTCTCTCTTCTCAGTAACTTTCTAACTTCTAAGTAAATTCTGCAAATCAATACTGCAAATCAAGATGTTCCTTCCTCCATGATCTATGCAAGTACACTCATTACGCATAACCCACGTGCAAGCAAAAGTCTTGAACCGCGTTATTGGTTCAAAATGAAATCCATCCAGCGAGTGCTCGCATCCTGAAATAGTTGCCCTTCCATCACCCTTTATAGGGGGGAGTGCGAAATGATGCTAAACCAACAGTGGGCGTGGCTTAAGTTACAACTAAGTCACAATTACGAATGGGATGGACGTCAGTGGCGTGCGTGCGTTTGGTGCTTCAGTCACGAACTGGACAGCGTTCAAGTGACGATAGGCTCTCTATTATGAACGGTGAAAGGGGTACTTGAGTACAGAGTCGATTACAAGAATACACCGCAGTTTACAATACTCAAATATTTCAACAGGGATGTTGAATGCAGATTTATTAGTGTACACCTTAGCACTCGATAATGCCGAGGTCTCATTTCAGTGGAAAGTACATACTGTATTGTTTTCTTTTGATGATCGAGGTCCACAGAATGTCACTGTCGAAAGGAAGGGGGGTCCTGTCAAATGAAAATTGCCAAAGATAATAATAAGTCTTTGCTAAGAAGATGATTTTTTGAGATTTCTGTAGTAAGGGGAATCTACAGACAATCGTTGTCCCATGCATGATAAACACATTTTTATCCTTTTGGCATATTTGTTCCTTCTTCCCGTGTAATAAAACAAAACTTGGTGCGCGCAGTGTAGTTTTCAAGATTCAAATTGGTTCAACCTGAACACCAAAATCACATTCCCCGTGTTGGTTTTGGAATTCCGCCCTTCAAGTAGCGACGGATTTAAGTATACCACTGAAATTCCTCCTTTTTTCAGTTAAATCTGTAAATCCATTCCGTGCAAATCTTGTGAGGCATCGTTAAGTAACGTACAAGGATGCCGAATGTTTCTTCGTTGGATACTTCCTTTTGTCCTGCTACCTTGTGTCGTCAGAGATACAGCCCTCTCACCGATGAATGTTTATTCCGAGGCAATTGAAGCTGTCAACACACAGTCACATCTGCATACCTGTTTCTATTTATACTTTATTTTCTGGGTTTTCCCGATGACAGTTTTCTGTCTAATTAACCTCGATTACGATTCACGGGAATCACCTTGATGGGGGCAGATACCGGACTTTGAACCGGTGTGGTAAGATTGTGAATTCTGTGAAACGAACTCACTGGAATGAAAGTGTATATACAGCTGCAAGCGTATACAGCAAGAAAAGAGGAATCGTTCAGTTTGTTGTTTAAACGATAAAGATCCATGTTACTCAGAAAAGCGGTAACGGAAGTTGTCTACAAACGCTATATTGTTGTACATTTACGCAGAAGGCGGGAACTATCTTGCCTGGAGGGATGCGCGCGCACACAACTGGGCCAAACAGCTGCCAATAGCATCGACTTATCTGCCCCATGGTGACCGTTATGGTATCCCGAACAAAAACTACACATTTGATTTCATAAGTGGTATTTTTAGTTATTTTTTACTTTTTGCATATGGGAAGTGAGTGCCACATGACCAAAACCATACGTGGCACGCCCATTCAGACACGACCGTGACTTTTACTGAGTGTGGGCAGCGACGTTCTGTTCATGGTGTTAAGAAAACGTCGCCTAGGTTACCAGACCCAATTAACCGTATTCCGTGCATTCCTTGCTATACATGAACAGACTACTGCCAGTGATTCTGTTCATATGTTCTAGATGGGTCGTCAACGGTGAACATTTGCCTCATCTACTGACGTTGACATATAGCTAAATAGACGAATGAAATCGAATAAATTCACGAATAAACACAATAGGGTTCGACCGCCGCCTCTAGGCGCCACAACAAGTTAGATTCGGTCTCCTTTAATTTGCACCTTAAAAGTATTGATTCCCTCAAATGAGTACCCTGGATTATGCAGTTTTTATTGTCTCCGGAGTCATACTATGGCCGCTCAAAGACTAGTTTGAGAGGCAATCTGAAGGGTAATTAATTAATCATATTGGGGTCGGCTGTCTGACACCAGACAAGGAGACGAGTCATCCTTTCACAGCAGATTAAATTTCAGATGGAGTTCAGAGACACTGTGCCTTTCACTGTTCTAATTATGACGGAAATTTAAAACCATAATGAGTTAAGCTGAATTTGAGGAATGACTATTGAGATTTTAGTAATAGTTGATTGTGTCCTTGAGGATTAAATCAAGTATTTATACTGTTACGTTCCAAAGACGCCTGAATGAAGAAACATTAAAACAAAAATCCTGGTTGATTGACTCCATATTTCTAACTCTTTAGTATTCACAGCACTTTTGCACTGAATTTCATTCTTCTAAATATAGTTGAACTATTTGGGAAAGACGGACTGCGCGTAGTTCCCCGCAGTTGTGGCATTACAAGCCATTACTGGGCTAAAAATTCGACCGCAAGATTGATGATTGCCACGTTAATCCCATTTATAAAATAGCAGATGTCTAGCTCCAACCACATCGCATTCCTCCTTCAAGTGTGGCATATTTCTCTTTCAATCGCGAAGATGATTTTTAAGTGCTAATTTGCTATAATGTGAGCGAAATGTGGCTAGAGAAAGTGACGATAGACTGCAATTTGTAAATGATTGCCCGTAATTCAGTGGGTCAATGGCCTTGGAAACTGCTTGACGTTCTCTCCTGCAACCTCATGAAACCTGTTTTATCGTGGTCAGGTAAGATCCAATGAGGCAGGACCAGACTTCCCAGACCATTGGTGATTGAGGGTTGAGCTTGACAAGTGGACGTGAAAACGACAGGAAAGGATCGAAGCTAGAAAGGGGGATACGTAACCCTGCGTCCCGCACCAAAGGACCAAAACCTGCGTTTCAAATGAACATTTTGGCTTACAATTTACTTGTAAGCGTTAAAGTAACCATTATTGGGACGGAGTACTAATCGCCTGCGCATATCATCAAATAACACCGAAACTTTTACTGTTCAAAATAAAAAAAAAGTATAAAGTAAAGCATTTCGCCACTCGTAACTTCCCATAAAATACGCCACATTGTTTTTCTCTTTAAAAACAAAAACCCATTTGGCTTTTACAACATGTCCGCCGATAAGTTAATAAATTTCACTGTCATTATAAGTTTCACTTCCCTACAGTGGTTTCGTGAAATGAAAGAAAGATAGGAATAGCAACCGAATGCTAAAGAATATCAGGCGCATCGAGTCTTGAGAAAAAAGCGTGATATGTAATAAATCGTGGAGTATGCATGTGGTTTTATTCTGGACGAAGCGAGGCAGAATTTTTTAAACGAGTTGGAGCATGATTGACGTTTAAGGGAATAAAATCTCACAGCTGACTAATCTCATTAAACCTGTTGATTTATGGTCTAGAAATGCTACCGGTGCTCTTCTCGAGTCCAATTACGGCCATAAATCCAGGCAGACTCTGCAGGATTAATTGGACAGGTGTTACAGTGGGTAGGGCTTGATGTAATAATGGCGTGAAAGGAGCACTCTCGTCTCGAGATGCATCGAATACGTAATATGATTTTTAGTCGTGTGGTAAAGTAACCTTTCTTTTGAGGAATTTGCCGGGCGGTCGAAGAATGACCGTATAATGTTCTATATCATGCTAGAAAGTTTAGGAATTGGAACTCAAAATCAGAAATGTTTACTGCATTTATTACTCAATTTTCAGTAACGTGCTTGTGTACAAAGTTTTTATTATTTGGTGAAGTACGGTATATTCTTCTTGTTTCTTTAGCCCTGGACTAACCATCTTTATTGTGCTTTTTAGTGAACAGGATTAGAAAGTTTTCATCCACTGCTCTGGGTTTATAGTTGTGGAAGGTTTCCAACGTTTAAGCTGTTTTTCATACAGATGAAATTATGCAATAATGACTGTCGAGGGTTGCTTACGCAAAATTTACGAGCGACCTATCCGAATAGTCCAGCGGTGTGACGATATGCGTCACGGTATCAGTACAAAGACCGGTTCATAGTCTGCGCACTAGCAAACAGATTGCCAACTTGTTTGATTTGAAGTCAGATCAAAACTTCTTGCTACAAAATTGCAAAAGGTGAAGGCATTTCAGCTCAATCGGCTATTGCTACAAATTGGTATCTTGACCTTACATTCGAATCCTTTTCTCGTTCGCCTAGAGTATATAAACCGGCTTTCAGAAGTATCTCGCGAAAGTTTCTGCATTTCCACTCGACGCATAGACAAACCTTTGTAGAACGAGGACAAAAAGCGATTGGAAGTGCACACTTCACCGTAAAGGGAGTTCTGATCTACATGTACACCTTTATTCGTTGGGTTCGTTATGGCGGTAGTCACCTGGAACTGGAATCTAGATTGGCGGTAACAGAAAAAAAGAGGTTCAGGCTCGTAACTTTGTCAACAGGATAGAGGAAACGGGGAAGAAATATGGGCTGTATCATCAAGTCGCAGCTGCGGTTGACATGCTCATCCAGTACAAAAGACAAAAGCCGAAATTGTTTGTGTGAAAATGGACGCGTGGTGAGTGGAGACGCCGTCGCTGGCGGTCGCGCATGTTGCTTTGGTATGGCTTTAACCCACGGACGACTCCATTAAAAAAAAAGCCGTTTATCTATACAGTGCTGATTTGCAGTCGGTTTACACAATCGCGTCTTATGGAAGAGAGGCGACTGTAATTGAACATCATTCACTGAAACAGATGAGTTTCTGACAATCCCGACTTGCTGTTCAGCAATCGCTGATCCTTGATTAAACCTTGTTACAGGTGGACTTCATATTAACACACTGGTAATTATGCAAGGCGCACACGGGTACCAGTTTGATTTATTCACGCCTTTAACGTTCCACTCTGAAAGTTATAGAGTTGTATACCACAAAGTGTCCGTCGTTTGAAGCACTTTTATTCTTGGTGACTTCCCAAGGGTTAAAAAATTCCTTATCCATTAACAAACGTATGCTTTTTTTTCAATGTTCCATTTGAAGTAAATAAAGTAAACTATATAATATAAATGGAAATCTAATTCATGGTTTCATTACGAATTTCTCCCATTTAAAAATCTTTCAAATCTCCACATCCTTTTCGAAGAAAAGATTAATGACAGCATGTCTCCTTGGGGATATAGGTATCTATCCAATCACTCAACATCTAACCAATCCAGACTTGCCTGTACAGGTGGTCAGTCTATTGACTTGGCATTGCCCCACCAATGACTATGCCACACAGAACCACAGGTCAACCATGGGCCAGATAAGTTCTAGCTGCAGTGAATGGCTCCTCTGGGAGTATTTTACACAAACTGGTCACAGAAAATTATAATAAGGGGGAAAAAGTGGCCTACATTTACATGTACACAGTAAAAGAGTTTACCAGTACATGTGTACACAACACTTGTGTAAATACACGTACATTGTACATGCACAATGCAAATACACTTTGTAGAAGTACTGCCTGTGTGTTCTGGGATCCCATCTCGAGTAGGGATGCTACATACATTGTCCCAAGTACTTTTTGCTGGGTTCTGAAAAATATAGGTCTATTATGTACAAGTTTATAGGTTTCTACAAGGTATGAACATGTTCCTTTTCCTTTGTATTTACACTTTCAATTGTCTATTTTATTCAAGGTGTTTGTGGGGATGGAGTGGGATGGTGTTCATTTGCCCTTGTATATTTTAAATGGTCTCAACAATTCTTTCATGTTTGTATAGATTTTTGATGCTGCATTTTTCGAATAACACACCAATGTTGATTCGACTCCATAAAACCACAAAATAAACAAGTATTTTACTCAAATTCAACTAATTTTTTTTATTTTGAAAGAATAAAAGTGGGTAGTATAGCTTCACTAATATTTACAAAATCAGAGATGTGATATAAACACACTTAATTGAGGATGCAAAACCATACAGCAAATGTGAGTCCTATTTGACAGTTTTACCAAATTGGAAATAAATTACAACTAGGGAATAATGAACTTCATTTAGTTACAGTGGCGTAACTAGGGTGCCACAGCTGAGGGGGCACCTGGGGGTGCACAATTTTTTTCAGGGGGCACTGAAAATAATTGAACTAGGTATATATATTATTTATTTCAAAACTTCAAAGGGGGGGGTTGCACCCGGAGCACGGGCCTCTGTTGGGGGGGGGGACGTGCACCCCTGTGCCCCCCTGTAGTTACGCCACTGTTTAGGCATGTAGAACTGACAAAAGACTCCGAACACTTTAGTAATACCAGTTTAAGAAAACAAAGTGTGTTGTCTTTGTAAGATGTATATAAATTGGTGAACTATTAAAAATTTTGTCACAGAAACAGTTTCTGTAGCACATCAGTATAATTAATCAAGAAACACGAGAACATTATAATAATAACCAGTTTTATATAGCGCCTTCAACTAACAAAAACTGACAAAAAAAGAACATGGCTATACAAAATTGAAGCACAATACACAAACAACACACCTGAATTATCTTAATTAATACTAGAACAAACAAGTTATATAACCATAACCAATCTGAGGTAGTTCGGATGACAATCACTGTCACACATAATGCATAATATTGAGCATTTTAACAGATTGTCCTGATTTACCTTTTATCCTTCTCTGTTTTTTTTACTGAGGCTTGTCATACGGGATTTTTTTACTGAAGTGTTTGTCACAATATGTTGGTTGCTGATTAATTTTTCCCGAATAGTTTGTTAAGTTTTGTAAGTTCTATTCCATAACTGGATATCTCTGGTGTATGGCCTCTCTTACAATATCTGGCATTTTCTTTGAATTGATTACTGCTTGTTCGTTGACAAGGATATGGTACTTTATATTGCCTGGCCCTTAGTGTGGGTGGTTCATCATGGGATAGTGGCAGGACGACTGGGGAACCATTTGTTTCTTCACTCTCAAAGTAAAACCATATTTATATGACTTATTAGCAAATACATGTAGATGAATGCACGTTTCTTTCAATATCCTGTACAGTCAACAGCACTTTAAGACTTATATTTTCTCTACATTAATCTCATAATACTTTTTTATGTTGCTTTTTCGTTTTCCTCTTTTTCATTGGTTGTTCATTGGAATCAGTACTTTCTGTTAAAGGAAATCCCAAATCACAATATAAACATCAACAAAATAGTCAATATTTAGGAGTCATGACAAAAATCAACAACAAATTGCATTCTGAGTTTTTAAATGTATTAAAAATGCATTTGCAGATTACTTCTGTGTATAGAGTCCAAACAGATTTCATTAACTAATATAAAGATAACAGAAAACATATCCAAATAATTAAATTAAATCAAACACTAGAGTCACCTTGTTATTAAATTGCTCTCCTGGTTGTGAAAACTGGGTTTCCACAGAAAACTACCTTTCATGACTTTTCCAGGATTTTTTAGGAATAAGAAGCTTAAAAAATGCATGACCAAGATGTATGTAGGAAACCCTAAAACATTTATCTGAGTAATCTTTACCTGAAAAAGGAAATGTTTTCAAGGTTTACTGCAGTTCCATCTTGCAGGACAAAGGTCCTTTTGAAGGGATCCACTGTTAGAATAGTGCCATTGTGTCCATCACTTGTTTCAACCTGGTCGCCTTGCTCTCAAAAACTGTACTGCTTCCTTTTACACTTTTGTGACAGTGATTTTTTTTGTGGCTTGCCTGCGGTTTTCTGTAACAAAGATATATGATATTTGTTGGCTGTAATGCTCATCCATGTGAAACTGTAAAATATTCAAAGGTAGAAGTCTGTGATTTATGAAGACGGGACGACTTTTCAAATATCTTTCTCGGGTTTTATGGCATTTCATTACATCAACAGGTAACAATTTTTTACATGTACCACAGAAAACTTGCCTACCGCAAATATTCCGATTTACTAATCCTTCCTAAGTGGGTTTTTTTCAGAAACATGTACAGTGCATTTACAAGGAAATAACAAATTTGCTATTTATTCATTAATTCTTCGTACAAGTACCGGTATCTTTTGGAAATACATATTAATTTTTAAATCATATTGCTTTCGGATATACCGGTAGACCAGCAACTGAATGTTAAAATGGAAGATGAGCATGTTACTTACGTCTCTGATGATACTCTTCAGAGGTACTGGGTGTCTTACGGAACGTTCATCCACCCAGATATCATGCCCAGTATATCCAATAAAACTCGCTAGGTATGACCATTCTTCATCTTTGACTACTTTAGCTGCACACCATCTTCCCAACTCATCGAATGCCTGGACGCGACTTCCAACTGAGAATTTTCCTGTCATTTTGCCTTCTTTAGAAACTGAACATTTTGAGAACTGCACCAAGGCAGTAAAATGATGGATGATGAAGATGAGGAAATCACCTTAACCTGGCCCTTATATGGCAGCCAATTTACTCTTGGAGACTCCATCATGAAAGGAAAAAAGGCCTCAAAATGTTTCATTTTAACTGATGACACAATTATCTCGTTGATTTTCTGACTGCAAATGATTACTTTGTTACAAATTGCTTTTTTATACGTGCACCAAACAATGAACTCTAAATTCTTATTTTTTGATTTTCATATCACTACGCACTGACTGAGCATCAAGCCAGCGATCAATCCAGCAATGAATGACCACAACCAGCAAAGGATGACATAAATCTGTCATTCACTTTGTACCAAGGACTGGTACCTTTGGCAGAGGTCAAAAGCATAGGACCACTGGTTTATCACCACAAGGGGGCAATAAAAATTGTCCACTGGGGAAAGCTGTCATTTCAGAATGGATGTGTTCTTTCCGAGTTAGAGAGGTCTAACTCGGATTCGTTTAAATGGGAGAAATTCGTAATGTGTATACAATGGGCCGCCAGCTGGACCAACAGAGGGCGCAATTTTTTAGCAATGGATCGAAGCTCCTTTGGTCGGAACCGAACTTCGCTGGTTCACGAACGAAAATGAAATGCATGCGTTGCAGTCGCACTACACCAACAAAATGAACATTCTACTCGTGGCTGATATAGCTGTTCCATCTTTAGGCCATTCCGTGGCGAACAAAGCGCAAAAGGACACAAATGGGTCTTTGGTAACATTCTGTAGTCGTAAAGTCATTTCAACAACTGTCATATGGATACCACGTGACCTGTTTGATAATGATCTGAAGTTGATTTCATTTCAAATGTTTCACCTTTGAGTGAAATCACAGAAGCATCTTGTAACCATGAGTGAAGATAGGAACTGACTGATTCGATCTCGAGGTGTTTGTTTGTTTGTTTCTTTGGTTGTTTGTTTGTTTGTGGTTGGTTGATGGATGTGTTGGTTTATTGGGTTGTTGGGGTGTTTGTTTGTTTGTTTGTGGGTTTTTTTGCCTCGTAAACAGTAGGCCCCCCTAATAACTTTTTCATCAACGCGAATTATGTTGTAGGCCTATTCTTCTATACTTGTGCGTGTGGTTACACTTACGGTTTTCCATTCAGCTTAGCCATTACCACAGAATTGCACATTTGACAAGCCGTTTCATCATTCTTGTTTCCTTTCATTCATTATTCGTAGACTCCCACTCAAGAAAGTGCGCACAACTCTCTTGATGCTGAGAGGCGGTTTTTGACCGTGATCAACTATACTCACGCTTTGTCCTCAATTACGTGCATTCGTTCCCGCTGGGAATTCATTTTGAAAGTGGGTCAGGTAGGGTTTTATGGATGCATATGGGTTGTTTGAAGTATCTCAGGAACAACCCTTTCAGTTTCACTCCTTCAAGAATTGGTTTTACCTCAAAGTCAAGTGAGCCCAAACCGCGCGACATTGTATACACGTTTTTTTCAAACCAACTTCGGGGTTCAAGAAACTGAATATTTTAATCTAAAACCCAAGCTATGACGATAAAGTCTTTTTGTTGAACCTTTCGTTCTTGCTTGTTTGCACTGACGTATTTTTCTTTGTTTCAGTCGCTCTTGTCTAGCTGCAAGATACCACGCCTATACCACCCGTGTCAGAGGTTTGTGGTGAGTGGTGTGGCTTTAATCTTACTTGAAATATTTTTCAAGGACTTATAAAGAAGAGACACAGACAGTGTACAAACCATTGCTTTATGCGAGGAAAAGCAAGCAAAGAAAAGAAATGAAAATTTCTATTAAAAAAAGGCAAAGCACTATTGTGAATATTTCGTAGAACAGCCAACTGGCTCAGGGACCCTAATTTATGGGGCCAGTATCTGTGTCATTCATAAGATAACCGAGGAATGATCAAGATTCTGTTCTATTAACCGGACAGTGTTACACTGGACAATATCAGCCTAGAGTGGCCTGCATAGAGTGAAATTTCTATCATAAACAGTTCCTGAAATTAACGCGTGATAAATGCAAGATCAAATACAAAGCGTCGTTGCGGTCAACTGTCGTTTAGTAGAACACAGCTCACGGGGGTCATTTGCCAGGGTTGTTTTCAATAACTAAACGGCTCATGGGTATATGGTTTCCAGATCCGTGCAAGGGATGTTGTATAGCTAATAAAAATTCATAGGACTTCTTTTTTTAATTTAAAAAGCAATGATGTATTCATATCAGAGGCTTTAAGAGGAGCTTAATTGGAAATATTACATTAGAAAACAGCGCATCTTCGGAACAGATACGCCACAGGGACCATGCGATGTAACTCTCTCCATTAAAAGTGCACTCACAGCAAAGCAATCATTGTAAATATCGATTTGCTATGCACAATTAGGATAAATATGAATGTACCTGTAGTGTTCTGTTGTCACATTTGTAAGAGTAGAACGCCCTGTTTTAATCGGGGGCTTAGTGAGCTTTGTTTGCCTCTTGAAAACAGTCCGCCCGTTTCTAGGTGAAATTACAAACTTAGGCTTTGAAGGCACTAATAGATGCAAGATAATAGTCGATTTGGGAATACCTTTGCAGCACACTAGTATTAGAGGCTTTGTGTAATCAATTTTTTATCATCCAGGTTTGCATTTAATGATTTGTTTAATGATACATTCCCAATTCGCATTTATAATTTATTCGCCGCCCGGATAAGCTTCACCGTCTCGATTTGTGCTTCTAGATTTCTCAAGACTGTTCCAATAATAGCACCTGCCTTGGTTATTATGTTTCTGTGTGTCCCCATGGGGAAACAAAAGGGATTTAGGAGTAGCTGCAACGGAATTTTCAAAAATACAAAATGCATCTTTTTTTTTTACTATTTCAAAGGTTGTTTCGCTGCCGTTTTGGTTTTTACGCTGAATACTTCCCTAGTTATGAGCAAAACTGTGACGTCATCCAGGAAAAAGGCCTCAATGCTACATTGACCTGCACACAAGTACTTCTCCATTTGTTTTAGAATTGTCTGGCCCAAATTTTTTTCTTCGTTGGTGTATTCGTGGTTGCGTATCTGCCTAGCAGTAAGCAAGCAATCAACCTTTAATCAAATGATACTACACCCCCAGTTTGTTCATTGCACGCCAGAAACTCTACTTATTTCAGGAATAAGAATAGATGTGAATTTAAATGAATTCATACCGTCTTTTCCATTTGAAGGGTCAATAGAGGGGATATAAGGTCAAGGACAGGAGTTGAGTTCCAAAGCTCCATTGGGGTGGCAATGATAAAGATATTTGGGTCTAAGCCCTTGAGCAGCTTTTCACTAACCAAGCCGCCTGCACTGCAACTGTGGTGTTAATTCAACACCAGAGGACTGCACTCAGTCTAGTGCACCGCATCAGAGGACTACACCCAGTCTGGTACAGTTCTCTGATGACACCCAGTGTGTTGAATTAACACCAATTGAACACTGCAGTTTTTGTAGTGACCGCAGGCATCACAAGAACGCATGAAATTTTGTCTGTATCGAACTTAAAACTTACCCAGAGGAGGCCGAATGCAAGTGCCGGAAGAAATACGATTGAGTCAATTTTAAACGACTATTTACAATTCCGCGGGATCAGTAGAGGTCACCCGGCCAGTGCCGGGTGAAAAACACCGATTTCCCCAATGCACGTCAGCCGCGCGGCGTACCGTCCGCAAAATTACGTTTCATATCTCCGGAGATTTCCAATCTCAAAACGGGAAACAGTTGAAGTACATGTTTGCTGCCGGCGACTGGAACGGGACATCTAGCTGCAGAGACAGGACTACAAGAAACAAAATACACAAAGTAAAGAGGGTGCTCCAGTGTCACACTATTAGCTCCCCACTGAATAGGCGCGTAGTTCGTTGACGACTGTTGCGTTATTTAAATACTATCACAGACATTTGTACTAAATAATATGCGTAAACCAGACTCTAAAATGTATCAGTAAAAGTCAGGTCCTCCTCAGGTATATCTGATTGCGTCCGCCTTATTTTACTTGCCTGGGACAAAAAACTCATCACATTTAAATTTCAGAGTCTGAAAGATCACGTGCCGCTGGAGAAGCCTTTAGTAAACTTCCATTAAAATATTTTCACCACTGCGCCACCCAGTCATCTGCATCTGCGTGAGATCCGATTTTACCGGTTCTAGTGGCCAATGCGACAGAACTTTAATCACTAGCCGGCCGCCATTTTGTTAGCGACTACCCAGTGATCATCGTAAACTATCTACGGCGCCTTGACCGAGATTATCCGCTCCGAGCGGAACAAAAGAGCGCGTGTATTTTGGTACTCACCGCGTAAGTGCGCCATGATGCGCGCAAGTATGCACGTTTGACGCGGAGCACGTTGAGTGTGCGTAATTAATTTATTGCGGCATGTATAGAGAACCGAAGTGAATACGTCACGCTCACAGTTAGTGTGTAAAAGGCATGAGCGCGAGAACCAGCGCGTGAACCAACACGCGCGCGTACTCCATTCGTGTGCACTGGACTTTCTGGTTCACAGGACGTCACATTTCGGTACTCTATGTAAACGGCGATCAATGCATATAACTCTGTGTGCGGTGCACGCACAGTTGGCGTGGTTTAAACCGGTGACGTTACATTAACGAACTGGGTAGCAAACTGGCAAAATCGAGCACCTGTGCTGTGGGCCTTGCTGAATAAGAAGCCGCTAAAACTTGACTAAAACTTTTTTATGAAAAAAGTAATTCTGGTAGTGCAAGGTGCATGAGCAATGATTTGTGGTTTTTTATTGTGCGTAATATAAACCCACACTAGCTGTTATCAGATAGAGCTGATCCTCGTTTCTTAGTGTGTAGGCGTGTAGTGGTAACCAGTAATCCCAAGACCCTAGAACAAAATATCGTAAATCACTCGTCGTTTATTCATCCGCCAGCTCTAATTCTTAAGTCGGAGAACTTGAAAGCCAATTTATAGTGAGGTTACATTGGATGATCATCTCATTTTCCAAGAAGATAGGCATGTTACTTTAATGTATCCTATTGATGATAGAATGGAACTCGCTTTTACGAGGTTTTTGCCCTCTAAGCCCAGAACAACATACTTCTAAGAATGCTACTGCGCCGAGTTTGGCGAGTCTTCTAAGTAGACTTATATTTCAGGACCCTTCATCCGAGCGGTTGTTGTAAACATGGAACAGTCGTAGGCTGATTCGGTGTGGCTGGCGGCGGAACGCGTCGGGCAATTACAAGTGAGCCGGTGGTGAAGTTCACTGTGCGCCCGGTACCTGTCGGTATGTCCGTGTCGGCTACGCGGGAGCGAAGGGGCTCAGTTGGCGGTGCTTGGTCTCAGAGGCAAGGCATGGGGGAAACACGGTCAGAAAAATAGACCCGTCTATGTATTAAGATACACTTTACCGATGACTTTTTTCATGCAAGGTGCTACGATGAGCGATCTCTGAGGCGTATGGTGACTCGGTTGCCAAACGGTGAGTGTCGGTAGAGCCATCATTTACGCTCGAAAAACTTCTCAAGCCAATTTTTTTCCGTTCTTTAGTTTCCAATTTTTGAAGTGCGAAACCAGAGCTACTTATCGTATAAGCATACACATGCACCAAGTTACATACCGGAATCATTCAACTTCTCATTTATTAAAAGCCCCCCCCCCAAAAAAAATTCATGGCTACCGTTACTCTATTAGCTGATTAACTGCAGTTGGAACCAAACTAAGAAAAACTCACGGAAGTTCGCTTTGTTTTCTTAGGCTATACTTCTTATTCTTAACTCGTGTAATTCTATACATCAATCATATTCTTATCTGGTTAACCGTTGGCTGTATATTGTTTTCACTGGCAACTCAATTAACATTTAACTTTGGAATTTTATTTCAAGGATGTGGTATCAAATAAACCGCAATAGACCGTTTAAATTAAACAATTTCAGCTTTTTGCCCAAATAGCTGTTCAACTGCAAACAAAAGCGGCGCTGTGTGGAATTACAAAGGGGAACTTAACTTCTTCTCTAAAAGAGACAAATAACCTACCTGCACTTTTCTCTATGAATATTTGCATAGTGATAAATGCGCCATGAATAAACAGCACACAATATTAAAGCTGGACTGGTGTTCCGCACGACAGAGAAGTTTTGGAACAAGGTCACATCGAAGCGACAAACATCGTTGTATTACTGACAAGAATATAATATCAAATCAGTACTCTGAAATATGTGATTGCTGAGCTTTCGATAACTGAGTACCTTCTTCAGGGCAAGGCAATTTCTCTGATCCATTATATCGTTCTATTACTAATCTACACCACTCGACGAGTTTAATCTGTTAATGATAATGCAGACTTGATATTAAACCTGCATGTAAGTATAAGCTCAAACTTATACATGTAGCGTACTATTACGTATAAGAGTTTTTGTCTTTTGCTCATTTCTAATTGGTACCGTCCATTTCTAGGAATACCGAAATGTGCAAATCACATCCGAATTTACCAAGCGAGAGTACTGAGGGTACCAGCCAAACAATCGCGTAATTTACATTCATCGATAGTCAGCAGGTTTTCGTTTACTGCTTTAATTAACTTGGCAACGTTTCTTGATAATTTGCATTCGTAACTTGTACATACTTTCTTCTGTAACTCCCGTTTCCTAATGTGTATTCGATTTTGAATTTTGTATACATGTAGCGTACTATTACATATAAGAGTTTGTGTCTTTTGCTCATTTCTAATTGGTACCGTCCATTTCTAGGAATACCGAAATGTGCAAATCACATCCGAATTTACCAAGCGAGAGTACTGAGGGTACCAGCCAAACAATCGCGTAATTTACATTCATCGATAGTCAGCAGGTTTTCGTTTACTGCTTTAATTAACTTGGCAACGTTTCTTGATAATTTGCATTCGTAACTTGTACATACTTTCTTCTGTAACTCCCGTTTCCTAATGTGTATTCGATTTTGAATTTTGTCTTTTTTGTTTGTTTTCTAGTATGAACCACGTGCTTTATTATTGTGTGTAGTATTGTAGAAAAGCAGGCCTTACACAAGCTTTTGTTTTTTAGTCTTACTTCCTCTTCTAGACTTGATATTCCTATCTTTACATTTCTATACCTACGGTAGTCTTTATGAAAAGAAGAGGAAATAATAAAAAAACAACAACAACAACTTAAAAAGGGGGGACCCAGAGCGACAGAATTTCTTTTGGGTTTTAAGTTTAAGCTTTCTTCAGAACAAAGATAACGGCACGAATTATAGCCAATGAAAGATGCCTATGGTTCGACCATCTTGATCTCATTTAAAGTCACATTTTAAGCGTACAGCAGGTAAATTTAAAATTGGAGTAAAGTAGGTCAGTAATGCGCCCGAAGTTCACCCGTCGAGTGGGGTACTTCTAGAGTTTCCTTTTACAAGATGTTACCCACATCTACTGCGTGTCGAGTTATTGGGGTGTTTCTTGGCCAGAAATCCTCAAAGATCCTTGCCTTAATAACAAAAATGATAATATCAGCAGCTAACTTTTCATGAACGCCCATGATTAACTAAGAGCACACCGAATTTATTAGGATTTCAATAAACTGGGTTGCCATTTACCCGTATATATTGAGAAACTATCACTTTGGCAACAGAATTTTAGGCTTAGGAACACACGTACTGTGTTGTTGTTTCGTGCCACGTCTGTTTATCGGTTACTGGGAATAGACTCACTGTTGCGGAGGTTCCTATTAGGTGAATTGAACGCAGTCTTCGGTCGGCCAGCCTGCTTTGTTTGATCCACGAGGAGCATCAGTGCTCGACCTAGATCTACTGTAGCAGAAACTAAGTCATTAACTGTCAGTCCGTTCTCTTGGTGTGGTAAGAAAGTGCGCATAGCTCATTCATTTGGAAAACAACTATCAAAGAACGATTCTGCTGTGGTGGGACGGGTTTAAGGCGAACCTGCCGGGAAATTGAACCAAAATGGAAGGCATTTGTAGCGTCACAGGGTACACTGTCCCCTGATGTTGAATGACATTTACTCACGCCTCTTGGACCACGATCGACTTGCACATACATTAAGAAAGCAGCACTGAAAAGAACCTTTTCTTTCACAGCGTTGTAAAACATTGTTTAAAGATGACTACATTCAAATCAACTACCTGCTATCTACGAGGCGCCTGCTTGTGAGTTGAAAACTTCCTAAATTGTGTTTCATCCAGTGAAATATTTGCAGCTGTAACGTGGTTCAGTCGCCAGGGAGATTATCTTCCTTTTGTCCTGACATTTGAAGACAAGCTCCACAACGTATTTTGTTTGTTGAAGCTGAAACCAACCAAAAAATCACATGATGAGGGTACAATTAGATTACTCAGAAACGACGTCTATGGACCTTATGTTTTGGCTGTCGAGAAAATGGTTATGTACTGACACTATGCTCAAAGTGTAATTTAGACAAGTACAAGGGATTCTCTAGCTAATTGTTACGACAGGTTGCCAAACGGTGAGTGTAGGCAGAGACGGCAATTGGGCTATATGCTTGAACACTTTCTGAAGTCAATTTGTTTCCGTTCTTGGGTTTCCAACGCTGACGTACGAAACTAAAACTAGTTACCGTATAGGCATGCACGTTTACAAGGTTACATACTGGAATTGATGTAGAGACTTCTAAGGGAAGGCAAATTTCCACATCTTCAGGGCTGCAGTTATAGTTATTCTGTTATATGGAAAGCTTGAACGATACAATGCAAAGCTCATTCAATTTTTAAAAGTTTGTTTCGCTTTAATTTCTTAGGCTTCCATTTGTGTGATTCTGCATACGGCTGTCCACTGTTTCGTTTGCGTTGCCAACCAAAAGCACACATATAGCTTTTCAAAAGGATGTGGTAGGCAGTGCTGTATATTTAAGGTTTTACTAGTGGGGGCATCAGCATTTCATGGGGGCAACAGGCTAATGTGTTTTTTTGGGGGGGAAAGCTTTCGTTAGCCTTGTTCAATATCCATTTATCCGTTCTTTTAGTGGGGACACCTGGGGGCACCACGAATTTGTGGTGCCCCCAGGTGCCCCCCCCGGCTAAACCACTGGTGGTAGGCCGTTGATATTGCCTGTCAAAGGTATGCAATGTCTGCTTTTTTGCCAGAATATAATTCAATCGCTATGAATGTGAGACTGATTGAACCTGATAAAAAGTGCTTTACCATAAACTACTTTTCCTATAAATGAGACGAACAGCCTACCTGCACATTTTTCAATGTTTGCCCCACACGTCTGAGTATTTGCGTTTTTGTAATGTGTCATCAACATGGAACATTAAAGTTGGACTGCATAATGTTTGACACGATAGTCCAAACAAAGTCACATAATCAAAAAACAGCCACCGTTCTACTAACCACACCAGTCGACAAGTTGGATCTGTTAAATAAATGACTATGCAGATTCAGTAACGCTGCACGTGTAAGCATAAGCCCTAACTTGTACATGAATTGTAGCGTGAGACGCCGTAAGGCATGTCAGTTTTGTCTGAGGCTGATTTCTGATTCAAAATGCACATTTCTCAGAACACGGAATTGTGCTAAGCAACGAGATTTTGCTAAGCGAGAACAGGGTATCAGCCCTACAGTAGCGTAATATATATTCATTGGTACCCAGTGGTTTTTAGTTACCGCTAAAATTTAATCAACTTAGCACTGTTTCCTCATAGGCATTTGTGTTAGCTGGGCGCAGAGGGTCAAAGTTAGTAATGACCAAAGGCAAATGTTGTCAATGTTTGATCATCTTAGTCTCATTTCCAGTCACATTTTTAACTGTACAGTTGGGAGTTAACATAGAAATGGTTTATGTCAAGTAGGGCACCCGACGTTCACTCGTCGAGCGGTACGCTTTCAAGGGTAACACATACAACAAAATCACTCAATCAATCAATGTCCAATATAAACTAAGAGAAAGCCAATTTTTTTAATCAATTTATTAATCTACGGTACTGTTTAGTTGTATATCTTGAGTAATAATCACTTTGGAAACAGGCTTTAAGGAACACACGTACTGTGTTGATTTGTTTTTGGGTGTCACGTCTGTTTATCGATTACATGTACTGGGAGTAAAATCACTGGACCGAAGGTTCGTATAAAAGTTCGACTGAACGCAATCCTTGGCGGGCTAGCCTGCTTTGAGCCACAAGGAGCATCAATCGGCTCGACCTAGCTCTACGATAGCAAAAACTAATTCAGTAACTGTCAGTCCTTTCTCGTAAAAGTGATAAGTGAGTGCGCATGGTTCGTTTAAACAATGAGTCTGCAGTGTCAGGGTTAAATCGGGCCTGCAGGTAAGTTTAGCCAGAGTTGAAGGTATTTATAACGTCACAAAGTACATTGTCCCCCTGACTTGGATAACGTTGCCGACATGTCTTTGTTCACGGTCGACTTTTGCATACACTGGGAAAGTGGCTTTGATATATGCCCCTGAAAAACATTGTTTAATAAAGATAATTACTTTCAAAATGATCATTTTACACCTCTTGCCTGAGAGGTAAGGCAAGTTCGTATTTGAAGATTGGAAATTTTAGGCGATGTACTGACTAATAAATGTTGGTCGTAATATTTTTGCAGAAGAAGAAATTACTTCCGTACGTTTCAAAGGTAGCCTACGGTCATCAAGGCGGAAATTAATGTAGGAAAATTAGGAGATAATCTTTTTTCTGCTTCAATAAATTTCTTCATTCATTACACATACACAACAGAAGTAAAACTGTGCCACATAAATGATGGTGGCAGCTAGATTTTCAAAGGACAGACACTGAAATGTGGCGATACAATACGACATATACGATTTCACAAAACCATCTCAAGTCTTAATGAATAAAGAACCACCCTCGTTCCAACTAAATTACGTAGTAAAAATTACGTCCACGTCATATGCATGTAGAAGTTAATGCAAAAACACGAAACATTCCTACCAAATTATTTCCTATGAAGCTAACAATGATGCTCACCCGTGCAGATGAACCACAGTGGCTTTCAATCAGTTACATCATCGTCAGTGTACTTTGTCACAAAAACCAGCATATCCGGTGACCGAGTGGAGTTGGATCCGCATACCGATCCGCACGTGGTATTTTCCAAACTACACTGCAAAACAAATACCGTGGGAAAGCCAACATTGATTTTAGAGGGTACCTGAATCGGTAAGCTTTGAAAATAGTTAATTTGTTGTCAGCGACCTTGCCACGAAAACTTACCCTTTTGGGGCGAGTTTGTTTCATGCGATTCCAGATCGCGATCAGCGATCCATCGTGGTTTACTGACACCAAAGCCCGCTTAGTAGAGGGAGCGAATCGGCGATGGGATCACGGATCGAGATCCTTGTGAAACCAACTGGTCCTCAGTATGCGGAACTGGTGTCACGCGCACATGAGGAGGAAATTAATTGCAAACGACGTAAACAACAATTTGGGGCAAACGGAAGTTTCAGCCATAATATGTTAACAGTTGATACGGGAGGACTGTAAAAAAGTTTGAATGATAAAAGGAGAGTTATTACATCAACGCTGGATGATTTTATTGCGCGAAGTACAACCGTTTGAATATGTAAGTACAATTATGCCGACTGGCTTTTTTAATCTTACGGGTTTACGGCTGTCATAACATTCTGAAAACAAGACGGATCAGCCGATAGATGGATTTATTAACCCAACCATCTTTTGAACTAAAAAGCCAGGCCGTATATGCACGGGCGTCTCCATGCAAGGGAGTAAGATTTTTGCAAGGGGGGGGGACCACTTTTCGACATGCAGGTAAACAAGATAAACCTGGCGACAGATGAGGATTTGTAATTTATGGTAACCCATTAAAGAGTAGAGGGGCGATATTTTTTAAATCAAATCCTTGACTTTCATCCCATTTCCTCTCTTATTCCTATTTACTTTTTTCCGGGGGAGGAGTGCCCCCTCTTGCCCTCCCCTCGCGACGCCCATGGCCGTATGCAGTTTTCTGATTTGGATATCGCTAGATGACCGTCATCAAAGTTACTGGGTAGGAACTATAGAAGTTCTAAGAATGCTAAAATTGAAATGCATGTTTTGTGAATATTCATTATTTTCATTCTAATAACGTATTACTGCAACGACATGTCCGGATAGAATCTTTTAAGTACGCTCACATGGAGGGATCTGTTATATGCCCTCCCGTGTCACCTGCCCCGGGTGGACGAGCTAATATTTACATACAAGCAATAATAGGCCTATATAACCTTTATCCAAAAAGGGTTGGGTTATTTTAGACCTTCTCACAGCATACGGGTGGATTCCACCACCCCCCGAATACTTCCCTCCATTTAAAAACTTAGATGTTGCGCTGTCTGTAGACATTTGTATGTTTTCAATTATTTCGTTTCACAAAAGATTTTTAAAAGCTTTCATCGTGTTTTGCGTGGACAGCTATAGCATTTGTAAATGACATATAAAATGTTATACGGAAAATGTATTCAGTCACTCTGGAATAATATGTTTTCACAACATTATTTTATTTCAAGATTTTTATTTTATTTTATTTTTTTTATTGAACATTTTTAAAACATTATGTACTCGCTGGATACTTTCAAGATTTATTTTGGTTGGTGTGACCTCCGACCAAAATGCGATCGATCTTTCTTTCAGTTAAATATATTCCTAACAAGTTACTACAGTAGTTCAAGTGGTTTTGAGGGAGGTGGGAAGTGCGTAGGTTTGCTTTCGCTATTATTCAGGCCAGCTTGTAAGCTAACCACTGATGTGGGTTTTTTTATTTGAAAATCCAACTGTAGTGTCGCTTTAACCAATTTCAAAGCACGTAGAAGTCAATAAAAACATTTGCCTCCTGGGCGCCTCGGCCGATTTGAGATCGACTTGAACCAGAAAAAGGATAAAGTTACGGCGGTGTGCAGGAGTCGTAATTTTGGCTGGGCACGCTGTGGTGATTTCGACAGCGATTCTTCTCTCGTTCGAAATTATTATTTGTGCTCTTCAAATTGCAAAAATCTCAGGAGGCCTAGCGCGTGCTCCCACTCACAATCGCCCCTATTTACGATCGCTGACAAAACTAACAGACAGTCTGTTTGCAAAATGTACCAATATGCAGTCCTTTAGGACAAAATTGTTTCTCCCGGGTTCGAAGACAAATATTTCAAAACTTCAAAACAAAACGAAATTCAAAGCATCAAAAACTTCTTGTGTGGAACTCCAAAGAGGATGAAAAATGAATAACATTCTCTTTGTGACAAAGAGCAAAAGTAAATACAGAGTTATCCAGCAAGTACGTCATTTGTCAATCTTAATATTATACAGGTACGATATTCAGGCTGCTGCCTTTAAAAGAATCTTTCCTTTTTTTCGTGGTAACTATTAAGTGCGCTATTGGAAAAAAAAGAGTGTTGTCACATCGAGGTCTGCTCATTTTCAAGGGATGAGTTTTTGGGACATTTTATACAACAAAGCTGGGCACTTACTGCTATTAACTTTTTGTACAGTAAATTCCCTAAAGACGTTTAACGACGCCATTTCGAGTTTTAATCCACTCGTTTGGGGTGTCCCTTGGAAATTGAACTGTTGTTTGCGGCTGTTGCATAATGGCCACAGATTACTGTCGAGTCATAGGACCCTGCGCCGAAATGAAGCTTGGTCTTCCGGAAACCTGCGAAGGGATGATGCATAGGAGGGGAATTGCTTCCTTTTTCCAAGAGGAACACTGTAAAAAATGCTGGGTATTTTTTGCCCAACGTGTTAAAGGCACCAGGTGAATCGCTTAAAGAAAGATCAAAACGCTGGGTAAAAAAATGCTTCTAAAAATAACATTTTCTACAACTTTTGGGTAAAATGAGACAAGTTTTAGGAGAAAATCAACGCTGTTGGGTGATCTGTTTGTCCAACAGTAAATTCACCTGGTATACCTAACGCTGGAAAAAAATGCCCTGCGTTTTCACAGTGACGAGCTTCTATGTATTAGAGCTGATTCCGTCGTCTTGTATTCCACACGGATTACAGACCTTTTTTTGTCACACACTTTTTCCTCTTCGAAACGATTTTCATGCGAATCGGTGAAACAAAAAAACATTGTTTAGCGTTACCACATCGATGACGATTTACCCTTTTCACACTGATAAAACATCAACTAAACAAAGACATGAAGGTGTCGAGGAATTGCCTGATCAGCTCGAAAAGGAACCTTCTGTGCTCATGTTTTATTTCCCTTCATCGAAACACGGGAGTACTGCAAGTATTTTTCCGGGATGTGCCGGTTTTTCTAAGAGAAAAGCTACTAAATAATCCGCCGGTCTTGATTATTTCTGCAGCACCGACTGTTTTAATCTCTTCGAAGTTGCGATACACTAAAATGAAAATCCTTAATTTGGAACACATCTGGGGTGCCAATGGTTAGCGGCTATGGCTTGAGGAAAATAAGTCTATATGGCTTTCATGGTGCCATATTTGTTAAGTATAGGAATAGGAAAATTTCCCAGTTTATGACCAGAGTTAGAAGGGAAATGCAGATGTTGTATACAAGCGTGTTTACCGGTTAATTAATCAACCATCCACATGCTGGTGTAAAGACAAAGAAATTGCGTATTTGTGAGGTGTCTGATTGCGCCAATTTACTTTCCGCGATCTGTATTTCTAGGAACATACGTCTGATGTAGAATGCTTTGTACTTTATTAGCGAAGTACCATCCACAAGACTCTCTTGGGTCATTTCAATTTTTATTAAAAGACAAAAAGGACGATCCCCACCCACCCACCCCCAAAAATACAAGAAATCTGTAAGAATAATATGGTCATTTTTTTTCAAAAGCGTTTGTAAATAAGACGTGAACAAAATGATGTTTGTATACATTCCCAACGTTACAGCATGACGGTTTACATCAGTCGCGTAGACGACAAATCATACACCCGGGGGTAGCATTTTAACATTCTGTTAATATAAAGAATGTTCTAATAATTCTTTACGGCGTTGTCTATACACAAAGTGTCATGTAAACTGGCTCTATATTAATGTATCTGGTAGTCAGACAAATTGATGTTCGGAAATGGTGTTCCATCTCTCTCGATGTGTACCTTTGTAATGCCGTGTATCAGATTTGCATTTCAAAGAGACAGAGGAAAGGGAGCCTTTCAAAAGAAGTACACTAACCTCAGCAGTTTATTTAACCAAGACAACCTGATTTATTCGGGGTTTTTTTTTCGAGAGAAAGTACACTGAACGCGCTAGCGTATATTTAACAGCCTTCTGCTATCCCCGACGGACGAGTTTAGTTCCAAGCATGGGATGCTGTAATTACTGATTGCTCAGAATACAGCGCACATTGAGTGCGTCAGCAAGGCCCGACGGAATCACGTATTCACGACACTTGATGTCTATGTGATCTATGTGAAAAGTGCTAAGTCAACTAAGAGCCTGACCATAACGAGAGGGTTGCAATTTACATAAAAAAGCTTTCCATCTTATACTGACCAAGGTATCACGTTATTCGGATGACAGATTCTGGACTTTATAATCACAAAAAATACAAAATATGTTCCAGCTTGAACATCTTAATTAACTTGCAGGGTAGCCTGCCGAATAATTAATTACGAAACTTTGAAATTGGTATTTAATAGCAATCGTTTTGTACCACGGATATGAGGCCTAACCACGTTTTGTTTTTACTTACCCGTACATTGGTATGCCTAGCATATGGTGCACTGACATATGGACAAGCACGTTGATGACATTTTGATTTTTTTCTGTTGGAAATAATTTTCTGTATCTTTGATGATTCTGATTCAACATTGCCAGTTTCACCTTCTAAAGAAGATTTAAACAAAAACGTAAGCCTCTAACATCCCTTCTGCTACGAGGCCCGAGCTCGAACAAGAAAGGCACTTCATCGCTGGTTCACAAGCTAGTATGAAATGCATGCGTTACAGTCGCATTGCTACCAACAAAATGAGCACCCCGACCAACATGGCTCTTTTCAACCGATGAGAGGGTGCTTTTGCTCTAGGCGCTAAGCTCTGACCAAGTATTGGCAGTTTTGTCACGCTGGGTTAAGGCAAATCCCTGTAAAGTTTACGTTTTCCTCATGGACATGGTCACACAAAAAATATAGTAATTTTAATGCATAGGGTAGATCAGTGGCGATAATTAATTTGGAGCTTTATCAACACTAATAATTCAAGAAATCACAGTAATATTCATAGCAGGTGACACAGGCCAATAAATTAATCCAAAGTACTTATGTTTTTTAAGTCAGAAGCTGACTGTGTTTTTTTTTACATTCTGCAGTCTGCGGTGCTCTAGCGATAGACCATAACCAAAGGCAGAAACCGTTAAAGCGATGAGAGATTGAATGATCCCGTAAACATGACCACTGGTTATATGAAAATTCGCTTGCAAACCGCTATATAGGTGTCCCCTAAGTGGCACTACGCCTCACACATGAGCTGGTCAGATTTTAGATATGCAATTTGTGCTCATCGGAAATGTAAGACTTGCAATCAAGGGAATAGACTTTATTCACGAGTTGACCATATTAATTAATGCATGGTAAATTCGTCGCATTGGGAACTGGAGCGTAGAAATGAAGGCAATAAAAGAAAAGTTTCATTACAGATCAGTACACTAAGTTGAATAATTAAAATAAAATAGTATTAAAAGTACCTCAGTGTTTGACGCCAAAAATAAATTCTTGACAGAAAGGCTTCTTTTAAGAACGCTTGTCAAAAAAATTGCCTGGCAGAAACATATTCAGGGAACAAGATCAGAAATGGATCTCTCGTGAATATTGTCGTTGCAGAGTGATGATTACGACAGAAGGTGACCGATATTGGCCCGACCTTACGCTCATAAACAACCATTAACTCACCCACGCCCTGGCAGGTGTCAACGAAGAAATGGGAGCGTCAAACTCTCCAAGTATGCATCAAGTTATTGTGTAATTGATATGATACATAGAGAGGAATCCCAAAGCGAACAGAAAGCTTTCAGGGAAGTAATCTTTTCGAAGACTCTGAGAGAGAGAAAAAAAATCCCAGAAAGGTGGGAACTTATTCATGGTTTGATGAAGAGATAGTAAGTTGAATATCTGGCATTCTGATCCAGGTTGATTTACGTTCCAGAAATCGTGAGTTGTAGCGACCCTGAGACTGAGACGAGCAATCGCGTCCATCTTTCGCAAGCACCTGATCTGACTACCCAGCGATGTTAATAAACGAGGCTTTTACAGGAAAATGCCAATATTCGGAACGTGGAAGTAATATATTATCGTATTCTGTGTGTGACACGGGTGTCATGCTAAGAAGTGAGGCTCAAGTGAGTGGGTTTTTTTCCTGGAACAAAATAATCTTCAAGGCTGCAAATTCAGGCACTCAACACTACGCAATCTATTTCGAACGGACTCCGCTTTTCCTTCTTGTGTGCCCACCACCTAACATAACGATGCAGAAGTTGTTAGGTAGTTAAGATGTCTATCATAATATACAACCGGCATGCTTTGAACAGTGGCATTTTGATCGGATGTTCAAATGCTTTTCTCGAGTGATTCTAATTTAATTTTCACGATACGCGAGGTGAATTTTTAGGACGGCGCTGTCTGTCTAGGCCTGTACAAACGTATACGGGAAAGTGTCTCACGAATTTGTTAGTAGAGGTTGCTTAGCGTTGGGAAATCTCCATGTAAACTGTCACGACATACAATGCTTATAGATTGCGTTGAAACAGCTTCAACTCTTAAAATAAAAAAGAGCCCTAACCTATTGCTAAGGCTAAATAAAAACTGGCATGTGGTTATCCACACGTTGAGAACCAAGCACTAGCTTGCTGAAGTCTTTTGCCCCAGCATTCGGACTGTTGGGTTGCGCGCAACATCGGTCGGCATCTCTTGTTAACTTGAACAAAAAGAGCTGTGAAAATCTTGAAGTTGAAGGCAGCTGCATCTCAAATATTTGTAAATTGAGAGGAAACTCGCACCCAGACGCCACAGCATGACACGTTCAATTGCAAATACTCAACTCGAAAATATGAAGAGGTGGAGGCAAGTTGAGTAATGGACTTCGTTAGCCGAGTGGAGAACGTTTCCTTTTTACAAAATTGTAACTTGCTCTCTGGAAAAACGGGTGAACAGTTGCACTAGGTGCTGTTTGTGAAATAGGCTAGTGCAAGGGAGTAGGCCTTTCTTGTATCGAGAAGAAGAAAAGAACTGATCTTTGTCATTAATGCTTTTTTTGAAGGTTTGCGTCTATTCCATTTAAGACCTTAGTGTATCTAGGGGGTTTCACATGCCTCAAACCTAGGTTCAAGGTGTATTACTCACAGAGAATCTCGTTGAATTTGGCAAGGCAAGAGCTTGTTCCATTAAAAAGAAGATGAACATTTAGGCCTACAAAAGACTATTTTATAAGCTTCGTGAAACAAACTTAAACAATCGGTATGAATTGACATACCGAGGACAGTTTTAAGTCACGAGACAATTGAACTTGGAGAATTGATCTTTGGGAATACATCGTCTCTGAGAGGAGACCAACTGAGTATCTTTAAAGCAAAATAGTGGCAATTAGCCAGCAGTATTACTGCCCAGTGGGTTTTCGAATTCATCACCTTATCCACGGATGATTAATTTTCTTGTGATTTTCCCCTTTTAGTTCTCAAGTGGTGCTCAAAGATAACGTATGTCTCCCGTCCAAGTACAATACCCTTAACAAATGTAATTACTAAAGAGGCAATCAAGACCGGTAGTTTATTCAAAAAATGGCCTTTTGTCTGACGCACACGGGCGCAGCCATCGACAATAGTCCTTTTCGATGGCTGAGGACAGTGCCATAACAGGGCTTTTATGTTCTGTGGTGCCTGCTGGCTGTAGGCGAATAGTAAGGCTATATCTACCAGTTTGGTAATAAAACGTACGTTTCCATGCCGTACAGAATTATGTTAAGTGTATACTCAGGTGAGCGTGTGGCAAAACAGGGGATCGACAAAGCAACTAACACCCCAACGACAATACAACCGTTGTTGAATTTTTGAAGTCTTGTACAAGGAAAAGGGCTCAGGTGAGTCACAGCCTAAACTAAATTACGCCTTTAAGCTCATTATAAGACAGGCTCTGTGTTGAAGGCTCGCGTTTCATGGCGTTGATTGGCCTATGTTTGCATGCAGGATTGCCATGTTGATGGACCATTCGCAAATTGGTGCTTTTCCTTCACGTCTCGCCAACTTAATTTCCCATAAAACAACTGTTTTCAGTAATAAATGTACGTTTGTTGCTGGAAGTCCCGGCGCATACAATGTAAAGAACATCAACCTTCTGAGTCTCTGGGCGGCTTGACCGTGGAGTAGGGAGAGAGTGGTAGTTGTATGCGCGCGCAAACCGCCAGGCATTAAAGGCACTTCTCACGTCGTTGTAAACTTGAGCAAAGTACAATTCATTGTGCCTTGGCTTGACAATTTGTCAAGCTTCTTGGCTTTAGACTCTTCGATGGCAAAGATGGATTGCAACACATCAGCATCTATCCTCCAACATTGACGCAGAAACCACGATGGCATAAACGAAGCAAAATGTTCTCCCCGTGTATGACCTCATATTTTTTTCTATTTTTAACGAGGTTGGCCATCTGCGATAGATTGACTGTAAAACTGGAATTCGTCCCTAGTCACGCACAAGCGTGTCAGAGAAAATTATGAAAGAAAGCGTTTTTGATTAAAGCAATAAATTACCGATTTTAAGTGCCCAAGGGCTGCTGGTTGTTGATCAACAGGCGGCGAAAATGTTTTTAAGCCGCTGCGAAATAATATCCGTTTTCGTAATTCAGCTACTTTGGAGAGTGTAGTGCTTTGATTAGAAGGTTGGCAAATCTTGAGAGCCAGGTCGGTTGCGTCAGACGTTTTTAATGAAGAGGATAAAATGTCAGGTTAACTAAACTTTGGATTTGTTTTGCACGGTGGGGGACCGTCCGTGCCACTGGTGTGAAAAGTAATTACCAGACTACGAGCATGCCCACTACTGTTTGTTAGGGGAACCTTCGCCCATCTGGGATGCTTCCGTTAAACACAAATGGCTAATGTCGCTGTCTTTTTATGCGCATCCAGTGTAACCAGTGTAGCTTTGCCTATCTTTCAAGCAAAGCTCGCAGGAAAAAACTGGGGAATGCAATGGATTGGACCGATTGGCATGGTGTCATATTGGCGATATCGTTAAGTCACCAATCCTGAGGGGCCAATCTTCATGCCGTCACATGAATGTACAATGTAAGAGCTTGCGTTTTTCAGGCCTCAGAAAGGCTTTAATTAAAACGGCAGACATTAATGACAAACATTAACCAATTTATGGACTACATCTAAACTATAGAAGCATTGTGAAATTCATGTTCACATGCACGGTACACAAAGGGAGATGGCACAGACTCGCTTCAAAAGTTGATGTGCACATCGCAGCGGTGCGCGTTCATCGTTCTTTTGCTCCGCGTAATGCCTGCCTCTAAGGACTCGTTGCTGCCATGTCGCGTAAACGAAAAGATATGCGAAAGGTATATTGTGGGGTTGTGTAGTGTTGCGTTGTGCCGTGTATTGTGGTATTTTGTTGTGGTGTGATTTTTTGTATTAAAGCAAACTATTTGATCTCAGAGCAGGTTTACATTGCACCTTGCTCCATTTAGAACGGTTTTAAATAACTGTTTAATCCAAACCCCAAGGGTGTATGTAAAATCATATTGAAACTGGGGAATTGAGGACTGTCAGGATTAATAAATGTACACAATTTATTCAAAGGCACTTAAACTAATTGACGAAAACAGAAATTTGTATGGCAATTTTAAGCTCTGAACAGCGTTTGTACGTTGATGTGAAAACCAATCATATCAGGAGCTCTTGACCAATCAGAAACATCCTAGTGTCGAGGAAGCCACATGAAATGTATTAGAAAGACGTGAAAAATGAAAGGAAAATCTGCACCAGAATAAAAGGGGTATTTATTATAGATATATTAAGCGTGATTCTACTGCTCTTGTTAATATATGCCGGCTTTTATAAGTGCAAATGTAAATGTTATTTGTTTTTAATTCACGAATGCTTAATGCTTAAGAGTTTTTGATTATGGCCGGCTGAAACTTTTTAAATCGTCGCTCGGTGTTTCAAATTATGTGGGTAATTATTTCTAAACACCACACTTCTTATGTGGCTGCAAAAAATGAAAGCTTCCAGTTGCTTCCTATGCACAGATTTAATTCGGTTAACTTCCCCCTCTATAGCACCACCTGTACTGGACAAATAACTTAAAGGCAGATACATTTTTCTTCGGGCAGTACCAAGGAATCGTGTTTCCAGATCATATAAATACCTTGTGGCCAACAATTACGACAAGTAAATGCGCTTTTGCATAAACACCAGCTGCTCCCGAGGCTTGTTATTACGAGATATTGCATCATTTGCAGTATAGTCCTATGGACTGAACCGTCCGACAAATTATTCTCAAGGGTGCAGCGTTTATTCTTCTCGTGTACTATTCCATCACCTTTAAGTAATTTAGTGTGTTGGTCAAATTAACTGAGCAGCAATTCCGTCGGTCAAACTGTCATTGAGTAGTTAGTCTATTGACCGAAACAGGTCTTTGATGAGTGTGCTGCATGGCAATAGTTTCCTTTCGCTTTCCCATTTATATACACCAGTACCAGAACTTATTTTAGACATTTTAGAACTCCTTTCAATTTCACATCCAGCAACGGAGTATTTTGGTGGAGACGGGTTATGAGGGGCAGCCTGCAAGTGCGGTGGACCACATCTTCCATGAAAATTAGGGCGGAAACTCACTCCCGCCCCGCGTAACTTTAATATCGCTAACGAAATAATTCATGGGCGTGAAAGACATACGTGAATCATTCATTGTGTAAGCACCTGAGGCTTAAGTAGAAACGGTCTTGATCAAACATCAAAGGCATTCATTACGCTGTGATGATGATAGAGCAATGATGACGTCGATGCTTAGATTTATGTACTCCACACGCACCAAGTTGATAGAAATCATTTGAGAGAATCAATGTATGGTGACGCATCACGAAACAATAAGGAGTTCTTTTTCAAGAAACAAAATGAGCCTGCTGCATGGGTTATTATCACAATCCAAACGACAAAGGCATGCTTCGTTAGCGCTATTCAGGGTATAAAGCGTGACGTCATTGTACCACAGATGGATTTTGTATGGTACAACTAATTAAGCCTTTATAGCTCAACGCTGTCCAAGGATGCCGTTGATAAAAAAATAGCCATCCAACGTGGCAGGGGAATTATTGCCGGACGTACGACAGACGACACTGGAGGGGGCCGGGGGGATAATGACGTGTGCAGATATGCGCAGCAAATGAAAACTCGTGCATGGTTTAATACTTTACCATCCAGTATAGTGTAATTCGACCACCAGAATTAGAAGCCATTACTGCAGTGGCACATGGCTCGTGGACAGGTGGTACGCGCCCGCTACCTCTTCGACCAATAGGGTGTCGTGATTTGCCAAATGCACGCGCGCGTCAAGTTGAAGAATGTGCGTGTGAGTGCGGGGCCACCGCAGTTAGGGTGTCTTACCGGATTAGTCTTTAAATCTGTAAAACGTGTAATCAAACCTGTACCAAGTAGTTTCTACAGATTTGGAACTGAATGCAGAAAGAATTTCTGATAGTACAGAGAGGATGTAATGCCAAAGAGATGCTATTCTGTCCTAAATATACTACTCATAATTTTGTAAAGGTGTAAGGCATCTCATTTATCCTACATTCCCCCAATGGTAAACGCATTGAAGCAGCGAGCCGGGCCTGGCCCCTGTGTGGTTTTTTTTTCTGAGGGGGCATGGTGAATTCTGATCATGTAATGGCTCTACATGAAGCAGCAGAAAACCTTTACTGAAGTTGCAGTTTTGCTGGCAAAACTGTGGCTGCCCAAGTGTTGAAAAACAGACTCGTATGATACGCAACTACTGAAATACTGAATAATACATGACTCAGCTCACAACACTTAATGATTTCCTAACACTGAATGACTTCCCATGCTGGAAAAAATGTAGTTTAGGTGGGTGCCCAAGGCAAGGGGGCATTTTTTTGCATTACACGGGATCTTCCTAATGGGGTACCAAAGCAGACGACATTTAATCCTGGGGCCAATTTCAAAGCGCTGCTTAAGCGAAAAATTTGTATAACCGTAAAAACCCTGATTGATTGACAAATCAGGTTACCAGCCAAAACTTCTTGTGATGTATATTGTTTTGGAATGGTATTTACCTTTCTTTTGTTTGGTTAGCAGGACAACCTTTGTTAACTGGTAAACTTTGTTTATTAAGCAAGGTTGTTTTTCGCGCGGGGCTCCAATTAAGCAGCTCTATGAAATTGGCCCCTGGTTGTGTACTTGTATTCAGGATCTTGATTGGTCTTTGGCCGGTGCTGTCTCTGACAGGACCGACGCCAGAGATTTGAGGAAATCCTATTCAGTTACGTTCTTTAACTCTTCTGAAAGATGAATCCTTAAATAAAGGAGTCGGTTCAAAAATCTGGCTGTTGCACAGAAGAGGGTGAAGAGAAACTGTATTTTGTGTCCACTGGGAATAGTCGAAAATGGCCGTCCAGGATCGCGCCCAACAGCATTGCCGACGGGATGATTGTTCTGGCAAGTTCAGGAATGGTTCCGAAAGCATTGAATTCTTTGACTTCTTGTCGTAGCAGTTGCAATGAAAGCCCAAAGAAACCACACACAGTGTTGACATGTCTTACAATCAATTCAGAATCAATGCACGAGCCACAAACCTGTTCCAAAGACGTTCATTATAAACGTGGTTCAAGTTGCAAGAATTTCAGTCGAATCTGCTGATAATACTGGTTCTCTCTTTAATAACAAAGAATAACCGCACAGATTGTATTTACAGATAGCTTTAGGGTCAGCGGATAGGTTCTCAGGATACGGTGACGCTTCCCTCAGTTCAGGAGCGACAGATATGTCGCCTTTAATGAGCTCTTTTTGTAGAAATAGCTTGGCTATGAATTCGATAAATTGATGAAAATTCTTCACGGACCCTACCAATTCAATTGTGGTGTTATCACACGAGAACAACTGCGAACTGTGCGCAGTTGTCCTGTGCGGGGCCTCGCTTTCCCCCCGAGGCTTGTAGAAGGAGGCTCGCTGGCGATTGTGTTTGCACTCGGAGGAAAAATATTTACTCAGGAAAATTGGTCCTCCGGGGTAGATAAAAACACCCGCTTTCAACGATTATTGACACTGGTGCCTATGAAGGAATGTAATGATTTGAAAACTATACATACGTCTGAGGCAGTTCTAATGAATATGCATTTCATCACATGAAAGTGGTAGGGGCCTGCTATTGGCTGATAAATGACAAACTAAGTCACTCCCAAAGCCACATGTCTAAAAATGCTTTTTGATAGTGATAAAGTTTGAATATAGAAAAACTTAAAGCAAAAAACGAATCCAACACATCCGTTTGAAAGAAAAACTATGAATATAAAGACTTAACACGTGTAGGCTTATATATTCTTAAATTGTAAATTTAGATTTCAAGCATACAAATTCCGCAGTTGAATTACGAAATTTAAAAGATGGTTAACAAACCTGTCACTACTGTAAAACGGGCCAATCACAATGCACGAAATCTGCAGGTCCGATGCGCGTTTGAAAAGGGCAGACAGATTTCACGCACTGTAATTGGCCAACGCGTTGTAGACTCTCGGCGGCGCACTATTGTGAATCGCCCGTATTCGGTAACGACCCATGCAGGAATTGGATTTCGGTGAAATATATATAGGAACGGATCCCAAAGAAGCTCGATATTAGTGGGCCATTTAAAAGCTACCAAATCACGGAAACGTGGAAAATTTTAAAGAGCATGCGTCCTTTTGACTGCGCTGTACTTTTCTATTGCGTCGTACATTCAACGAAGGAACGAATCTCAATTCTCCTTGATACTGCATTCGTAAATCAATAAGTTTGAGGGGAAAAGTTCCGTTTAAAAACGGGCCGTGAGTTTGGAGAATGCCTACTTGTGCCGGCTAAGAGGCGATACACGCTCCTGTACACCTGGTTTTCAGTTTCAGAAAGCCGGACGTGGCTGTGTGATCAAACATGCGCCTTGGCTGCAACTGGATACGCTCTGTAAACGTCAGCGCCGACTTCACAAGATCTTCCCCAAGCAGTGTTGACTCTGCCAGCCTAGTCAATCAAGCCACGCCGCCCGATAGCCACCCGATACAGCTTGCCGGAACAGAATCAAAACTACCTCTCCTTGCAGCTTCCATCTCGAGAAAGGTGACGTCTCTTTTTTTTTTCTATGTCCGATGATACGGAGCCTAGCCGTGAGTATAATGGCACCGTTTGACACGCTGACTGTCCCCCATAGCTCGGCGTGTTTTCACGGCGAGCGGACGCGACGAGATCCCCGCTTATCCGGTCAGCCCGGGGCAGTGATTGACGAATATAAAATCGATTTACCAAAGACGGCCGGGTTGAAAAACACATCAATGAACATCTTCCTCTCATTGATAAAGCTGTCAGCCAGAACTATCACAGCTAGCGTCCTCAATTCTTACCCCGTTTTGCGTTTGCCGTTTCATATTCTCTGAAAGTGAGCTTCAATTACAGTGGTTAGTGCTTTCGCTCACAGCTACATCGTTAATGTCCGACCACAGTGTACATGCTTTAAAATGGCCTTTCGTGGTCTTTATGAGGGGTACGGGTGCGGCAAGATTTGGGTACTGTTTACAACCTTTTGAAAGGGGGAAATGACCCCCCCCAAGCCTTCCTCTTACTATTTTATTTTTTTTATGTTCTTGTTTTTTTTGGGGGGGGGATTAACCCTGTGCCACCCGCCCGATCTGCCTTCGGTGGAAGGGTATTGACAGAACAAAAAGTGCAGGAGCGGCACCTGTGAATTAGCAAAATCATTAGTTGAACAGGCAAGTCGAATCACTGATGGGTGCAATTAAAGAAATCTTATGCAGATGGCTCTTCAGACAATAATTGACTTGTACGGTTGCGTTAAAATAATGGGTGAAGCATGATAAGTCCATGTCACCATCACCGCTGCTTGCACACTGCATACCTGACCCAAATCCCCGGGGCAGAAATGAACACTGCTGGTGATTATTACAGTGCACAGCCCGCTAAACCGAGGTTTGTATAACAGTAGGGGGTAAGCAGTGTCACGTATCGGCAAACATTAATGTTCGGCGATACCCGATACCAGCGAGAACGATCTAGGGAGCGAGGCATTCCAGCCGTGATGGGCGGTACAGCTGGGTGTCGAAAAATGAGACATTTAATGGCGCAGTTGAACTGCATGACGCACTTTAACGGTACTTGACATCGCCATGGTGGGATTCGGTTCACGTCCGACGATCCGGTGTCCTAAATACTCGTCGATTTTCCAGTCTCCCAGCTCCACTCATTTAAATTATTTCAATTAGGGTACACGTTCGTCTACCTCATTAAGAAACAATGTAGTTGATTACTGGTAAATTCCTACAAATGATGGTTTGGACGAACTGCCATGTTTGATTTGACGGCTGCAGACGTACGACAGAAAGAACACTTGATATGAGCCAAAGATATGCGTTCGTAGATGACGTGTCAGCACGTGAATTGCCAATAAAACGAGGACTCAGGGAAACATCTAACGTACAGTGACCTCGACAGTGTTCTTCGCTTAGACGTGTCCCCATCGTGCAGCATCATGGAGCCATGTCGATTTTGATATTAGGTTGATTTTTAATTGAAATTTAACCTGCCTTGTACACTGTAAAACCCAAGCGTTTAACTTCTAAACGCAAATTAAATGCATATCTGTAACACTTTTTAAACGTTTTAATAAATGCAAAACGTTTACATGCTGAACACACTGTTTTATTTAATAAACGTAACTTAATGTTTATGATTAAGTACACGAATGCGTTCAGCACATGTTTGGTCTTTAAACACTTTTTAATTATAACCCCGTTTGTGTGTTTATTACTTAAACGACTAAACGTGTGTACAGGCTGTAACACTTTTTATACACTTCGACTCGTTTATAAAGGGTGCGGTGTTTATCAACTACATATTATTGGGTAACGACGACGTACAAGTGTTCAAGTCATACACAGTGACACAAAGAGTGGCAAGCCTACTGCTAAAACTTGTCACTGGAACAAAAAAGGTTGTTATACCGTTGACAAACCTCATTTTTTTTCAGAAAATTATCACCCCTCCAAGATCCTGAGATATCTATGCACGTTATATGCATGAATCTGTGTAAGAAACGAAGAAGAAACTCTGATTAGTCCAATCTCTCTACATCTGCAACTAACAACTGCCAGGGGACACGGAAAGAGATCGAACTGCGCATGACGTGCATGTACTCACAGCGCATGTGCCTAGTCGTGGGCGGTACAATTGAACATATGGTCCAAACATAGTGTTTATTTTTCGTGTGATAATCCATTAATAATCCACTCTGCATCCATAACTTAGACATAATATCAGCTTAAATGGACCGCTTACAACATCACATGTGAATCTGCACAAGGGTATTGGTGGAAAATAATGAAATTCGCGTTTTAAAACCGCCACAAACAGTCGCTTAATGTGCCGATAACACTTCATATGTTAAACACGTTCACGTCTAAACGTGTTCAAATGTATAATGTGTTTAGTTTATAAACGCATCAAAGGTTCTTCAGTTTTACAGTGTAGTGTTGATAAAGCCTAAACTACACAAAATCTATGTACCTTGCTCCATACAAAATGAATATCGTATAACATGCTCGTCTTTAAAGGGCCGTAACATGAAAGTTATTTAGTTATATAATTTTAACAGCATTCTTTTTTTTTCTCGATTTCCTGAAAACTGCTTGGTATACTTTCTTAGTGAATTTTAGAGAAAAGTGAAAGTTTTAAACTGTACACACTTTTCTTGAATACTGAAGGCGTTAAGACACTCTTATTTTTTGCTCCAAGTGTGAATTCAAAATTTGCTAACAATATATAGTAGTGAGCAAATATTTGTGAGAAAACGTTTGTTACGAGCCCACACTGTCAAGTACTGAAAAAACGAGTCACCAAAAAGAAAAGAAAATCTAAGAAAGTGAAACATCCAAATTTGTAATAAAATGTAGTGCAGTGTTTTCTGTATCAACGAGATTTTTTTCTGGAATGACATAGCCCTTAGCCATGAATACGCAAATTTGAATTTGCATAAAAATAAAATCAGGCACCAAAATGCACTTAAATGGCAAAACGGAAATTGAATATCAATTGAAATTGGACACAGCGGTACTTTTTTTTTTACAAGGACTGAATCAAAACATTTATGTTGTATGGACCCTTTGGCTGTCTTGGAGGTAATCAAAGTCTACGTGTGTGGTATCATTGGTTCATAGTGCGCGTGCCATTTTCTCAGCTGCTATTCATGTATCCGAAGGCAGACAGTATTCGACCCGAGGCCCCGTCATTGGGAAGTACATTTTGTCAATTATCAAGTTTGTGTACCTAGCACAATTCGTCCAGCTTGACCGCTTGTTTTACATGTCGTGCTAAAATCACTCGCAGACAATAATATATAACCCCGATTTATTTTCCATTTGCAAGAAGAAATCGTCCATTCAAAGCACATTGTAATTTTGATACCTAAAACTATTCAAATATTTTATATTTAATATAAATGTCGAATATAATCTTATCAGTGGAGACCTATTTCATTGTTATTTCCACAGAATCGTTTTTCATTTGTGCTTTTGTTTTATGGTTAGATTTACAATTTTTTTTAAATCATTACTAATTCCTGAAAACTTTGTATTATAATTTATATTCACTGGAATATAGGGTTAATTTATAATATTGTAGGCCTAATGTCGTATACATTTTAAGCGCAATTAAAACGTTTAATACCACTTTCTGATACTGGGCATAAGCAGAACTTAATATTTGTGATTTCAATCGTACACGAATCTTCGTGATGAAAATCGTACATCGTACGAAAATCGTACCGGTGGGAGAAATAAATGTCTGATTGTTAATATTTAAAAGTAAAGCTAGACTGCGAATGCATGTTGCGGGTAAAATGCGCTGTTCTGAGCAAATATTGGACGGCAGACTGATTGGGTCGGCCAGGCCAGTGCCATGGCAGATGTTGTATTCGGTTGAAATGTACCTCACAAAAGAGAGTGACATGAAAGGTTCTGAGTTAAGCCAAGACAACCAAGAAGAGGGGCCTCCGTGGGTCCCAGTCCTTTGTCGGATTACCGAGATTGGACATTAATCCGGCTGGAAATATTAAAGCGTATCTCGTTCCGGAACGACAACCACATGCCAGGGCGTCCGTGGACTCCGAAGGCACGGTATCCGGCTGTCGGTCACAATGAACTCTTCTGGTTAGTCTCCCGAAGAAACAGGTGAAGTCTCAAACATTCTCAACAGTCGAAAGTTCAAGATGGAAGGCAGCTATGGCACTCGATTATTTGTGTTCTCCCGATATTAATATATTGTATTGTGAATGTACATGTAGGCCCTATCGTAAAAACGTTGATACATTTACATAGAGACTGCAATATGCAGCTTTTAAACCTCAAAGGCATTGTAACTGATAAACAAGCATATCCATGCGCTGTGCAATGAGACAGACTCGGCTCACAGCACACGATCGATCAGCCGGTTAGTAATGCATATCAACACCAACAATATGAAATAAAGGGCCTCCGTTTTTGTCGTTGTAAGGAGCGTGCAAACTATACGCTGCAAAGCGGATTGGGGTTTTGTGTGTTGTTCAAACACATCTAGAAATAACGATAATATTATGCTGCGAAATCAACATATTATTTTTTCGTTTCCAGTTTGTATTCTGTGGGTGTGGGAAGGGGGTTGGAAAAAGCACTCTTCATGCGCTTGTGAGAATGCTGACAAAAGGGCAGGCCCCTCAAGAGAAGCCGTGATATCAAGCAGACTTCCCTGGATGGAACCAGGGAGGAATAAAGAACACACAACAATCTCCGCGTTATGCGCCGAGCATGAGACCCCCCGCTGCACTCTCGCTGCTAACCAAGCATCAGCGGACAGAGGGGAGCAGACGACTTCGGGCGGTACGTGACTCAGGGTCGGCCCTTTGATAACTTGCGATTTCCGCGGCTCATTCCAAGACCAAGCTTTTAACGTAATGCATAGAAAAAGGGGGTAAGGTAATGGATTGATTCGATCGTAAATGCAGATATCGAGTCGCTGGAAACTCGGGCAGTCGCTGCTTCTTGCACCACTGGCCATGAAATGGATAATCGGGTAAAAATCAGTCTATACGGAAGATGGCTCAGAGATCAAAACATTAAACACTGGATCTACATTATAACCCAGATACCTGCGCATATGGAACAAGTTGCCTGTGAGGCAAGACATTCCGCGAGGTTGATCGATGAAATCGCTCTTAAACCGTGCATTACACGCCTTTAGACGTTCTGTAATTGGTTTAGTGGACCTTTTAGAGGTATTACCAATCGATGGAATTGTTTCATATACGGCGGTAATAACGCAGGCTGAGGCCACCGGCGGAGCATTAAGAAGATTACAACCAAGTGCACCTGTTTGCCTTTGAATTATGCAATGTTGGCCCAAAAATATGTTGGCAACTTTGAAAATTCATCACTGTCCAAAACAGCACTAAAAATACCCAACTCCTTTCATCGGCAAACAGCTATCACTAGGCCTATATGAGGCCTTTCCGGTATCTGCCAGACACTTTTTCCCCATTCTCTCTATTTTTACTGGATGCAGTTCCACACAGAATTCATATTTGACTTTTTAATAGACACCTGTTTTCGGGCAATATTTACTGTGCATCAGCTCCTGGCGCTTGAGCTGAAGTGCTCCTTTTAAGGTGCAGATCGCGTTTTGTTTATTGCTCTGCGGATCAATTGAGCCGAGACTATACACACGGCGTCTTGGGGTTGACGCGCCCGCAGGCGTAGTAACCAATGGTGGATGTTTCTGATTAGGATTCATTGCTGATTGGATGTCAAGGAAATCGCGTTGATCGTTACCATTCCCATTGGCCGGCGGGGTCCCAAGTTTAAGCACTGTGTAAACGTGTTGATCAGACCTCAGATCGGACTGCGTGTATTGCTACTGTTTACTGCGCATGAACGAAATCGCTGACGGAATTCGAGCTCGCTGTTGGATATTTCGAATTCGACGAATTGCAAAACGGAGCTTCGCTTTCTGGGAAATTCTTAAACAGAAGTCGTCCTGCGCACTTTAATTAACACAAACGTCATCGGCGTGCGCCCAAAGTTGAAGAGTCTGTTCTGAGGGCTCTTGCGTCAAGAATTGCTTTTAGCTGGACCCAAAGGAAGGGTCTCGAAGAGCGCTCTTTGCGTCTCGAGAGTGGAGCATCGTTTGAAATGTAGAGAGTGTCGTCGTACACGCGTGCATTGCATCGTGAAGTCTCCACCGGCAATTTGACTTCTCTCCTTTACTTTGTAAGGTACACATGTTGATAAATCTTTCATTGTTTATAAACAGTTGTAAATAATTTTGTGGCAAGGCGACGGGGTTATATTTATTCGGTGTTCAAGTACGTAGTTTCTTTCTTTCTTTCTTAAAACGTTTCGTTCGGACTGTGAAAGTAACGTTTCTTTCGGACTGTGAAAGTATTATCGTTGCAATAGCCATCATCCTGAACATGGCTGTAACAAAATCATGCCTGTAAAGTATACCGTATTTACAATGACCATAGTAATCACAGCATGGAGGCTTGGCGCACTGTCTTCGTCAGTCTTGAAGACAGGCTGGACTTTAATGCATATTGTTTCATCGTAGCATGATTAAATTCACCCGACCGTTGATATGCATAAGGCAAGATGCAGTGCAATGCGTCACTGGTAAGGGCGTCTCGCTCGTTGTCTTGCTACAGCCCAACGATCAATCAGATTCGTGAACCAATACGAACTTTCAGTGGAGACAAACTTAATTCTTGACCATCAGTCATGGCAACTGGCAGGGGTTTAGGGGCCTATGTGCGTCACCATGTACAGGAATGTGTTGGGCTTAATACCAAATGTGCGTGTTGGTTCTTGTTTTTGAAGCTCTTGGTTCAACCAAAGCTTCAATCAATCAAGCTTCAATCAATCTTGGCCAGAAGAGAATATCAGGAAAATTGCAAGTAGGATAAGGAGATCATTGTTGTAACAAAAACTTGGTAAAATGCAACACTATCGCTGACACTATTATTTCTACATTTATAATTAGCTTATTTGATAAAGCAGTAATATGTACTGTTACTTTTTCAACAGTCTTTAAAACTACAATCAAAGGTAACGATTTAATACAAATTTTAAAAGTAACTCTGGAAAACAAATTTTATGTATATCTTTGCTTGCCATGTCGGCGTGGTAAAATCGCATGTAATTACACGGTTCACCACTTAACCGTCAGGCTTGACGGAGCCGGGTTGTTCGGTTCGATAACCTGTCACGTGTAGAGCGGCTACCTCACGAATCCATTCATCTTGAAATTCTACACTGTATTTTTTTTCTAATTGCGATTATTTAATTAAGTAATTTTGGTTTATCTTGCAGAGCGTCAATCCATCTCGTCAGAGTAATTTCCTTGCCTTCCACTTTGGATTTGAGAGACTGCAGCAGCTGTGGCACCCGACTTTGACGACTTTTCTTAGCTGAGAAATAACTTAGTTTGACCCGTGGTGACAACAAAAATACTTGTAACATGGATACCAATCATACCGATGGAAACTTTGAAGAGTACATGGCTTACATCCTCGAGAAGTTCAAGGACAAAGTGTACCCGCGCCCCTACGAGTACCTGATCATTGTCATCTACGGCTTGGTGTTCCTACTGGCTATTATTGGCAATACGCTGGTGTGCATCGCTGTGCTGCGCAACGAACACATGCGGACGGTGACCAACTACTACATAGTAAACTTAGCCCTAGCCGACATCTTGGTGTCTTTGGTTTGCCTTCCCTTCTCAGTAGTCGTCGACATCTCAGAGACTTGGTTCTTCGGCGATGTATTGTGCTCCATTATCCCTTACATACAGGTCAGTATAGACACAAATTAGCTTCCTTTATCACGAGTGTCGGAGGTGGGGCGAGAGATATTCCCACCCGTCTGAGTTCTCCTGGATCGTGCTCATAATTTCGTGAGGACAAATTACAAATTTGCTACCATTCAGCATTCCAGTCAGACAGCACAAAATATTGCAAGGCGAGTTTAAGTGCTGAGCAAAATCAACTGAGAATCTTAGACTGGCCCTTGCCCTGTAAGTCCCAAGACATGTCTCAGCTACTTGATAGTCAGGACAGGTTTCCGCCTATGGCAGAGTGATCAGAAGATGTGCGACGATTGCGATCTTTTTGCACTAAAACAGAAAAAGGGAAAAAGTTGTCTTTTGGTCTGATAACCAGATGACTGAAAACCTGTCACAAAAATATTCATTGCGTGGCATTTTTACACCGAACATTTTTGAGGCAAACATTTTACATTCTTTCTATAATCGTGTTTGCCATTTTATTCCGTCGAGCAAAACAAATCTGTTCAATGCAAAAAAACGCACCAACGTTCTCAATTACAAAAACTCTTATCTTTCAATTTTTTATCTAATTTCAAAACAAAACACTAAAAGGTTCAACGCTTTCTGGGCCACAGACCCACGTTTCCCCACTTCAGTCAGTGATTGTCTTGTAAACTAATAACATAGGCCTGTACAAAGCTTGTACCACGAACCACCGATAACTTCCCCAGAGGAACTTATAAATGCATGGCTCCCGCCGCGCAACCAGTCGGGCGAGGGAGCAAATTCCCTCGGGGACACGGACTCGATATCGCCGCCTTCCCCCTTTTTTCCCTGATGCGAGTGGCAACCGCAGCACTTGAAGTGCGTTTCGGCGAGCCCTTTTAAAGCGTTTTCGGCAAAGCAAGATCTTGCTTTGTGCTGTAAATAAGAAATCTTTGGTCGTCATAAGTGTACATTGATGTTCATCAATTTCGGATTTTCCACTTGAAGGGGTCTAAACAACAACAAGTATAAAACCTGTCGCATTTAGTATCTCCAAGAGTGCTTTTATGATTTGGTATAAAAATGAGTTTCTTCTGTCAATATGCTCGATTGCTGGACTCATTTCAACATCAAATTGATATACTGTTTACTTAAGTGTTGTAGGCCTTGACATGTTCCCAAAATTGGTTGATATAATTCATATCTCTTTGTTTGGTTTTTGTTTGTTTGTATTGTTGAAGTTGTTTGTTCTGTAACTAACCAGAGTTGAAAATGTATGACAGTGTCCTTGTTTGAACTGCATGATATTTGGTTTGTATGTTCAGCTGAAAAGAAAGTTGGGAACCTTGTAATGACACCATAATGTGCCACGCTTGGACTTTATGACCATCAGTAGTCAAACCAAAAGTACAGTCAAACACAGATAAAAAGGGCACTGATAAAACAAAGTCATGTTTATAACAGCGAAAATTTTAGTCCAATATATCTTTGGTTTTCCTTGAATTCTTTTTCTGATAATACAAGTTATGGTACCCGTTATAACAAGGTAATTTTAAAGTCCCAAGGACCTTGTTATAACAGTGTTATGAAGAATCAGAGATCTAATATATCTGACAAACAGTACCATCATCGTCGACTTTATCAAGAGTGACAATTCACGCGGATAAGTAATCATTTTTGTTCTGGTCTGGAGGCACAACAGCCGTGATTAATTAATAGGATACCTGCAGTAATCTGTAATTGAAAAGAATTGACAACCGGAAGGAATGGTCATCGGATACGCTTGAGTGATCAGGGTGACCGTCTCATGCCAAATTGACGCGCAATCAGGCCCTAATTCTCACGGCCAACGAGCGTAGGTAACACGTCCAGTTGTCTTTTAAATTAGAACCCCGCCACTTGACCTGTTGAGTGGATTCTGACATTAAAAGTACCAAGAGAGAGGACATCCCCACCGTAATTGAACACGAGCGTGTGACCTTGCTGGTGATTTAAGACTCCCGGGTGAGGAGTTCCAATCCACCACGCTCAACAGCAGGTTACATGTAGTGATCTCGGGTCTGTCACTTTGTAGTCGTTATAAACGGGTAACACTGAGTGTCCACTAGCCCTCTATCTGGTACCCAGGGGTACCCATTGTTACAAGTGATATTTTAGTAGCCATCAGTCCGTTGGTTACTACATTATCCGTCAGTATAATACACTTTTTATTGGTACTCTTAGGGCACACACCGACTGCAGTCCAAAATCGGCTGCCTAACGATTTGTCCCGATGAACAGGGCAATATGGAAGACATGATCGTTGTTTTGGATGTACATGTATATGAGCCCTGAGTTGAACCAAGGAAGGGCGGGATTTGCCTTGCAACGAAAGGTCCTTTAGTTTTAAATGAACTCCGCGGGTTCACAAACGACTAGAAATGCAAGCGTTGCGGTCGCATCGCTACCAAATCAAATGAGCATTCCCGACTAACATGGCTCTTTTCAACCGATGAGGGGGTGCTTCTGCTCTATGCAGATGGTTTGGATATACAAAGAGATGATAACAACTATCTGTACATTGTTATATTTTTGATGAAACAGATCTATTCAGAGTCAGACTCCCTTTAAGCTTATTAAAACGGTATCAATTTTTCAATTCAGTGACCAATTTGTTTCCCTAATTTGTTTTCACCTTACTGTTTTCCCCATTTCGTTTGCAGAACACTGCCGTGAGTGTGTCCATCTTCACACTCACCATGATCGCGGTAGACCGCTACCTGGCCATCTGCCGCCCCCTCAAGTTCCAGATCTCGTCCCGGCGGACCGTCATCACCGTGATCGTCATTTGGGTCGTGTCCCTGATTACCATGCTTCCTCACTCGCTCAGTATGTCCACCAAGTCCAACCCTGTTATGGCGTCCTTTCTGAAGCCCCTGTGGTTGACAAAATGCCTCGATGTGAGTCAAACAACTCGACTAATTGTTTTCTTTCAGCCTTTTCTTCCAATTATCTTCTTCTTTCCTTGTTTAAGTGTTACTTTTCCTGGTATAGAATCACCAAATTCAGTTCACAAACCTGTTTCATCAAATCGCCATGCTTTTTTGTAAATTTAGAACTATTTCAGTCCGGAAGATCTTCTCGAAATTACACTTTGGTAGTATTTGTATCACGGTCAAGACGCACCGGGCAAACTTGACCTGTGGTCAGTAGCGGTCGTCTCTTGAAATTTCCCTGATTTCTCTGGTGCTCACTCTTCACTCAAGTTAGCTATTCACTTCGAAAGGTGTATTCAAACTGTTTTTTTTTCGTCCGCAAAGATTTTATTGACGAATCGGTTAATATTGAACTGAAAGCCAGGTAAACGCCTCTGTGGGAGAATTTGAGATTATAAATGAAAACACTCAACTCACAACTCAACTTGACCCGACTCAACTCACTCAACAATTCAACTCAACATGAACTACTCATCAATGTAACTAAATGCAACATCTCCCTTTATGTTTTCGGCAACATTTAAGAAATGAATTGAAGGCGTGCAACGCACCCAAGCCATCTGGCACTATCTCATTACAGTTTACTGCTTGTAAAATTGATTCGATTGATATGATTGAAAATGGCTTCCTCCAGACTAAATGGCATTTGGCTGACACTAAAATGTTTCTGTTGTTATGATATAGGTCAAATGGCAGGATTCTCCATGGCGGACGGTGTACACTGTAGTGACGATGCTTTTCACATATTTGCTTCCGCTGTGTGTCATTGGAGTCGCTTATTGTATGGTGAGTAAAAAAAGTTACATTCAGGTTGGGATCGTCTCAAGGCATGAGACGATCCCAACCTGAATGTAACTTGGACGACTCCCTAATGGAGCTTCTTTAGAGAAAGAGTTTACTAATTCAGTTGGTACCTGCGTGCAGAGATCAAGAGGGCCAGCTGCCCTAATGCTCCGGTATAGGCCTATGTAGCCAGTTGTCCCCCTTTTACTGGATTATTGTAATAACACATTTTTTCTGTTGTGGTGAAACAACACACAAAAATAAACAATCAAACGAGAGTTTACAAGGTAGGCATCTACCGACACTACGAATATCTAACTACGAACATCTGACAAAGGCAGTACAGTTCAATAACAATGAGCACCCATTGTTATTGCGCTGTACTTCTTTTGTTAGATGTTCATAGTGCGAGGGCAGGGCTTTGTTCCTCTGTGATATTCACTCGACCTCTTTCTCTCTCTAAAAAAGACCAGTGCATCATACCATCTGCAGTATGGTGAAATCGGTCTGAATCAAGGGTGTAATTTGACATTTGTAAGTAAGCTCTGTCAGAAAATCGTTTGAGGGGACAGACTTCATTTCGATAGAAGTCTTTCTGGTAATAGAAACGTTTATCATTGCCTGATCTAGGTGTGTCTACGGCTTTGGTCTGGGATCCCGTCAGATGAAACAAGCCACAAGCCCACTAACAACAACCCCAGCTGGAACGGGAAGGGCAAGCGAGCCCCCCGCAGCATGAACAAGAGCACGGAAGCGCAACTCGAGTCCCGCCGCAAGGTGGCGCGCATGCTGATCGTGGTGGTGGTTCTCTTTGCCGTCTGTTACCTTCCCGTACGCGTTATAAACGTCTTGGAGTAAGGGACGAACTTTAAATCTATTTGCCTTTGTATTCCCATTATCTAAATGTTATCAAATGAGTCTTGAGGATGATTATCATTTTTTGAAATTCTGTGTTAGTTTTCATTGTTTCGCGCAAACTTGTGTGTTTTTCTGTGTGTAATAGGCTCTTGATGAAAAGTGGATATTAACTGGGAAAAAACGTTTAACAGAATTCCAACCTAGGTTAGGTTAGGTTAGGTCAGTTAGAAATAATTCAACAAATGACATAAAGAGCACAGAAAAGAAAAGAAGAACATCGCAAACATATTATTTTCACATCCATAAGTCTGATTTATTTCTTTTTACCGTGGCTTTCTCTCCCCTTAACTCCTTTTAGAGTTTTCGGACTGTTAAGTAGTAACAACATTGACATGCTTCTTCACGGAGAGAAGGTCACATCGGCTTACCTCATAGCGCACATTATGGCATTTTTCAACAGCTCCATCAACCCTATTATATACAACTTCATGAGTGGTAAGTTAAGAGTATATCCGGAACAGGATCATCTGATTAAAAGTGGGTTTGGTATGGAGACCATGTAATCGTGATAACTCTCAAGAAACGTACATTATCCTGCATTCACTTATTTCATTAGTGTGCTGTTGCGTTTTTCTATGGATTTTGTTACAGTTGTATTGTTTCTTTTGTAAGACTATCTGGTCTATGGTATGTGGTACGACAAGAACCTCTATTGCATCACTTTTTAATTTTATCAGCTGATTTTATATTCCTTACATTGTTTTTGTATTGATAAGAATTTTCATGCCTGTTCGTGCACTCTTTGAGGTGAAGCAGCTTTGAGTTTGTTTCCAATTTTATGGTAACGTTATGGAACTTGTAGATGGTGTAATGTCCTTTCCACATACACAAAATGCATGTTGAGTCCAGTGTTGACCAAGGCATGGTGTGTGTTTTTCCCTTTCTCATAATACAAATCCTCTTCGCGATTTCCAAGTATCTTGAATTCATCCACTCCTAGAAAAATTCCGGAGACAATTTCGAAGTCTTTTGTGTTGTCATGGAGAGACTCTACGTCGGCATTACATCACAGAATACAAAAGACGGACTGCTACAAAGTACTTGCGTTGCAGGGTGGTATAGGGTAGGCCATGTCGTTTCCTTACACAGTAAGTCTGAATTCATGGGATGTAATCATTTTGACGAGTTGGTTACTTTTCAAAACGTAAACATCATGGGCACAACATTCCTTCAAGGGGGTATGTTGCATTTGATTGGATAGATCAGACGATAGGACTAAGAACATTATTTCCAAAATTCTCGTCACCAATGGAAAGGCCTATATCCCTCAAAAATTTGCCCAACCAAAAAAATTTTAACTTTATTGGGCACGCCGGCATTGCATATCTTGCGCATAAGCTACGTGCCCATGAGCATTCTGTGGAGTTCAAGGGCATATTTATCAGCCTGTGAATATTTTTGTCGCGTGTTTACTGACGTGCAGGGCAGATTCACACAAAAACAGAAATGGTCCCGCTGTTACCGACCTCGTACATTCGTATGGTAATTCACAGACAAAAATACGTTTTTCAAAACTGAAAGTGGAAATAATAAGGAAGTTCTATTACCTTTTACCCCCCATATTGTTGTAATCTTTTGGTTTTACTCAAAACATGGGCGTCTCAAGTTCCTGATGTACTCACCCAGCCTGAAATACACTTTTTGGATTATTTAGATGTAGTAAGAACCGTCTCTCCTCCCTTCGTGTTTCCATTATATATGCTTTGTTGGATTGGTGCATGCTTGTGAAATTCTGAACACAAAATCAAATCACCAAAACTATACAATGTTTGCATCATAAACAGTACACGCACCTCAGTAGTTAGAACGTAGAATCGCAGCATAGTTCTGTCAGATCACCTTCGTATACATGTACTTGGCTGTAGTACAAGTTCATAGTTTAGTAATGTCCTGGATGAACATCAAGACTGCGTTGACCACATTCGCATTGTATTGACTCCATCTGTGCACACAATTAAACTTTCCTGCCTTTTTTATTTTTCTGTAAGGCAGCAAAGTAATCGGCTTGTCATCAAAATTAATATTTTCAAAACCCAACATTGAAGGTTCTGATACTCCAGGCCAAACGAGTTTGGAGATGTTCCGAAACCAAAGCTGCATCCCAATCTTTGGTCTGAAGCTATGGCTAGGTCTTCTAGCTTTCAAATACGTGGGCGTATGCCGACATAGATGTAGCCGCTTTTGGCTATTGTGTTATATCACCCGGATAAAATAGTTCAGAACATTATGATAACGGTTACGTCTTACCTCTGATTTTTGTCCTCTGCAGCTAAGTTCCGCCAGGCTTTCAAGACGGCGTTCAGCTGCTGTCTGCCCGGTTCCCAGCGCCAATCTCGCTACGCAGGACGCTACGGGTACAAGTGCCAGTCTTTTATGAACAGCACGGCGGTCTCAGATACGCGCATGTCTAACACCAACACCGAGTGCATCTCAATGACAAACAGACCCAACTCTGTGCACATACCAGATGCTTAATGGCAACAAAGCTAGGAGTATCGATCTAATCTGCGCGACTCGAGCCAATCACGAATATTCTCTAGCTCCAGGTGATGTTTGGATCGAGCTGGTTTAATGAGCGTGACACACGCGATCCTCGTCCATTGTTCACTCCCTATTACTGGAAATGGCGGTTACTTCCATTCGTCACCTGTGCTCAGGATTGTAGTTTAAATATCATTGACAGCATTACTGAAACAGCGGTTGTTCCGAGTGTTTCATAAACAGTCATGCCATAGGGACTGTGCGTGGCAGTCATTTTCCGGTAAGAGGTTTGTTCCACAGGCATACACTTTAAGTAGACCTTTTGTGCAATCCCTGTGTATTAACAAAACAGTTTCATGTAAACCGGAAAGCTTGTGCCATGCACAATCTCTACGGGATTGTCTTTATCTCTTGTATGCATCGTTGAATGTAGTACCATAAAAACTGGTTCTAACGTGACGTCTTGTAAAAATATAAGATTTGGGGCTAATTAAGTAATCATGTTCAATGATAATCATCTGTTTGCCCCCGTGCATTTCATTCCAAGGCATCGTTTCGTTTCCGGTCAAAGATTTTGGAATGAAAAATTGCCCTCTGACTGGCTGATTTTTCAGGGGCAAAAAATACCATTATTTGTTTGTCATTTATAGATAAATTCTGAAGCGACGGCAACGAGGAAACGCACATGATATTTGGTAAATATAAATTAGCAAGAGATTACTCCAAAAAATTCAAGAGATAAATGCAAGTTCCAAGCTTTCATGTTCTCAACAAAATGAAACGTGTTTTAATACAGTCTTAAATGATGTTGGAGAACTATATTAGTTTTATTAAAACCAAACAGATAATACTCGGCGTTGTGAGGTTTGTTTAGGCAAATTACTGAGTGGCATGATGTATCTTTAAAATAGAATGAGCACATTCTGACTTTTGTCAATCGACAGTATTGATGAAAGTTACCTAAATGTTTCATTAGTCTCCCGAGTAGTCGTCGTTAATTCTGACTTCCCCGTATTTGTAGATTCTTGTGGATGACGTAGACTGCAAGAAGAATTTGAAAACACTCACCTTGCTCTCAGTTTCAAATAAAGTGAAATGCATAGCCGCATCCATATTTAAAAATAACGAAATGGGCTCTTTGTATGAGAAAATAAAAGTAGAACTAAAGCTGAGAATGAGCTTATTGGCGTCAGGTTTCTGAAAGATGCAAAAAACAGGTGCTGGTTCAATCGCTGACGAAGTTATGGTAAACAAAAACTACTCTTATAGAACGAATTTGGTGTCTCATGCATGCATCTGTATGCGAAACGTTCCATAGTATAAAGGACTGCAGAGCAGCATGAGTGATAGCACCTTGCTTGGTCACCTTTTCCATTCCTGAAGGCTGAATTAACTCTCAAACAATTTTTTATATATAATATTATATTTCCTTACTTACCGTCCCTTTATGAAAACCTTGTAAAAAATCCTTGTAAAAATGCTTCAGATAACTTTGCACGTGTGAATGTAATCGATGTTTTATCACAAATCACTGTACATATTTCGGCACGAGTTATATTTATCTTTAATAATAATGAGATGATGGTGATAGGAAATAGCGAAGAGTAACTATTTATTTGAACAAAACTGCAATGCCGTCTTAAGTGACCTCTCTGAAAACTGTCAATTAAGAGAGTGGATGTAATACCTGTATAGTTAAACATACAATGCACTGGTAGACTCTTGCATTTCAAGCTACGTGTGGTGTTAACTCAAATTCGGACACAATGTGGAGGGCCTTGTACACAAGATTGTCATTTGAAATTATGCTCCCCATAGTCATTATTTACTGCACATCACATTGATTGGAAGATGCCAGACTGTTCCGCAATTGAATATGACTCATACTGCTTTCCCATTTTTTTTATTTGGCAGGGCTAATACGTGATAGGACTTTTATATAATAATTTAGATTTTTTGACTGAACTGTTTACGTTGTATCGTCTTCCTCCAGTTTATTTTGAATCTCCAAATGTATTTTTGGAGGCTTGGCATCGCTTTCGATCCAAGATGGCCAACTCGTGAAGAAGGAAAATAATATGGAGGTTTTAAAGTTGATGCCCTCTCATCTTCTCATTGTGTGGATATTGAGACCTGTATAGGGTTTGTTTTAATGGTGGACAAATTTAACAAGGTTTACATTACTGTGAAGTCATATTTCTGGAAAACTATTCCAACTTCTTGAAGCAAAATATTAAAATTTCGAACAGTTCGGTACTTACGTTATTCACAATGTTTAGATGTTTTCACACTTGTGACTCAATTACAATGCAGTTCATTAAGTTGAAGTATGGACTACGGTTTTTAACTATTATTTTTTTATTCCTCGGGGATTCTGGGTTTTACTGTTACTTTTGTTATGAAAGTTCTTTTACAAAAGTGAAACTACATTTTTTCAGATAACTGCATGTTTTTAAACAATACTGTGTCATAATAAACACTATCTCAAAGATTTTACTTTATTTAATTAAAATGGCGGTTACCGGTGATGAATTTTAGAATACAAATACTTGAAGCTTAGTTTTTCTAGTTTTTATAAATGAAACATCTTAGATACGTTTTGACAAATTTTGGTTGACGGGATATAAGCACATAATGGATTGGTTTATCTTTGTGATTATGAGAGAACGAACGTTCTGTAAATGGTTCTTAATGGTATGGTTGTAAACAAATAATGAATGTTTGTGCTGCGGTGGTAAGAATAATTTCATGAGGTGACAGGGGAGATTTTTCATTCCACGAGGAGAAACCGAGTGAATGAAACTATTGTTTCATACAATATCTGCATAAATCCTCTTTTGTTAGAACAAACAGTCATCGTGTATTTACGTCTGCCACTTCGCGAAACAGTTTCGTGGGCGAAGCGTCACCCACTGGTGCTGTAGGACCGTGTAGTGTTAGACTGGTTCCCGTCCCTACATTATTTCCCTCTTTCTTTATACCCAGCAAGAAATGAGACCGAGGGGCACCCCACCAACATGTCCAATCCCTATACACATTCCAGACTATTGTTACTTAACACATCCCCCAAGATGTCTGAAAGGAATTCCCCAGATTCCTGCGAGACAATAACCAACACAAAGCAAGGGGGGTTCTCTCCGTCTCATACCTTGCTGCATATGTTTGTCTTAGGCCAAAACTCCAGTCTCCAGTTTCTGATCAGCGTGTCGCCGTAGACTTGCGCGTCAGCAAAAAAAACCCGAAGTTTTTTATTTAGTATAATACGATGTCCAAAAGCTGCCAAACTTGCTTGATCGACTGAAATCCTGGTACTGCGTAATTTTAACGTGTTGAGATGAGAGTACGGTTGAGTAATATGTAGAGTAAAGGAGTCCCTCTAGGCTCCCATACATTTAGTCGGGCACTCTTTTCAGATAACGTAATTCTGTATTATACATTTACATCTTTGAACCAGACCAACGAGACGGTATTGTGTCCTAAACATCTACAGGCTTTTAAACGCTTTTAAACAGTAAATAGTGAGGGGACAGTCTATTTCAGTGTTGGTAGCGGCTGTACTTATGTACAAATACGTTTGCGTACATATGCAGCAAGGTATGAGACGGAGAGAACCCCCCTGCTTTGTGTTGGTCATTGTCTCGCAGGAATCTGGGGAATTCCTTTCAGACATCTTGAGGGGATGTGTTAAGTAACAATAGTCTGGAATGTGTATAGGGATTGGACATGTTGGGGGGTACCCCTCGGTCTCATTTCTTGCTGGGTATATTTGCGTGTATCATTTCTGGGGGAAAAAGTGAGGGCAAAAAAACCCTCGTCGCCGCACCACTTTTGGATCCAATCCCTGACAAGAAACCGTAGACTTTTTTGGCCTTACTGAGAATATGAAACGCAGGTCGAAACCAGTCAAGAGAGGTTCTATTCCATGGGTACAATTCAGTGGCACGTGATCAACGATCCACCAATCGGATGATGGGATTTGTTGTCCAAGTATTGTACGCTAAACAATATTGTATGGATTTTTTTCTTAATTATATGCTATCAATAAATGGAAGCACTATACATTAGAACCAAGTTCCTGATCCGTCTTTTTTAGTTGCTGTTGGTTAAACAACGTCTGATCCTTTGAAATACTTTATAATAATAATACTTAAAAGAGAATGTGAGGCATTCAACCTGTAACAGAACTGACAACACAGCCAAACATCTTGCCATGATACTGCACCCCCTGGTTGGCAACACTGAACACCACATCAAGAATTAAGACCAGTTCGCCAGCTTCATTCAAGGCCTCACGGCCGACCAGACGACATCATGGTCATTTTCGGCGTCTCCCTCTTCACGAATGCCCCCTCCTCCGAGGCCACCACCATTACCAAGGACAGACTTCACGCAGACCCCACCCCAAAGAGCAGACCGATCTTACGCCAGAGCAACATCAAGACCTGCTGCTCACTTGCGTCAACTCTTCTAGCTTCCGATGGAGAGAAAGATTCTATGAACAAACAGGCGGAAGCTGTATGGGATCCCCTATATCCCCGGTTGTGGCTGGCATATTCATGGAAGAATTTGAGCAGCTTTCAACACTGCAGATCACAGACCTAAGATATGGCTCGGGTACGTAGACGGCACCTTCGTCATCTGGCACCATGGGCAAGATTGCCTCTAGCTCTTCCTAGAACACCTCAACGGGCTTCACAGCAACATATAGTTCACAATGGAACAAAAAAAGATGGCAACATCTCATTTGTTGATGTTGGGGTATCCAGAACGCATCACGGCAGTCTCACCCGCCGAGTATACCGGAAACCTACCCACACAGACAGATACCTCCACGGTGCGTCCTTCCATCATCCCAAGATCAAGTCTCCATTTAACCAGGCCCTTGTACGTAGGGCATACAACGTCTGCGACAAGGAACACCTCGCCCAAGAACTCCATCACATTTCCGCGGCACAACAGCGGAATGGATACAAGCCCAGCCAAGACTCAAGGCCCAAGATCTAACCCCGGCCGAAGGGTTTCCTATACCCAAAGCCAAATGGTTAAAGCCCCAAGTTCCATTACCCTCCCCAACCTAGGCAGTACTCCCCATCACATCAAGCGCATCCTTCACAAGCTTGGCATTCAAGTGTTTCACAACCTCCCTGAAAATGCAGAACCTGCTGACCTCCCACAAGGACCGTCACAACCCACTGCACAAGCCTGGAGTGTACAAGATCCCCTGCCAATGTGGCAAAGTGTACATTGGTAAGACCGACAGGGACCTTCCTACCTGACTCAACGAACACAAAGCCCATGGCAGGAAAGGGGAATACAAGACGCCTGCCACGATCAAGCACTCCCACACCGAAGACCACAAGATCGACTAGAGCAAAGCCGAACTCTTCACCAGCATCAAACACTGGCACCCGCGCCGCATCAAAAGCCATCGACATCATCAAGAATAACACAATACCACAAGACATCGGTTTACACATCAACGACATCTGGCGTCCCATCCTAACATCACAGTCCAATGGGTCCCCTATACCCTAGATATATCCAGCCTATTGGTCCCCTTGGCTACCTTCCACCACACTCCCCTCCATTAGACTGACACGCCTCTTTGGTTTGCCAGCACCCCATTGACCACAGTTGGTTCTAGAGTTAGAATCCTCTTCACACCCCACTGCCCTCTACACACTATATAAGCTGCCTCATCCTGACGACGAACAAAGCATACTATATAAATCTTTTCATAACCCCACAAACTCAAAAAGAGATACATCCATGATGCTACCGCAAACCTATCTCGTATACTTGCTACCTCTACCATGAAAAGCTTCAAATCTAATCAAACCAGTGCGAGTTTGGCACCGTTTGTAGGCGACTGAAGGCTGATGTAACTTGGTTCTTACAGAGAAAAAGAATTGCAGACGGTCCGTGAATGATCAAAAGGTAATATCTACATATACAACAGCAGCACATTGGCCTATGAATAACACGGTTATGTTGTGGAACCCTCAAAATAATTACACAGAAGATATTCAGAATTTGAAAATTCCAACCTGTTCTATCAAAGAGGTGCTTTGGACCGCAAACAATGTTCAATATAGTATGGTGGTGACCTGGACTAGTGGTATCCCACAACGTAAGCATGAAGCAAAGAAGAATATAAGGCACGGCATTGGGAATAAAGACAACCGCCATCGCCGGAATGAAGAAAGTTGCTCGAGACGGAAAGACCATCATCCGAAATGGTGTGCATAGATTCTCAAGTCGGGATGTCCGATGTTCAGAGTTGATCGTTAAGTTGAGTCCTGCATCCTGGACTACGCCGGATCAGGAGACGAAGTACCGTGTGTAAAATGAGTCCTGAGTTAGTCGCTGCTACGCTCAATGGATATTCCAACACATCTTCTAAGGTGTCCTGGTCGGTGGTCAACCTTTCTGTGGGTGAAACAAGGCTGTCTAACTCCAAAGTTTTAGTCTGACCTACCAAGCGATCAGAGAACGAGTGAACTCATGTGGACGACCGGTTCATAGCACACAGATCACTTTGAATCAAAGAAGCCGGTTTGTCTTGAATTAAATGTACTAGGTAAGACTTTGCGAGTAGGATGTAAGCAGAAGTGCAGACAGCCATTGATACATGGTTTTCCGATAGTGTTCTGGACGGCAAAAGTTTCTTCGAAAAAGTTCCCTCCCTTCACATTCTTGTCGAAGTATTCGGGTTTAAAGCTGAAATATTCAACACTGCCTGAGGTCGATGCAATAGTAAAAAGCTGAAATTCAGCAAGTGTTGATGCCCGTGGAACATAATTGTATCTAGCAAAAAAGGCTGATGTCGGTTTTAGAGACTTGACGATCGGCATTTCCTCTGAAATGTTTGTTGCAGGTTTGGGAGAAAAGTGGGCAGCACTGTGGCTATTAAGGCGGGAGAAGCCTGGCTTACGGTCTGGTTACCAACCGTGACGATCCCATTCTCTGGAGTTTAGCAACTCTTCCTTTTCCAGCTGGTCGTTCAAGTCCCAAAACCTGCGACGACCGGATGCAGCTGCCACTATAAAGCCAACTCTCTCTCAACATTTTGATGATGAAACAGATCACTAGAGTAACTGATATCTCATCGAAGGCGAAGGTGGTGAGGAAGGTGTTGAAGACGGGTTGTGATGGTGTGGTGCTCCGTTGAGGGGCGCGCGGTCGCCAAAGTCAACGGTGGACGCGACTCAGGTGAGCAAACTTGGTGTAGTAGGCTGGAAACGATCAATGTTGGTGTTGAGTAACCCAGTCACCAAGCAAGTGAGCAGAATAAATCTTTCCTCCTGACAAACTACTTATAAAAATACCAATAATAGGCGCTATTTTGCACGAAATGCTCGCGCGAGCGAACTTAGCTCAAATAGACCAAAAAGAGTTCTGAAGACTGTTGCTTTGCTGTTGTGTACACACAACGCGAGCGTTACTCCCTAGGCGCGTTAGGTATTGTGGCATCGTGCACACAAAATAATTAGACAAGTCCGAGGAGACACCATTCCGAGGGGGTATTTACTCGCTTGCAGCTTTCTCAAGCCAACCTTGACTCCATGGGCTGCGCATTGCTTCAGGGTGCATTCCAGCAAAGTGTTGGATTTCTGCGCGCGAGCATATTAATATTTTGTTATCCCACGGCGGATTTTAAAATAAGACATGCCAGAATCAGGAGGGATAATACAAATATTTCTATAAATCCCGAATTTTGCCTTGTTGGTACCCAGTTCGGGGTATTTCTTTTACAAAAAGCTCCAAATAGCGGGCCTATTTTGGATATAACCCCAAAAAAATTGAAACAAAAAGTAATCTTCCGGACATAATCTTGAATTTCCAGCGACAAAACGGAGGCCAACCTTTTCGCGAGAGTCAACAGGCGGCGCTATTTCGGTCAGATTTTGCACTGTTTTCTATGGGCCCGTATTTGGTGTGCAACCTGTGAAAGCAAGATGGCGGCGCCCATGGAAACAGACCAAAGGGGGGCGCCCTGTCCTTTTTTGGTGCCTGTCTTTCTCGGTTTGTCGCATTTACTAAAGAGCTCAAACACGGTGTCGAATCAAATTTAAATGCAGTATCTACCGACTGCAAGATCTGTCACGTGCTGAAAGCACCACCAAGCGAACTGAGCGCTATGACGTACAACTTCAAGCAAGGCAGGTGGTCCGTCCCGCGACGGCGAAGACGATTTTACAGATCTTTTCAGACATTACGGGGTGTGAGGTGACAACAGTCAAGAGTGTGTATAAATAATAGTCTACAGTGTGTGTAGGGACTGGATTGGTGTGTGTGTGCATGGGGCTTCCTCTGTCTCATTTCTTGCTGGAAAACAATGGACACGACTGACGACTAGACACACAAAAGGCTAGAGCCAAAGCTTAATATTTCTACAGGATGTCCAAGATTCTGTTTTATAGACCTTTTTCACCCACGTGACTAAATGTAAACAATAACTTTGTGGACCGCCTTGGCCACGGTGATCGTATATATTCCTACGGGCAGCTTCAACCACGTGTAATCGCATCTGCGAACGCTGCATGCTTGACTAGTTTATCTTGAATAAGAAGATTACCATCACAACACTGTGCAGTCATTACAATCACAACACATCAGAGGTCAAGCACGATCGTGATATCACTGGAAAAAAAGTCTACAAAACTGTCTCCCTCCTCTAACTCAACTCCAAGAAGCCCACCTGCTGTTTAAATAAAAGGAAATGGCTCAGGATTTGTAGTCGAACTACTTTTAAGTGGCCTAGCCTTAAATCACAATGTATGTATCCCCTGAGGGCTGCTTTTCCCAGAATAGGGAAGGTTAAATTTTGGTTAAATAATGCCGAAGGCAATATGAAAATTAAAAAAAGAGCAGATCCACCTGGGATTCTATGCTGTTCAGCGCGCTTTGTTTATCAAATCAATTACAATAAATAATTATTATCAAGAGGATTCAAGTCACTGCACTGATGGGCCACGTCTCCGTGGCTTACCCTCAGCTGTGTACTACTGCCAAATGGACCACCACGGCGACGTGACAATATCAGCACACTGTAGATACTCGAAGGAGCTTAAAACAACCGACAACCACCACGTCAGATGTCAGTGCGGACAACAAGAATGTGTGTGTGAGTGACGCAGGCTGTGCTGCATTTATTTGCCACTGCATCTGGAAAGAATTCTTATGCAAATGACTGCGGCTTGGTGGAGTCGCTCCATCAATGGGGTCTCTACCGATTTATGTTACTCAGAATTTATGTTGTTCAGAATAAGAAAAGACCATCTGAGCTGGGCGAACATGATGGGAAAAAACCCACAAGCACATTTCTGGATGGACAAAAAGGTTTTCAAGGCGAACCATTCCTTTGCTCTGGCCAAGACTGTCGGAATCCGTGGAATTCGGTTCTTTGTTCGGTCCTCCGTCTCCTGCTCTAGTTTGGTTTGGACAGACGCCATATCCCTCATTGTTTCGGAGGAATGTGGTGCTGAACGAACAGACTGCTTCAGCAGCCTCTTTGTCAATTAGGGCTTGTTGACTTGTTTTGATAAACGGTACAGCACCAGCTGAGCCAAGAAGGAGCAGGATACCGCCGAGAATCCGGAAATAGCTTTGCAGAAACCTGTTCAAAACAAGAGTCATCGAGAAAATATATCGGATGAGCACAATGAATCGAAAATGGCGCCCAATTACCTGACCTTTACCTTGAATTGTCTGGCTTCTAAATAATTATGAAGGTGATCGGTATATTTTTTATCATGATCAAAGAAGATTATGTAATCAATGAAACTGTATAAAGAAGAGAGTTAAAAAGACTACTGTTGATACTTAAAGAATTAAGAGAATTTTTTCATTTCGTTTCATCGATAAATTTAGGAGTATTACCAAATGAAGCACCTATCAATGCCCCAGTTGCACAACAGTTTTTCTTAGGACCCGAGTACCAGTCTACAAGCATACTGCCTGCTCCCCAGTTCGCAAGACTGGCACCCAGACCCACCAAGACCCCGAAAGACCGACTCATACTACAGCTATTAGGTATGGAGGAGGTACACAGGTAGCCGGCCGACGGGACCGTCCCTAGGAGTACCAGACGAAGGTTTCCCAGCTTGGAAGCCACGACTGCAGCTAGTGGGACCACGGCACAGTCCACTCCGGAACCCAAAGATCCTATCCAGTTTGCGAAGTGAAAAATTATTTAAAGGTCAGAAACTGCAGAGGGAGCCAGACACTCTCAGACAAAACGGCTAAGACTGCATCGAAATCTTTGCCCATTTGGAGATACACAGAAACATCCTTAAATCAGACGTTAGGCTCTAGAAGCCCGTTTCGCACACAACCTAGTGCAGTTTTTCGGCCTATTTATAGGTTAAAACACCGCACTGAATAAGAAAGTTTCAAAACATTGTATTTTGCAGTCTCAAAAACAAGTCTTTGGAAGACAGTTAAAGTCTTGGAGGTAAGAATGCAGGCCTACATAATTTAATCTGTAAACTTCTGGGGCACGTAATTTATTTAATTTTTTTGCAGAAAATTCCCACGAACCGTTACAGTTTACCTGTAAACGGTGGTCGCTTGGAACGTTGTAGTTGTATAGGGGCGCCGCTGCTGTCACAACGAATTGGGTAAATGCCGCTAATACGATTACCAGCCATGGTTAAAGATCTGAATCAGGAGCTCCCCTTGACAGAGTTTTCGTCTTTCCGATTTGGGCCATCCACAGTGGGTGCAACTGCGTCTGTAACAATGTCTGATTCTTCGAAATCCTGATACCTCGTGTACAGGCACGGCTTGGGTAACACGATATACTAGGCTGAAACTCATTTTCTGCTTGTTAGCCGGGTCTTCTTGAGAATCTTCCTAGTATCATCGAGGCTTTGAGTGGCATGAATTGTTCAAAGGAACCTAGGATATGTTTTGTCTGGCAAGGCAGCTGTACATTATTGTGAAGCCAAACTGAAAAGCTTGGAACACAGGAGCAAATCTGTCCCTATTCGAATAGTTTGGCTTGTATGCTCAACCCAATTAAAACATTTGTCTAATTGAACAGTGAAGCGTCTTACTACAGTTGATATAAGTTGGATATTTAAGGATGGGTTTGGGAATGATATAGGCAATCTTCGATCAAGTCTGATCGTGTATGGAACATTTCTACATCCAACCAAGTATTGATCGGGTGAGCGCTAGTTGTTCGGGGCATCGATGTTGGTCTGTGTTATTTCACCTTGTGTGTTGCTCATTCAAACCGAGGCCAAGATGCGGCTTTGCACAGCATCAACAGCGCCCTCTCTTTTCAGTAAAACTATTCACAGACCTCTCTACAAACACACAATGGGAAAAATGATGAAAGCGTGAGCTGCTATTCGTAACTGGCTTCAACACCGGGAATAGAAGGATGCAGAGGTATGCTCATTTCAAGCAATGGTTTGCTCACAGAGTTGCATACCTAATACAAATGTACATATGTAACTCCTCTTCCTCTGCCTCAGTCTGGTTAAAAAGTAAAATTCCACCTGCGTTCTGAATATCCTTTCCCTTCTACATTGAATGTACAAAAACACAAAAACTTAGAATTTCCTTTTAATTGAACAATAACTTTTTTACACTTTATAACTTCCTTCTAGTCCTGATACACGTTTTACAGTTCATTTTCTAGTCTGGTTATCGAAATCTTTCACTTCTTTGAGACGACAGAACGGTGTGCTTTCACAGTGACCAATGTACCATGATGCTTCCCAATCTTCACCCAGTATTCACAAAGACCACCTGGTTATCGTCCGCGGATTACGCTTCGACCGGGACTTGCTTAGTTTAGCTTATTTACAATGTTGTCTCGCGGTTTACGCATGCTGACGGAAATAAGGGGACAATCTGTGGCACATTGCTGCTTCACAGCCAGCACGCATCCGCTGGTTTTATTTTGTCAGTGACACGGTGCATGCATGCTTCCGTTATTTTACGCATGAGCATTGTCATGTGCTAAGTATTGCGTGGTTTTCCGAAAGCGGGGGAATTTCCCTGAATGAGCAAAGGTTGGTTGTCACATGGGAGTGACTCGCGCCAAAAAAGGATAAATTTCGCAATCACAAGAACCAAAATTAATCATTTTTGTGTAGATAACAACCAAATTTTGTGCTCTGGCACAACTTTATGATTACGTGTACGCTCAGATAAGGCTCAAACTATAATTGTTGTCTTGTATGATCATTTTCATGAATATTATATATACGTGAATTTTCATGACAGCCTAGGCTGCTGCCTGGTGGCCTAACGGTTATTCGATTCGCCTTGCATTCTAAGGGGCAGTGGTTCAAGTCCCGGTCCCACCACGAATAAAACTAAAAAAAAAAAAAACTAAAAAAAAAAAAAAAAAGTTTGCATTAATCCACGGTTAAGGGCACTTGTAGATTTGTAGCCATCCATCTGTGCATTCTCTTAGAATTGCGTACATGTGTATTTGTATCCAAAACTTTCCTGCTGTAAAAATGAAAAAAAAGTGGTTCCTTCTGAAGGTATAAGAGTGTAAGGTTAAAGAGTCGAATACAACAAGGTCAGTATGCTGCAGCCTTTTACGAATCCAATGTGTATGGTCATCGTTCATGGTCACTTTGGCTGACACAAGTTCTGGATGTCATGTCTCCATTGTGACGAACAATTGTCGCGTTTATAACGGAGCAATCTTAATGGTTGCAACAATTACGAATGATCTTCTTCACCTCGTGTTTAATTTCATTCCAGGACTGGAAATTTGTTGTTGTTATTGTTGCTGATGTTGTATTTCATTTTTATCTATTTCTTTCAGAATGTATTTGCCTCTTCTGCACATTTTTCGCCTTTTCTTCAATTCTTCTCAGTGTCGTCATACTTTGTCATCAATTTCTCTTTCCCCCATCAAATTTCCACTTTCCAAGTGTATTCTTTTGTGGTATTTGGTTTTCTTCGACACTTCGTACATTTTCTCTTCGTGACGTCATGTTATTAGGACTTTTTCAAATTTATTTTATTTTTTTATTTCGAGGAACAGTTCTCAACTCTTTTTCATCAACCGGCTTCTGTTATTGTTTTTGAAAAATGTAGCTTCTAGCTTCAAGCAATTGTTTATTGAATTTTTTTTGTTATTACGTTTACACATGAACACTTAAAATGGTTTCCCTATGTAGGAACTACCGTCCGAAACTGGCTTCCAGGGCTACGGCTAGGTCTATTGTCTACGTGTCTCCACGCATTTCCAATGGAGCAAAGACCTAGACGTAGCTCTAGACAACAGATTCGGATGCAGCCTACAACTTCAAGCCTGACCTGGTTTTGCTTAATCGTTAAACTTAAATAGCGCCCTCAAGCGCAGGGTTGATAAAAGTCACTGCCCAATGATCACACCTGACTGGAGTCACACTGAACCTCGTAAATGTGCAGTGTAAAAACATTACGCCTCGTAGCTTCCGATTTGTTCCAGTAATTTTACTTGTTAGGAACGTATTATGCCAGCCTTTCTATGTATGAAAACTATTTGACACCGCCAAGTGGCAGACATTGTTGAAGATGCATTTTTTAATTGTTTGTATTATAGCTATAACAGAGCGCTGCAATTAATTTCATATTCAAATTAAAAACACAGAATTTTCTCCTCAATTACTATTTGAGGTCAAGCTGTTTTCATGCACGGGCCTGCTTTCACGACTGCCCGACTGGAACAATCAGGAATCGTAAAATAACTACAATATCTGCGTATTTAAAAGTCTGGCAAATTTCAATACCGCAGAAGCCGTAATGCTGAGGCTTTTTCCTGCAATTACATCGTACCTTTGTTCATAAATATCCAAATTTTTAGTCGCGTAAAAAATGAAAACATTTGAGTGCCCTTAAATATACAATTGCAAAACAAAGGAAAAAGAAAAACTGGGTCAAAAGGGGTGGAAAGTACATGGGCAGAAAGAAGTTCGTCTTTGAGATTCATCCCTGTGGTGCAGTTTTTAATTATCCACACATGTAACGGGTTCTATGAACACCTGCAGTTGTCTACACCTCTCTTCTTTTGTTCATTCTTAGGTCTGTTTCAACTTTCTCATTATATTTAGCAGACTAAACGGATGTATAATCCGTTCGACGGTCGGGGCCTATGCAGCGCAGTTTCCATTTCGCTTGTGTGAATATTTACACTCGAAATGACCCCAAAGTGACGGTCGCCTTCTTTTACGCTAAAATGAGCTTTTGAACCTGTGATACGTGACCCGTCATAAGTTGGCATCTATGATAATTATAACCACAGCATGCGTGTCCCGTACGTGTTTAATCGTTGGCACTTTACAACTACAGCTACGGTACACATCTCGTGACCTTAGTACGTGAAAACGTTCGATGTATGCAGTTGTTGGCAGCCATTTTGCTTTTCCATCGAAACTGGATTACTAGTGAGAAGTGGCCAGAGTATATCATGTCGACAGTCGATAGGAGGAGTGACTGGATGTCGGAAATACCCAACCAGTACTCTATAACGAATGTGTCTATACCTGGGACTCATGAGACAATGAGCTTGTACGGCGGCCCTCCTAAAAAGTGTCAGTCTCTGTCCTTAACCCAGCAGTACGAGGCGGGGATTCGCTTTGTCGACATTCGTTGTCGACACTACCAGGACGAGTTACCCATCTTTCACAGTGAGGTGCCTCAGCGGGCAAACTTCGATGACGTCTTGAAAGCTACCGCTAAGTTCTTACATCTCCACCCGAAGGAGGTCATCTTGATGCGCCTCAAGGAAGAATATAAGCCTCAAGACAATACAAAAACATTTGCCCAGACCGTTCAGGGATACATTGATCGATACCCTAGAGAGCTATTTTACCGAGGGGAGAGTTACCCAACCATGAGCGACGTAAGAGGCAAGTTGGTCGTTCTCCGGGATTATGAAGGCCCTGCTGACTACGGATTGCCGTACGCCGATCTCGATATCGAAGATCTTTGGCAGGTACCAAGTCTTCTTCCTCCGCATATCAATACAAAGTGGCACGCCACACGCAGTCAACTTGAGAAGGCCGCCAGGGGACCAGCCTCTACAGTCCTCTACCTGACGCATACCAGTGGAACCAGCGCCTTTGCTTTTCCCGAGGCGGTGGCAGAGAGGCTCAATAAGTACCTCAGCGACTTCCTGACTGGTAAGGGTAGGTGGGGGGTTGTAGCTATGGACTTTCCGAACCCTGATCTAATCGACAAAATTATCACCTCAAACTTTTAGAGGTTTGTCCCCCCCCCTTCCCTGATCCAACAACCTATGACGTCATCCGTGAACAAGTGAGGGCGCCGTGTATTCAACCAACACTACGTATTAGTATTCTTGATAAAAGGGACGTAGTTTGAGTCGATCTTGAGCATGAAGGACATCTTGATCATTTGCAACCTGCCGTGTGCGTTGTGCTGAGTATAAGCAAAGTGAAAATGTTAACCCTGACACAGCATGTCTCTCTATAATTTATCACATTTATGATCACCGTGCAATTTAAATTCTACGTTGTTGAACTTTGGACTCTCATGGTACTGACCCAAAGATAAGATCAGTTCGTTCTACAAATTCAGATTTTTGCTGAAAAGTGTGCGACAATGAATGACTCCTGTATTTTAGACAGCGCCTGCCCAAACTCAAGCGCGACCTAGGTCTTTGGAGAACATGTGTCCGCGCATGTATTGTCGGCCAACCGTACGGGCGGCCGTTAGGCCCTTTGTTCTCGATTTACCTGACATTTTTGGAATACCGATCCACCTGGCTTATTCTGAAGTTAGATGCCACACTGGCTGCACTTTGTACTCTGAGCTAAAAATAAATGCTTGTACTCGACAACGATAACCAAGCACTCGTGACCGTGTCATGTTTTGACTTCAAAGATAGCCTCAGTGGTTTGTGCCAGAGTAAAAATCTCTGACTACAGTTCTTACTGCAGGTCGCATGATTACTTTCATTTTGTTTAACTAAGCTTTCACATGTTGAAGTTATAATGCAGAAAGTACTGTGTTTTACTTGGCTGATCCATGTGGCCATTTTAGTGGACACAAAGGTGGACTGGATGGCACGCGTGCCCGATAAGTATTCCACCGCTAATATATCAATACCCGGCACCCATGAGTCCATGAGTCTACACGGAGGTGAGACCACACAGTGTCAGAATACCACCCTGACCCAGCAGTTCGACAACGGGATACGCTTTGTCGACATACGCTGTCGGCTTTATAACAACGAGTTGCAGATCTACCACGGCATAGTACCTCAGAAGGCATCTTTCGACGACGTTCTGAAGAACACGACAAAGTTCTTGGACGAGCATGCGAAAGAAGTCATCTTCATGCGCGTCAGGGAGGAAGAGGACCCAGAAAACAGCACCATCACTTTCGCCAATGCTGTCCAGGTCTACGTCAACCGTTACCCGGCTGAGACCTTCTACCATGGGAAAGGCTACCCCACCATGAGCGCAGCCAGAGGAAAGCTAGTGATACTAAGAGATTACAGCGGGCCGGCGACCTTTGGATTAAACTACAATGATTTAGACATTGAAGACCAGTGGCGCATCGATTTCCTCTCAAAGGAGGAGATCCAGAAGAAGTGGAACGCCGTGCACAGCCATCTTGAGAAGGCTTCTAAGGGGCCGGTCAGCAAGATGTACCTGACTTACAGCAGTGGTGCCGGCATCTTCGCCTGGCCTGATGATGTAGCTGAGCGTCTGAACAAACTATTAGCAGGTTACTTGAACGGAACCAAGGCCAAATGGGGAATGATAGCAATGGACTTCCCTAATGCAAAACTAATTACCATGATTATTGAGTCGAATTTTAAAGATTCAACTGTCTGTTAATGAAAAACGTAGCAGCAATAACATGAAAAAGTAAAGCTTTGTGGTAGGACCACGTCTTTTTTTAAGATGTGTGGTTATGACAAGAAGAACCCTCCAGGTCTTTTCAGCATTACACATACTCACCAAACAGAAACCCTTGCATGGTGCAACCGCAAACCTTTACTTTAAATGCCACCTTCACCATGAAAAGCTTTAAAGATCATTTAACAGTGACATATTAGCATGTAAATGTTTCCATTAACGGACTATTGATGCGTCACGACTTGCATGTATTATAGAGGGTGTCCATTAAAAAATGTGTTCCGACATCAAAAACTGAATTACATAACAATGTCAGATGTGCATTGATAGGAATGGTAGCCATGTGGAGGGGCACAGCACATTAAACTTATGCGGTAAGTCAGCGAAAACAAAGCAGATCAGATCGATTTAGGTACACCACTTGCTTTCAATAATGTGTTCTTAAAGCAAAGGCATTCGGTATTCTGCACACTTGCATGGTTAATTGAGCCTTGTTAATCAAATATCCAAACTTGTCAGAGTGCCGATTTCAGTACCCTTAACATCGGTCTATTTCAATCATCTGTGTCTATAGCATCAACAGTTGTACATCACCCTATATATAATGTAAACCCTGGAACAGCCGGAGGCAGAATCCGTCCCCGGCATTTTCTCCAATTCTTTTCTCCAAAGATTTCCTCGCAGCACATGTTTTCAAGCGCCGAGTTTTTAGGAATTATTTCATGTAATATCTTGCAATAACTTTATAAAATCGGATACACCGTCACACGTCTTGCTAATCGGTCATTATTTTTCCGAGACAGGTCAGTCAAAATAGCAACTCAGTTACCATTGACGTGCTCGATGCACGCGAGCCGACTCGTATGAGACCAGGAACTTGAGATGACCTTAACAACAAAATTCTAGGTCAGATTAAAATGGGAACTTCACTGCTAATTATGGGTGTCTGTACACCCGATATAAAGGGGACAGGCGATGTCCTCGGACGCAGATCTGGGGGGCCAGGGGGGTTAGGCCCCCTCGCTCTGACACCAAAATGAAATAACAATTCCTGGCTCCGCCCCCAATCTTAGGGGGAGCAAAATCCAGTTGTGAGATGGTCCCAGAAACAGTAGGGGTACAACAGCTGTTGGGGAAATATGTAATGTAATATGTAATGCTGAAGAAAGAGTGTGTTACTAAGATCAGACTGATGATGCTGACGAGAGCAAACAATCCCTGTTTCATCTAATCGATATATTAAATGTGGAACAGGTTAATCAGTATTTAGCCAGTTTCATGTAACCATTTGCACAAACATGCTTACATATTATATGGTTGTCGTAATCGTTGTGGCATATTTGTGTGTATTATATAGGTAGGTTTGATTTATTGTTAAAAGGACCGAAAAAGATGCATTTTGATTTACAATAGGGGCCCAGGTTAAATCTAACAATGATTATCAAGAAATATATGCATAAAAGTTGCACAAAAGAGACGATACTTCAAACAAGTTGACATACGGTTTAAAATTCGACTAAGATTCGTTTGTCAACTTTTTTTAATGCAGTCTAATTTCCAAGTTTATTTTGACGAGTGTAGAATATAGTACATGTATTACAGATGGAAATTAAAACTTACAGTTGAATCTTCTGAAATACAGCTGACTGATGAATCTATTGATGGTTATACCACAGAGCAAAAACGAAATTAAAACAAACACACACAGGAAATAATACTACTTAACATATTACGGTTCCTGCACTTAGAAAGGGTATAATTTCCTTCCTGGTTCTCTATAATGCTAAGAACGTATAGAAAAAGAACGACCCATCGAATGTGGAAGAGGAATGTTTAATAGGCTCTGTGTTCGTGTGCCAACCTTGGGGTGGGGACAGATGCTGCTACAATATTAACACGATCTTTACTATAAAATGTGTTTAACTTACAAATACGCGGGAAAGTTTGTTTCCCAACTTCTACCTATCACAAGTTCCCATGCAGTCTTTAATTCCTCTTAGCACCACTTTTTACTTTGCGTCAAAGCTCCTGGGAGAGTTTCCACAAACAAAAACTATAATTTGGTCTACCGTACGATTTTCTACTTACAAATAGCATCTTTGGTATATAAGCTGTGATAACTTCTAGATGATGCTGTACCTCGATTGACTATCAACTGCCTAGTTGTGATGTATCTACAGTGAGATTTAACAGATACGGATTACGATATCCCCATGATTTCCCTTTGCAAACCTCTAGACATTAAACAAGAAAGTGTAGTGCCTTCTGGCGACTACATACTTACTTACTTAACCTGATCACTAAAAATGCAGTGTTAAGTCTTGTTTTACGCGAACGTATGGAAGTTCTTTTCTTCTCTCAGGATACTCTGCATCTTGTCATGATTAACCTTTTTAAATTGTGGAACGGGTATTACGAAGAAAACAATACCAAGGTTTCCCGAACTACTCCCACCCGTCTAATATGGCAAAGAACGAAAGCCCTTAATATGGTTAATTCAAATTTGTTATACTGTTTAATTTCCCTAAATCGACAATACTGACTTAACAGTGGCAACCACTAACACAAAAGAGGGTCATTCAAAGCTGCTGTCCAGAACTTTGAAAAAGTTAAATTCCTTTTGTCATTATCCTGTTTCTCCTTTCCTCCGAAATAAAATTGCCTGTCCAGAAGTAAGTCGTCGAGGAACCAAGTGAGTTTAAGCTAATGAAAAGATGTCTATATTAATTGAAATGATAGTCTTTAATGAGAGACTTATTATATTTATAGAGTTCGACGATGATATTATTGCTCTTCTTTGGATATTTTGATAAGCGCCTCCAGTGAGTAAATGATTCCGATTAAACCTACAACACAGCCGCTTAGAATTACAAGTATGTTGAACAGCTTCTGGTACCAAGGAATCTCAGGCCATTTGATTTTCAGATGGAACAAACAGGGCCAGACGAAGGACAACATGGTGCCCGTGAAACTACCTATCAGCCCCATGAGTTGGTTGAAGTGGGGTATAAAGATGGCCAACAGCATGGTGAAGATGACTACGAGGGTGCGGAGGGCGACTGACCACGGGTGGAGGTAACCGTCCAGGGCGTAACAGGAGGGGAAGAGGGTCCTAGGCCGGCCACTGAAGAAGGCTCTCTCCAAGAGCTCGACGGCGGCGTAAAAGGGGAGAGGATAGGACAGGAGAGCTTTGATGACCAAGACGACGTTGACGGTTGCACGGAAGCCTTGCGTGGGGAGGTTATCGGTGATGATGTCGCGCGTGCCGAGGCCAAAGGTCAGAAAGCAGAGATAGGCGAACAGCGCCTTGAAGAGACCTGCCAAGGCGTGAGTCCAGTAGAGCATCTTGTTGAACTTTGGACGCTCCACCATGCTGCCTTCAAGGCTAGGCAAGAAGATGTGCGATGTGTAACTGAAGATGACGATCCCCATGGAGACAGGGAAATAGTGGATGTCCACCTGCACAGCCACGTCGCCCCAGTGCCAAAGGGCAGCGTAGCTCAGACAGAAGCCAATCAGGGTGAGGTTGATAATCACATGGACCACCGCGTTGCCGAAGCTGAGGCGCGACACGGCCTTGAGGTCTCGCAGGAAGGCGCAGGGGACGACTAAGAAAGTAGCCAGCATCGTCCAGGTCGTCTCGTCCAGCTTGTTGGTAGGGAAACTATTGCTGAGGAGGTCGCCGCACAGCACGAGGTACAGTATACAAGTCATGATCAACTCGATGAACTGCGCCGTGTGCACGATCTGGGCTGCGAAGCGATCTCCCCACACCTCCTTAGCGATGTCGACGTAGGATTCACGAACGCGTATGCGCAGACCTGTGACGTCATCAGTGACGTAGAGGCACTCGACCAGGATTTTGCCAGTATAGCACGTGACAGCTGCTGCAAGTAGCAGAGCAAGAAGTCCCCAGTAGCCACCGTGTAGAACTGCGTAGGGTAAAGCCACTAGGAACATTCCCTGCATGCACAAAGACAAAATGAAAAGAACAGTCACAATGATGCCTCATTGAAGTTAACCCTTCAAAATTACACCGGCACTACTTTCATGAAACAATTAAGGAAGCGAATTTTCTTAGCAATGGGACAATTCCTCTTTTCCTGACTGCCAAAAGTAGTGTCATGTTTTCTAGGGATTGTCTATTTGTTTGCCAAGATGTACTATTGCTCAGGCCGACCAAAGGATGGTCCAGTCCACCCTTTGTATATTTTTAAAAGATCTTGTATTTTAAGATACATTGCTGAGGCAACAAAATTGAGATGAGGCCAGGTCCATTAATGAACTGAGTTGAAAGAATCTCTTGAGATCAGGTCGGTGCAACGTAAGATAAAAAGTGTATTTAAAAACTAAATACCATTCTAAAATTGTTAAGCATATTATTTCATTATGGAATGAACATTATTAGCCCAAAGATTAGCAAATTGAATCCATCCACATCATTTTCCGTTTTTTCTATTTGGAAGATGTTATCGGTAATTCTGTTTTTAACGCTATCACTTTCCCAATCAGAACGTATGTGCGTGTAGTGAGTCGTTGGTCACGTAATCGACCATTTTGATCAATCAATCAATGTGTTTTCGGTAACTCTGCATGCCTGGATTTTCCCTCACGCATCAGCACGTCGGAGATCTCTGAGCTGCCTTCAGGGGAAGAAAGAAGGCCTGACAAGAAAACAAAAAAGTACTCGAACCGTTTCAGGTCAAGTCTGAGAAAACATTTGGAATTGCAGGGGGAGCACTTGATCGTCGGCACTTATGGTGTTGGAGTGGGAATGGAGTAGCTGGTTTGGCGGATGTCAGGACCGGCTTGATCGCTCGAGGGGCGGTCCTTACATACATCAGGCATCAAGATGCATCATGATTCATTCAGTCTCTTGGAGATGGAAATATGTATGGCAAATAGAAGGCAGGGGTGATTAAATTATTATCTACTGTGGGTTTTTTTCCTGCTATTGTGTGGAATACTTTGCTCAAACACTGGCAAAGAAAATCGATTCTGAATTGTACAGTCATTGTGTGTTCAGTCAAAGTAGTTGCAAAATTGAGTTAGAAACGTGGTATGTCTGCGCCTTAAGTGTGTTGTTTTTATTCTTTATTTTCTTGAAAAACAAACAAAGAAGAAATCAGCATCTCCAGAAAAGGAATTTATGCGGGCGGTTGGGGTGTTTGTACGTACAATACTGTGCTACTATATTGCTATTCATTTTAAATGCCTGAAATCTGGAAAGGCTTTTTATAAGGTCATTGCAGCGCCAACGAAGAAGTACTTAAGCGGTTTTGCTGTGGGAGAAATGCATCATTCAAATGGTAAGGCGGCAGCGTAAATAACAAAACTACCGATGTACCCCTCGGGGTAAACAATAATTTCCCTATATGGTGACAACTGACCCCGATTCAAGTGCTAGACGAGCAAATCGTCTTGCAGCTTGCAGCTATGTTCAGTTTGCCATGAAACTTCCATATTTTTGAGAAATACGTCTACTATTGCTTACATTACATTTTGCACTACATGTGCCCAATCCTTTTTTTTTCTAAAGAGTACATCGATTTCCATTACATCATTTTATTCCAAGGCGCTAAAATCACACTTTAAACGACCAACATCCCACAGGTCCAAACCTTGGACCATTGCATTGATTTCCAGCAAAATATGTTATGATTATTCCCAAAAGCGTCACCTGGTGATGCGTTTTATAACGACCAAAGCGACATCAAACCAGTCTAAAAAGTGAAATATTCCAGCTATTCTGCCGTCTTCAACTTGCTTATGGATGAGGCGAGTCTAATGTTGTTGGGCGTCCCTCACCTTCTGAGAGATTTTTGTAAATTCTCTCTACGCGTCGGGCCGGAGGAAGGAGGAATGTTTCTGTTTTATCCGGCTGATTAGGCCCACGCCAGCCACCTGTCCCGACTATTGATCCATCCTGGGTCCTTACGCATCTGTCTTATTTGGTTATGCCGGTCCACGTGATCGCCCCCTTTGCTCCTTGATGTAAGCTTGGGTGTTATGCGGGAGGGAAAAAACGACGATTTTGGGCGCAAATGAGTGAAGTTTCTCAGGAGAGGGTGCTGAAATTTAGCTATTTGGATGTGAAACGTCGGAGTGAATTTTTGCGTCTTTTTAATGTAAATATTTATGATTGTGTCCTGTAATGAAACACCCTAACCAGAGTAAAATTGCTTGTTTTAATGTAACCTCTAAGGCAGAAGTTTTAACAAAAGTAAAATACAAGATATCAAAGATTCTCCCAAACTAAATAGTTGATTTTAAACTGTATTAGTCAGACTGAATTTTCTTTCCAACCCTGTATTGCAGAACCGCAATCAATCGATTATTCGCATTCGATCGATATTCGCACTCATCCCATCGAAGATCCAGCAACATTGTGCCCAGGGCTGGGTCACTTATGGATGCATTAATTCAGTGATTAGAGGGAGTCCGCAGAATCCACCTGCCAAGTGACCAACCAAGACCTAACTAAATGCAATTCAATTTACGGGCTAGGTCAACTCTTACCATACCAGTGTCTGGCTATAAAGTTTTGCATGTACGCCAATCTGATGTTAAGATTCCTAGCTTTTACTGTAAAGATCAGACAGAGTGTTCAGGGATGAAATTAGAAATGCCTCAGTTTTTCTTCTGTACACACACACCCCGCTTCACGAAACATCAAAATGTGCTTTTAAGAACCATGTCCATTAGGAGCCAAAAAGGATAATCAGATGAAAGGTGCCTGGCATAATCAGTCAAGGACAACATCTTCAGCCACTCAGGCGAAAGCGAGAAATCAAACTAATTAACCACTTGCCCGCTTCACTTGGACCTTGTCGCAACAGAAAACTCCTGCACGACTACCGATCACTTAAAAACAGCCGATAATAAAATTTCACCTGCCGGGATTTCAAAAGAGGGAATCAAAGGAAAGAATGACAAGTAACAACACTGAGTAAACAAAGTATTATCGTTTTTGTGTAGTCATGTCTGCTGAGGTAGTATTAGAATATTTTCACTCACGCTGGGAGCTAATTTCAGGGAAGGTGAAAAAACAAATGAGATATCTTAAGACGTGTATATTGTGCTCCTCGGCAATCAAATGTTCGAGACGTACGAAAGTCCAATGACACGTGTGATATTTCGTCCAGTATTTTAATTTCAGGATATAGACCTACACTACGCCGCCACGAGCGATTTGGCCTATTTATCCAGCCGACATGTATATAGTACATACAAATATTTAGGTTTGTCGTTACTGATGTGAGCACAGGACTGTAGAAACTTGAGTCATGATCGTTTATTGAAGCTTGTAAAGAGTTAAGGATCTCCGTAACAAGAAACACGTAAAAAAAGGTGCTCAACTGACCAGACAGAAATACCCTGTTTTCTACTAAATTGGAGAGAAATAACTTGTTTCCATTTCCCGATTAGTGGAAATAATTTGAATGTGGATAGAAACTACCGTTTTTGGTGGTCTTTCCTTGAGTTATTAAAAATGTAAATAATTTTGCAGCAAATTCGAAGCTGTAAAGATGGGTTTAATTGTCAGATACAAGGCTGAAAATAAGAATAGACTGGTTTTTCTAAGTGGAGATATTCGAAGATATTCTTTCGAAGACATGTTATAACTGAGGTACTGTACTTCTGCATGAAAATATCCCACGATCTGCATGAAACTATCAATTTCGTTTCTTTATTCCAAACTTCTGTCCATTTTCCCCGTCAAACAATAAGATAATTAGGAATTTCGTATAATGCTGTGCATGCACAAAAGAATACGGCATTTCAGAACATGTTTTTAGTCGCTGTGTCTTCAGCTATAGTAAATCTCAGAATATTTTAAGATCGCAAAGCAGGTTTCTTTGGGTATTAGGATGTGAAGATGAAGGTGAGCACTTAAGTCCAGAAGGATTTTCATGCAGAATATATGACGGAGAAGTTCATTTCATTGTGAACGCATAAGCATGATTGAAGCAAAGAGTAAAATGGCTTCTCTTCAATTTTTTTATTAATTCTCCTACATTCTCCGATCCGACATAGGACGCAGTGCTGGGTACCATCAGACTGCCGAAAACATCTCTCGACTTCACTGCTTTATATGGTCTGGATTCCGATAAGTGCCTTGGAATTATGGAGATAAATCGCGCAGTTAAGCCGGCACTTTATAGATTTACCCGCCATGGAATCCTAGATCGTCTTTTATTAATGGACGGAAGTTGGCGCTCGCTCGCCCTGATATCTGTCGATTTCTTTCCCATCCATTCCCGTGTCCAACTCTTGTTTCTTGTACCGTGCTCCATAATCGTCTTTCGCCTGCTTTTCGAGTAATTCTGCAGCCGTTAGTTTTATCTTGAGGTAGAGAAGGTCAATTAGCAGCAGCGTGGAGAAGCAACGGCCTCCGCTCTCCCCGAATATGGAGATTGCAAGTTTTCTAAATCGTGATTGTGTCTACACGCCAGACACCTGAGTCAACACAGCGCCGTGGTGATTGGTTGTTTTCCTATCGAGTCCGTTCAGAGACTCTCGATTTTTTCCGTCTTACATTGAAGAATTGATCGCCTCTCTGTCTAAAATGTGGCCAGCAAGCGGACAGGAGATTGAATTGACTTGTCTTATTCCTCAATTGCTAAGAAATGTTCTTTTACATTTCCATGAAATTTTATCACTGCAATTTGCAAATAGCTTCTGAAAATAAAAACGATGCTGAAAAAGGCTATAACGAAAGTTAACTGATAAAAATGATTTCACTATTTTATGTATCGTAAACCAGACTAAAAACACCTCTATCAACTTCTGTTTTATTGGGGACAAGACTGCACTATAGTTTCCTCATTATCACTTTGCTACACAAAAATGTACTACACTCCACACAGTAGCCAAATTAAATGTCTGATATTTATAATTTATTTTTTTATTATAATTAGCTTTACGATCATAAAGCAAAAATGGTACCGTAAGCTGAATTCGTTTTGCTTCTTGGAATGCCATCTATTGAGAAACCTTAAAACTTCCAGATTAAAATCTTCTTTCTTGGTTAGTTTTCTAGGGAGTGATTTCACAAAGATTAGAGGCGGAAGAACTGAATTTTCTGTTGAATATTTCCCACAGGGCCAAGTAAACAAATGAATCTCTCCATCAAAATGATGCATGTCGATGTAGCATTCTCCGGCGATTAATGCAATTAAGTCAATGATGATTTGATTTGTACTGACGTCATCAAAGATGAAGGTGGCCTTTGTGATGGCGCCTCCAGATGTAATGGGAGGGATAAGGAGCAGCTTCGTTGAGGAGATTTTGTTTTGTTGTTTTTTGTTTGCTTTCCTTTGTTTTTTGTTTGTTTTGTTTTGTTGGGGGGTTAATTTATTTATTTATTTATTTATTTTGTGCTTGTTTGTTTCTGGGTTTTTTTAACAACAGTTCCGTTCCCCGTTAACAGTATGTATGTCTCATCTCCTGTGTAACCTTACCCCAAATAGCCCAGAGCCGTCACAAGAATACATACTGACTGAGACGCAGGCAATGACAAATTTAACGGATCCAATAATTCCATACTTTTGAGCATCTCCTTTGTCCCCACTGTTCTTCCTGTGCAGACCATTTTGAGGACAAAGATTTCGAAAATTCTTCCTTCAGTTTGATCTTCAAATACAGGTTCTGTCAATATAAGTCTCGTCGCGCTCTTTATGGAGACGATTTCCCCCTGTCTGTTTCTAACCAGCACGGCACTACAGCAATCCCAGGCTCCATATTTCATAAATTAAAGATTGATTTCTCTCCTTAAGCGGCAAAACTAGAACACGAGGCGTACTCGAGGGTTAGATTAGATAAATGCACCTGTGTGTTATAGGTGGTTCCCGATTTTGAAATGGAGGAGAAATGAGAACAGAATTCAAAAGGACGCATGCAAAAGGAAGTAGGCCAACATAAGGATTGCAATAAAATACTAAATCGGTACGAAGGTGTCCTTCATGGGTACACGAGGAAGGCTCTGTTCTTTCAAAAATCAATGCTCAGGCATTTCGTATTGAACAGCGCGTAAACAAAATATTCGCATGGGAAATAGTTTGATGTTGCATACGCTCATGCAACAGCGTGCAATCCTCCCTGTTCAAAGTTTACTCCTGCTATTACTTTTCCCTCTATTTGTGTGGACACGCCCCCTGGATACAGTGTTCACGAGAGGTCATTATGTCCGCAGAAACGGGCATTTGTAATTTACACGGCTCGCGGATTCGAGAGGGAGTAATTCCGACGAACAGGCTCAGGTGGCAAATCTGCGCGCCAAATTGGTCTGGAAATTGTCAGCAGAATTGAATGCGAAAGAGACGAACTAAGAGGCGACCGTGTTTTCCTGCCAATTTTATGGTAGGGTAGCCATTCTGTGTGAAGGAAAGTAAATCAGCCAGGCGACGAGATTTTTTTCTTTTCTAATTGAATCTTCTGGTGAGCTGCCTCTCATTTTGGGCAAAACAGGACCTGCAATGACTCTCGAGGACAAACAGAAAATGTCATTTAGCTGGCACATTCAGATAAACGCTTTATCGCTCCCAAAGGGGGCGAGAGATTAACAACAGTGCTTATTTCAGCGGCTCGTTCTTACCTACGCTGTACCTGAGGAACCAATTCAATAACTTATAAAACATACGGTGTCAGATGGACAACGCATTTTCTCCTCGTAGTTGAAACTGATCGTTTCTCACTTTAGAGAACACGGACGGATGAAATGGCGGTCCGTTCTGCTCTACATTTAAATTTGTAATAAACATCCGAACAAATCTGTGATTGAGGTCGTGGTTATAGTTGTGCTGCTGCTAGACCAGTTTTTTATCACGACTTCCGCAGCGGTAGTCGCTTCATGCATAAAATGGTAACTCATTTTAATAGGAAAAGATCATGTTGAACACTCCAGTGTTTTGGTTTGTCTCAGAAGCCACCAGTTCGCCTCGTGAGCTATTTTCAAAATTGGATAGAATTTCGTGACTGGTCGATGTCTCCTCCTGTAAATCTGCTGTGACAGCAGTACTGTGATTTGCTCGCTGTTTGTCACAGCACGCCTGCTGTAAAAATGTCTTGAGAACGGCGCGTTCGATGTTCTTTCCTGAGGAGGTCTTTCCGGTTAAACCTTAAAAGGTACACGTATTTGTTAGGTATTAGGCCATGCTCTTATTCATTTTATCCGTCATGATGCATATTTTTACAACTGCACTGTACGCTGGTCGATTGGTCGTGGCGAGTATAATCGCTGTCATTATAAACTTACTTAATTTTACAGGGAAAAGTGTCCCATTCGCAACCAATCGCTTCAAATCCATCAAAACTTGCTATTGCTACAGATAAGGACGGATACTTACACTGTTAATCATAAAACTCTCGGTGTGTATCAAAGGCACTTGAAATCACCACACATACCTGTCATTTTACTTTCAATGATATTGTAAAAAATCGTCTTGTGAAAAAAAATCTTTGTTTATTTATTATAGACAAAAACGGAAGTTATAAGCATTAGAAAGTGCTACTTGCCTGTATTGCATTTGTAACATTCCAGCCGGCATCCCAAGTCGATATCTGCTTCTTGGCGATATTTACATTGCTAGCTTCGCCGTAACTTCTCGCAGCCTGTCCGGCCGAGGCCACCGGGTTACCAACTGCTGAAACTGCTCCGTTCACTGCTGGGGCCTTGCCGTTCTCGGCCCCTCCGTCCACACCAGTTTCCGGTGTCCGACCCTCTTCCCCAGAACCTAGCACGGACAGCTCGGTTGAGTCGCATTTCGCAAAGTGGAGGTGCTCCTCATCTGGTTTACCGCGCGGCAGGAGGTTTCCAACGAAGTGTCGAATTCGCGCTACTGGGGCGCCCAGACCTGGTATTGGAGCGTAACTCATGATTTCGCAGACGCCGAATAACCTCACAAAAAACTGAATGCTTGCTTTGTCAAAGAGGGAAGCACGGGTTCTTGAGATTGCACTGAGGAGAGGCAGGTGCGATAGTCTCTCACCATGACAACTCATCCGTGCATCAGCCGTGTCGAAAGAGAACATGCAGTGGATGAGCTGCGTGCTACGCGCGCAATCAGTGCAGAACGGGTTTCCGTGTGAGGGTTTTTCCCTGCGCGCGCGTGACGTCACGGCGAACTTTTATCACATCACGCTCCTTAACTTTTGGTGAACAGCGATGATTTTCATTCGTGGAGCAACCTTGGGGGAAAGAATGGGTCAACTGTATAGGCCAAATATCTTTGGTGCACATGTACGTCACAGATAGATGCACACCACGGGTACGTAAGCATATCATAATCAATCAATATCATAATTTATCATAATAGAATACTGACTATAGTGATGCATGATTATGATCTAGCCCTAAGATGTCGTCGATGCAAACAGAGTTATCTAATAAACCTCCCACTTATGAAATTTCATATTGTCGCCCTGCTGTATGTTATACAAATGCGATACGAATGTGGTTGGTTGTATGTTTTATGAAGTGATAAAACACAAAATATGTCTTGCCTGTTTTTATTAACAGACAACAACGCACGTCCTACGGAAAATATCCTCTTATGTTGGTCCACTCCACTTTGACCAAATAAATTTCTGTTGCGTTAACGGTTTTGGTGGACAGTGATCAGTGCTCTGTTCATGGGAAAAAGCATTCTCTTTACAAGCATAAACAGTTCTTTTCAAGCTAAGGATGCACTGGCATCTTCCTAAACCATCCTCCGATTCCATTTACACACAACCAGATTCATGTAATATTTCCGTTTGCCGAAGGAGAAAAGGGATACGTGTAAAACCCAGGGAGACAAATATCGTTTGATGGAGCGTCTCGTGCGATCGATGCCGTGGTATTTGGATGGAGCAAGGTAGTGGGTGTGCCGAGCGAAACGCCTTGGCGTCGGTAGGAGCGAACAGATAAAAACACGGGTGCCGCAGAGGAAGGACGGATCCACATTGATGGATCCGCAATTGAATTAGGACAATTTTCCATTGCTTCCTACGTCTTTAGTTAAGGAAGAGCTGTATACCAACCTATTGTGGCGTAAATTTATACGGCTGTTACATGAATGTAAAAGTACTAATTGTGTTAGTTGTTGCCGTTGCCAAATTACGGACGCCTCTGATCGCACTTACGTACTGTAGAAGCTAGAAATGTTGCGGAAGATTGTGACATGCTGCGTTTTCTTTACTCTGTTTGTCTAATAAAACGCAATGTGACAGGAAACACTGTTAACAAACAGTCGCCGTGAGTCATTTTCAGTGGCGCATGCACTTACGCATTTTCCTGTGTCGCCAAGTTGGCAACCAATTTGTCTAATGCATTATTTCTGCAGCACAATGTTCTGGATGTATGATTGTCACAGCGGAAGTGACAAAATTCTTAACGACTCGTTTCTGTTGCAGTGTAATAACCCATTAAGGTACAGGCGCTACAAGGACAAAGTTCAAATCTGAAAGTGGGCCTATGTCAATACTCAATATGACTCTGCTTTGATGTATCTTTCTTCATAAGATAGCTGTAGTTGTTTGAACGCGCTTTCTGCTTTTTTCTGCTTTATATGGACATGCATTATTAGTCAATAATACATGCATTTTGCCATTTTCAAATATACACCGAATTTAGGTGCGTTCTCCTCTTTACGCATGGCTTTTTTATTGGTAGGGTACCGGTACACGAAGCGTCACTAAGGAAAAAAGAAAATCAGCTTCATTTGAGTAAGTAAGCCGTCTGTAGACTTATTCAAAAATAGAGGTTTGAAAACAAGGCGAATAATCACTAGAGACGGCAGTTTGTATTTAATCGATTGAAATAAAGACCATGACCATCCAGATATTTAAGCGAATGTTGAAAAGCCACAAATTAATAGGTCTCGTAAAAGTTATAAATTAAGTTTCAAATCTAGCATTACTGAACAATTCAATATGCCCTATGATGCACAACGTGATAGTTATCAAATTACGCAACAAATCCTGCAAATTTTTGGATAAGTGCAATGTCAGTCATTATAATATACAACACACGTAATATCAACTTTCGAAATAAAACTAAAAGAAATGCTCATTGTTTTCACTAAATCTTAATATTGATCCAAGCTATTCATGTTGGTTTTCCAAGAGAATGTCATATACCTTGGTAACAAATCTTGCAGTTTTGGTTTCAGTAGTCTCAAAAGGAAAACAATCGAAGGATGTACCTTCATCAGCAGTTCAGTAGTCATTCGTTAGATTCGCTAAAGCATTATTTTAACAGATATTAGAATGAAAGCTTTTATTATGAATTCGCATGGCGATAGAAAAGCATGCTTTTTAGACAAATTTCATCTACGTTTAGAGAGAACAGTGATGCAATGACTGTTAAATTTCATGTTGTATGCTTCTCAAAATATTAAAGATATGGACAAGTACACAACCAGTTCCCTAGACTGGGTGACTAGACTAGCCTGGTGACGGGTCGACTGACACAAGCATACGAGCATATGATAGGCGAATAACGCACGTTTCGTTTATGTATTCATGATAACTGTCACATTGGAAGGAATATCCTACCAGCCCTCCGACTTGATAGATCGATCGTACTTGAAAACTGGAACGTGAAAGCAGTTGTCAACACGATATGGCCTGTCAAACATGGCCAAAATCGTGCGTTGTCTGTCTCACAGCTGTGGCGCAGGTTTTCAACAATAGCGCCCTCTTGGGTTCCTTCTATCCATTACACACTGACGAATTGGATTCGCACCGCATCATATCGACAGCAAGTCTGTCGGTAAATCTTGTGAAATCTTTCTAGAGCTCCCCTTGTCGGTGATGGGCCGCGAGACCATAGTTCTTTCAGTCGTAGAGTCGCCCCCTTCGGATGTCGATAGAGCACGGGTGCGCGTGCGCGTTTTGCGGGTGCGGTCCCTCCGCCGAGTTTTTCTTCGTCTGTTCTTTCTTCTGTTCTTCCCGTTCTTTTTGGTCGACTGTGGATTGACTTCGTCACCTAGGAGACAAAAATAACAGACAAGTATCCATTCATCTGTTCCTGTATTGTGACTTCTGGTTCATGTATTTCACAAAAGCTTCACGCACGTAGCCAGATACAATCACCAAAATAATTTGCGTTGTCTCCTGTTGAAAAAAATAGTCATACTGTGACGAAAATTAAAATGTCTAGCTCAGGTTAAACAGCCTACCTGGGCAATATCTCTGCGGCATGCGACAGTCTCTTGACTCATGGAGTTCCGGGCACGTCTGTCCGTCCGTTGAGGGCTGGGTAGTTATGCTCCGGGAGCGAGTCTCCAGGCCCCATTTGTAACCACAGTCTGCGCCATTCTTAAGACAAGGGGACCAACTACTCCATTCGGATACTTCACAATCAACTGAAGGATTTAAAACCATATGGTTAGCATTAAAGAGCCTTTTTATAGGCATGTAAATTCACCAGTCGTATGATGCCGTTTAAAATGGCGTCACACGCGACTGCTTGAATAGTATTTCTTCATCTTGAAGTTACGTTTAATTGTCAAAGATAGTATAACCTATAGGTCCGGAAGATTTTTACGGAAGTTGCATAAATCCATTAATACGGGCGATTCACAATAGTGCGCCACCAAGAGTTTGCAACACGTTGGCCAATCATAACGCGCGAAATTTGTCGACCCTTTCCAAACACGCATTGGGTTGACAAATTTCGCTCATTGTGATTGGCCAACGCGTTGCAAACTCTTGGTGGTGCACTATTGTGAAACGGCCGTATTGGGTTTAAAGAGTGATAAGGTCCTTATGTGTCCACACTGGTAAACTGTGTTTAGCTATTTTTCTACACAATATCTTGCTATCTGCAATGTCTTGATGGATAGTGTCTAATCATTGAAAACTAACGTTTAGGAATTAAACATCTAATTATTCAGCATCTGAACGCGTTTACAAATTGATAGCAAGATTGTGTTTAATTTCTACAAACAGTTTCTTGACAGTAGTTACTGGATTTGCGACTGGATCCCACAAAATAAGTCTTATTAAGGCAATTTGTTGCCATACTTTTTAGTTTGCATTAGAAATGACTGATGATGTAACACTCAGTCTGAACCCCTGATAACAATGGACATTATGGACAAAACTCCAGTCACATGCCAATATGCGCCCCACCTCTAAAATTTCCACGCTGAAACAACTATTCATTGACAAGTGAACTTTATAGGTCAAACTTTTTCAGGGTCGAGCAACTCATCTCGTCTGACTCATGCCGCTTTTCCAATTGAATGGTTTAAAGATGTTTCGATGGCCAAATTCTGTCTCTTGTGGGCTTGTGTCCTTCCGACTGAGCTAGTTTGATATGCGTACTCTTATTCGAGTGTGTCGTAGGTCGTTCGAGAACATCAATACGCGCGTACGAAGTCCCTACACCGACTCACTGACGCGCACCGAACATGAACTGGCTCGACGTAAGGCTGATTGTTCTCGAGTGACCTTGACTTTTTTGGAAAGACCAAACTGGATCATTCACCAGCCTTAATTACCCGGGCAGTGCCGCTGCAGAATACGACACCTTCGGGTCTCTGCGAGCTCGGGGCAAGCTTTTCCTGTGGGCGTGGGCTGGGTGATGATGCCTCTCATTCGGGTCTCCATGCCCCATTTGTAGCCACAGTCTGCCCCGTTCTTCAGGCACGGACCCCAGCTCGCCCACTGTGAGACCTCACAGTCAACTGTAGAAATGTAAGTTTTGAAGACGGTGGTTTGAAATAAAAGTGACCACAATAGCTGTCTCTAGTACTTTGTTCAAAGCGAATACATTCTACTGCTGACAGCAGACAACTTTAAAGAGTCAATTACAAACCACAGAAGGTACAGTTTAACATTATGGGTGTAGGCTGGGTTCGACCATGACAGCAGATGGCACTTTTGGGCCACTACCTTGTACTTATAGCTTAGTATATGCTGCAGAATACTCCTGATATGATTAATAGAAAAAAATTCTTGTACATCATTGAAGTCTCCCCCCCCCGTGTCTCTGTACCTCTCTTTGATACATCAGTGCAACTGTCATACTCCTCTTCCATTATCTCTGCCCTCACGTCCACGAATGTTATTGCACAAATCGAGGACTCACGTCCACGAATGTTATTGTTCAAATCGATGACTCACGTCCAAGAACGTTATTGTACAAATCAAGAACTCTCTGTTGTTTCTTTGTTTTTAATTATGGAATGTTTTGGAACAGCTCCAATTAGTTCTTACACTTTTCCCAACCTAGGACGTCCTCGGTTGGATACCTGTCCTTGGTTTTGAAAGACTGTTACACACGCCATCCTCGATTGACTGTATACACATGCAAGACCCAAACACGCCTGTGCCACATCTCAACTTCCACGTTTCAGAACACTGAAATATTCTACTCAAGCTTGACCCCCTGGCTTTTCTCTCTCTTGATAAGACGTGATGGGATCGACTCATTTTCGAGTCTTTAGTTCCTAACCTGATTCCAAGCAATCACCGCTCTTCCTGTCGGGCCATGTTCCCGCTGGGCAAGTAGCGAAGCACTTGCCGCCGTTGGCGTAGTACGAAGGCTGGCACCTCACACAGAAGTTCCGCGTGAAACAGTCTTCACAATCATCCACTTGGCACTCTGGTGGGAGAATAAAATCCATTCCCATATGATGTTCATATTCAATGCGTCAATGAGTGCGTGTTTTGCCCGAATGAATGCAAGATTATGTGCATCAGCACTTGGCAGAGCTACATGTCATCATAAAATTAATCAGCACTGTTTTCACTATATAGAAAATCCTGATGATGGGACAAAATATGTTTAAAGATAAGTGAAGTTTTGTAGACCTGTTTGCGCGAAATTATGCTCTTTTATTTGGAAGCCGAATTGTCATGGCTTTTCTTTTTCGCTTTAGACCTTATAATGTTGAATGGCAACTTTCCCCTACCAAGTTACTTGTCTTTAAACCTCCTCAGCCTCAATCAACGCAACCTGTTTAATGAATGCGAGTCAACTGCCCACCCACAGACGGCCTTTGAGCTGTGACGGTAATTGTGGGTGACAAAATACCGCCCTCTATATCCTGTTATTTCCTGCCCCATTTCATTGGTTCTGTCAGCAGCCGCCTGTCGGCAGTGACTTATCCACTGCCCCAGTTGTCGCCACTGCAAACGGCAGCAAATTGTCTCTCTGGTCCGAGGGAGATAACCCCTAGAATTACGCAACGTATTCCTGATTAAAATGTTGTTTGGAAAGTCTAGTGTTCTGGGGAAGAATAATCTGCAACAGTTACAAGATAAGAGAGCTAAGCGGACCATCTAATTCAAGTTCACTTAGCCTACATTTGGGAATCTTCACATTTGCGATTGCTAATTTCTGAAAGTGTTTCAATGATATATAGCCCCCATATATACCGTATAGTTCAAAGGACAGGAGATAAACGTTAAAGCCATGTTAACATTGACTGGGGCTGACGACTTGTAAGGATCTGTTGAGGACTTGGGAGGACTTGTATTGGGCTTTATAGGACTTCTCTAGGGCTTCTGATGACTTGTTTTAATTATAGGGCTTGCGCGGACTTGTAATGTACATGTGAGAACTTGTGGGGCTTGGGAGGACTTGTGTTTGGCATGCCATTGAGCCTTGATTTACTTATGGCTGCTCTGTCAAAAATGTAAATCGAAGTACAGGTGCTGGATATGTGAGGACCTCTTCACGAAGGGCTTACGAGGACTTGTAGAAGACTGGCTCCATTTTGTGTTCACGACCGTCGGAATAATGATGAGAAGCTAGGGAGCTTTTCGAAAATTCAAACACTTACTCGAGCACCTGGGGATGTCTCCTCCCCTGCTCGCATAGTAGCCAGGAGGGCAAGTCCTCCTGCAGTATCCCATTTGCTTCATACCGCTGCGGTGAAGGAGGAGAAGGTACCGGGGCTTGCAGGTGATGCAGCCGTTGAACAGCGAGCAAGAGTTGCAACCTTGCGGACAAGCTGTGAAACAAGAGGGGTAACCATTAATTTTTTGGGTAGAAGCTTGCCGGATTTCGAGTTTGCTATTACTTGAAGGTTTCATTTTTCTGTCAGCTAAATAGGTCACTGCAACAATTCAGTTAGCTATTGCCGTTAGAAAGAACAACACTATTCGGGAAAGAGATGTTAAGCTATGCTTATCCACATCGCATTTAATGTTTAGAAAGGGATGCAGCAGCCTGTAGTAATTTAAAATTGAGGGTCTTTGTGAAAAGAAATCATGTTTGACCCTCTGCTTTAATCGTTAATGGTTAATTCAGATCTGTACTGATGGTACGATATACCTGTTCAGATTGTTATCATCGCTCGGAGCCCTACACCTGTCGCACTGGGCTGATTCCAACCCTGCATGGTATCTGAATCCAGTTGCCGTTTAAGTCTAGTGGTGAGTAACACTGTCGGAAAGAAGACCCGGGTTCACGCACACAGAGCCCAGCAGCTGCCACCATTAAATGATGTTGCTAAATAGTCCCAGACATATGAAGATTGACACATTGCAGTTGGTGGGCACTCTCAAACATAACTGACAAAGTACACAGCCCCAGACTGTCGGAAACAGGTTGCAGATGTTTGGCTACTGCGTGATTCGTCATCGCAAGGCTTCTATTATACGCTCGCACGTTGTTTGTACTCAACACAAGCGAGCAAATGACCGCCGTGCTAGATTGAACAGGTAAGGTCATTCGGGAATATAGCACACGGGAGTCGGCGTACAAAAGGGAGGACCATGCGTGCGAACACTGCGCGCACTTCCCGAATGACCGAATTTGGGCATGCGTTGTTGGAATACCAAACTGGCTAATTTCTGTGCTCTACAAGTCTGAAATTAATCCCATGATTTTTTAATAACTGCTTGCAGAAAAAGTGAAAATGTGTGGCTCTAGCGGGGCATTGCACCTATGGCTAAAGGGACACCTATATTCAGCTGGACGCAAAATGGCAAGCCAGTCATGAGAAAGGTTTGTAAAAGTATCGAATGGGCCACCACAATAAGTCATGCAGACATGCAATATACATCATCGCATCATGACACCACGAAATATCTAAATTCTCAAGTGCAGGCGTGACCTTGGACTTAAGCGAGCGAATGGCCTTGGCCAGGTTTGCCGAATTTGAGAACTTTGGGGAACAGTGATACAGCTTCAAGTACCACTGCAGTAGCTGATTGGGATGCACAATTGCACCCCCAGCAGTTTAGTTTATCGTCTGGAATAATAATACCGGTTGACAATTTTGACAGCAAGTCTCTTAGCGTAGATTTAATCATTTTACGTGGCACACCTTGGGCTCCGTATTGTCTGTGCGTGCAAAATGCACCCCTCTGTTTCTTACCGTTTCAAGAGGCTAAACCTTCCCCTCGAAGGTGAACCATTTTGATTGAAAGGAGGCACTCTTGTAGCATAAAAGGTACGTTGGAAAAATAGCCTACCCACTCCATTTTAAAATCCTGATGCCAAAAGAATCTGTTGGAGTGTGAATCTTTACTCTCTTCTCCCAGGACGCAAAACTTCGTAAAACGTCTGATCACGGACGATATGGTTTCCATTTAAGTTTGAGCTTCACCAAATGAGCTGCCCCTGCGTCAATACGACACCGACCGCGAGCAGCAAAGGTGACGTCATGAACTTACCCCTCCATTGCCAAAGATCCTGAGGCATTGAATGACTGATCGTATCCTGTGACGACAGATACAGAGGGGGAGACCCCAGGGCTCCTATATTCCTTAAGTCCTCTTGTCCCCCAGACTTAACTGACAAGCCAAATTACTCATGACATCTCCAGGGGTTTAAGGACGCGTTTGCAGCCGTTCCTGCAGCACGCGTGGTTTGCGTTTCCATACAAATCGGTTAACCAGTTTCCTGGGAGAGTCCCAGCTATGGTCCATGATCTATTTAGTCGGTCAAAGCTTCTTGAACCGTTGGAGTGTGAACAAGCAAAAAGATGAGCTCGAATTCTGAAAAAGGTTTGGGTCATTTCTGAAACAACGGCGTCCGTGCTACGCCTAACACAAACCAATGATTACTCAGAAACAACCCAGATTTGACCTTATGTTTACGGGACTCCCAAAAGACCTGTCCAGACAAATTTTTACATATGCTTTGTGCTAGTAAACAGAAATATCATGCCGCAAGGGCTGGAAAAAAATTATGACTGATGGCTAAGGGATGGTGTGGTGTATACATTAAGTAACAAGCACTACAGTCACTCAAGTTTGAGCGAGTTGGGGTCGAATAGTTTCGATTTCAGAGGAAAATCTACCACTATGGGGGCAAATCAAGATTTTTGAAAGGTCCTTTAATTTTTTTAATTTAATTTTCAGCGTTAGTTTGTCTGATTTGAATAGTAAGTCAGGACAAAATTAGAAGAGAGACACAGAGAACAAAATGGATCTGGGTTGGGTTTTCAGGCACCCCATCCTTACAAAAAAGGGGGTGGAAGTGATTTTAGTTTTATGCAAATCGATTGCAAAGAAAAAGTAACAAGATTAAGCGTAATCTGATGAATGACTCTGTCCGTAAAAGACACCGAGGACTTGTGACGAAAGGGGCGGAGCCTAATGCACCCTCCTCCAATTCCAAACGCCTGTGAACTAAAGTATGGCACCCAGCAACAAGAAGATCTGACATTTTGGTGACATTCAAACTTGTGGGCGCGCGACTAATGTTATTATGCCAGACACTGGGTGGACTAAGTGGTGATTTACAAGGCAATTAACCCCGCGGTGTACGGTCACAGGCAGAAGCAATCAAAATCCGCCACGCAAAACTAAACACTCTTTCGAAAAATTTACCCAACGAGTGCTTGCGCTAGAAGAATAAACTGTCCCCGCTGGGATAAAAATTAGCGTATTGAGCAGACAAGTCCAAATGGTAATGGGTACTCTGGGTGCATTAGAAATACCAAATGTTCCAGCTCTACAGTAGTCTCAATCGTGTTTTAAAGGTCGAACAGACTGAATTTGGCATTGATGTCTTAATTTGAAAATATTGGAGTACAACATTGCCTAATCCTGAGTCAATAAAGTTGTTCCAATTAAATCTAGCAGCTTACTGTCAGTGTAGCGTAACAACAGAAAGTACATAATGAATTGGGTTAAGGAAAGAAAATTTCAGCAATCCAAGACCTAGTCTGTGAATTTCTGCTTGATGGAAGCAGAACCTAGGTGAACTATATTACCTGAGCCCGCGCCCACTCCACCCTCCCCCCGGTGAAGACAGAACCATAAAGAAAGCGTTTTCGTTAAACTTTGCACATGACACTACTGAAGTCACTGATAATAAACCAGTTTAGAAGACATTGACAAATTACAGTGTAACATTGAAGGAATCAATCCCTGACATGTCTGAAACCTTAGCTATCATTTTGGTCAGAGAGGAGAGAGTGAACCCTAGCCTGAAAATATTTAAGGATTGGAAATAGTCACGTTAAAAGGGGTGATTCACAATAGTGTGCCTCCAACAGTTTGCAATGTGTTGATCATCACAGTGCGTGAAATCTGTCGACGCTTTCCAAACCGGAAGTTAACTCACAACTTCAGAGATGGGAGCCTGCAAATCGTGGTGGGTTCGCCTTTGTGACGAAGTCACTTGCGAACCGGATACATTCCTGAATAAATTCGTTGCGCGTACTCAGCGTGCTACGCGTCAAACGCGCATATACTAGTGCGCTGAAGACCGTCAATTTTATTTACAAACACGCCCTCTTTTGTTCTGTCTGGAGTGAATACTCGGCTGTCACTTAAAACAAGTACAATCCGTAATCGTCTTACCTTTTGTTTTCACGCGCCACGTCTCACCCGTGTCCACCGCAGCAAGGAGTAAGCTGAGGCAAATTAACAGCACTATTTCCACATCTATCACACCCATGATTCGTGTTTTTTCTTCCCTGAAAGTTCTTTTTCAAAGGTGAGGCAAAGTTGCACTCAGCGTATATCAAACGGTTAGCGACTGACTCATACTCGTCTCAAAGGAGGAGCGCCGATTTGTTTTCCCAGTAATTCCATCACTAGGGTTTTCTCATAAGTTCGAGGGATCAATCTTACTAGAGACGGTTTACATTTATTCGTGCATGGTTCTATTGAAGTTTGAAAATGTTAAAGCCTCTTCCTAAAGTTTCCAGAATTGGAAGGTTCCTCTCTGCTTGTAAAATTTGGACGACTCAAGTTGAAAAGACACAGTGCAGAGAACCAAAAATAATTTCTCCAGAACCTCCTAGTCTTCCTATCTGTGTGACGGTTACACGAAGTCCAAGTCCGAATCGGCGTGATTCCGTTATTGATCGTTAACCTTTACAGTAGTTGTCCTGAATGTAGAAGTGTACACCGCCAGCGTACACCTGTTTGCTGAACTGAAGAGTTGTCCTGTGCCTCACTGGAGCTCCTTCGTCGTTAGGGACAACCTTCCTGCCTCTCTGGTGTCTCCACGATGCAACCTTTGTCCATTCAGGGAGATCAGTAAACTTCCCACGTCCCTTTAAGCCAGGGTGTGTTCCCCTTGTCGCGCGTCTTCTGCTGGGTGTGTGAACACGTGCGAGTGGTGTCCGCTGATCCAGATTTAGACGTTGACAAAGCGGATGATCGCTTGGGAAAACATATATCGCACAGCCACGGCCGGACCTGTACCTGACTGGGGCAGCAATGCGAAAGCTACAGTTCCCTTTTACGATTCATTGAGCAGGTAGGCTTCTAATTCACCTGCGATAATGCCTTTGTTATGCCTGGTGGAAAGCAAAACAATCCATTACATTTCAAGAATAGTTTGGTTTTAACTTGTATATATCCACCTGCTGAAAGTTGTTTTCAGGGTTTTCCAACCAGACAATGGGTGATGAATCATTACGCTGTGGAAAGCACCAACAAATATTATTACGTAACTGTAATATCACGGGCGGTGGAAGAAAAATAATGAGTTTCCACTTTCGTTTTCCGCCTCGCGCCCGTACACAGAAACACGCCTGGGCTTTTGGAAATGAACCGTTCCCCACAAGTCGCCAATTCGCCACATTGGAGCCTCGTTGACTTATCAAACCCTAAATATAGGGTGGGCTTTTCAGTAGTCCCTTCCGCCTGGGATGACAAGTGCAATTATAGAGACGACTTCATAGGATTCCGCGCCAAAATGTTCACCTTTTTTGAACAGGTGCAGAGTTGTCACACGAGATTGTTGGCGCCAAATTAAGTGTGTCTACAGCTGAGGCCGGCGGTATCCATTTCGGTGTCAAGTTTGCATGTTGTCAATGAGCTGACGATTTCCTCTGTCGGACCGGTTATTTTTCTGGACCTCCAAACCTTTAATAACCAGGCACTTGATTGGTTGAAATTTTAAGTTGAAACAAGCAAAGCGATTGTACTTATTTTGTTTTGCCACGCAAAAGCAGTGCAAGTCCCTCTCTTAGTCCGAGGCAACACTGGTCCCAAAGCTTTGTCTGTCGTCCAGAGACAAAGAATACCAGACGATGATATGCTGCTCAAGACGCAGTCGTTTGCACTGTGGAGAAGTCCCTTTCCGAAAGTTGACAATCACGGAGCGCCTGTCTCCAGGCGGGACGTATTCGCACCACAAGTTTCTTGTGTGCTGCAACTGATGGTGAATCCTTCACGCAGACACCGTTCACTCCAGATCAACGTGTGCACGTACATGTACTGAATGTCAGACAGCTCACAGTGCAAGAAACTTTTATGCAGTATGCTTTGCATTCCACCAGCACACATCACCGCTCTGCCCGATACACCTCATTCCAACCAACGTACATGTGCACACGATCATTTCCACAACAGCGATGAACCACGATCCACTCGTCAGTCATTGGTCGATTACTTTTTAATAGACTCGCGCACTCACGTACGAAGAGGTGATCCATACCTACACCTGTGCGGTGTGCGTAAAAAGACCGCCCCTGAAAATAATGGGTGAGCACACTCTGTGCTGCTTCTGTTATACTAATTTAAGAGACTCTCAGAATCTCTTAATTATGTAAGTAATCACTCACCCAGAGTGGACTCGAAGTCAGTTCAGATTGCTTTGCACGGTGAATTTCCAAAGGTGAAATTAATTTAAAGATCAGAAAGACCTACTCGCCCCATGGAGAGCGGTAATCATGTACAGGTAAAACTAACTGGAGATTCTTTGTTGTAGTGATGGTTGTTGTTGACTATCGCGCAAGATAGCGAACGTTCAAGTACATAGAGAAGAGCATGGACCGCGACCTTCCCGTCCGTGAGGTACAGAGGCCGGGCCTCTGGGGGTGGGGGCGGCAGTTCTGGGCGTTTTATTGGCTGGGGTGGTTGATTGTGTTTTGGCTTCCACTGATACAATGACGGTGACTCACTTTTTTGTTCATCACAATTGGCATCGGTTTGGGAAAACTGAACTGATCGAGTTCTGTCACTGGGAGAGCACTGTCAAAGTTAATGGTTTACTCGCTGTTTTTTTATTCTTTGCCCTTCTAACCCAGCAAAATTTCCAGGTAGGGCGTGTTAATGTAACAGACAAAACGTCCCACATCCACAACCTTTCAGTAAAAAAATAAGTGCTGCTTCGTCGGTAGTTTCCTCAGATAAAAGTCCTCATAAGTGTTGAAATATGAATCCATCATTTGAACAATTTAGGGCAAGAATATTGTTTTGTTTGGATAAGAAGTTCTCATTGCTAGACTGTGGTAAAATGAAAATTTAAATGTCTGGCACTATCTGCTGCTATATGCTCCTCTGATGTTCGCTGTCCCCCTGGAAGATAATAAATGTGGCGGCAAACTCAGACATAAAAGTGAATCACAGACCCACTAGGCAAGCTGAGCAAACTCATAAACCGGTGCAAATGAAAAAAAAAGAAAAAAAACGGGAACTTTATCGTCTGAAGTTATTCCAATTTCCTTTGTGTGGATGAAGACCCTCGAGTGTGACGAGCTTGCATCGATGCTCCGATGGGAAGCTCTCGACGGTCGAATCTACACAGCCATTGCACGGCCCACTTATTCGGTGTCCAAGTCATTTTTATACACAAGTGCCTCCTCCTCCGTTAAATAAAACTGGAAGACGTGGTGTCATTGTCTCTCTTGATGTAGCTCAAAGTCAGGGGGATGCTTGGCACATTACATGAGCTCCAAAATAACACGCTGGAGCAGAAGGTTGAATTGTTACGGAAGCGTATTGGTGCCAACGCGAAAAAAAATGTACTCGTTTAAACGACTTATTATCACGTTTAAATGACATATATGTAGATGTCTCGTTTAAAAAGATAACTAAGTCGTTTAAACGACATAACTGTTTAAATGAGATAATGAGTCGTTCAATTAAACGCGATAACGAATTAGTCGTTTAAACGAGATAACGAATTAGTCGTTTAAACGAGATAATAAGTCGTTGTTATGAGATAATAAGTCGTTTAATTAAACAAGATAAAATCGTTTTATTTTGCGATGGCAGTCATACGCTTCCGTAGTAGAGATATCAGAGAAGAACAAAAATTTCTCAAGATGAGTGAGAACCAGACATTTGACCTAAATCCTCGCAATGAAAGAAATTCTATTTATTCCATAAGAAAGTCTTTATAGTGGACCTGTTCAAAATAAATATTTAAGGAGGGACGAGTCTTACAGTTATCCCTCAAAATCGATGGTTTAAAGTCCAAAACAACAGTTCAATTGGGCCTTATGTGGTCGAAGATTGGACTTGGTGAAGCTGTAATTGCGATTAATTTGTTCACGAGAAAGCTAAACGAGTTAGGCACCTGAAACAGACCTACGGAAGCCCATGAAATCCAAGCCACCCAGTCGCTAAAGTAAACTGCAGTTAGATCCCTGAGGTGGAAAAACTAGAGGAGATCGCCCAACGACCCGTGAGAGCCGAAAATGGCGTCGTCAATCGATAAGAATATCTTAACAAGGAGAGTTATATTTAATTTAAATGCTTCAAAATGAATCATGGATCGAAAGGAGGCCTAAGCACGCTGGTTATTAATAAAAAGTGGTATCTAAAGATTTAATCAATTTCCTTAATGGAGGGTTGTAAGTACGAAGGAAGTGATCCAACTCAAAACCTAAGACCATCCTCTTTCTTCCTTGAAATGTATAAGCCTCTGATTATCTCAAATGAAAACTCAGGAAATACACTCAATTCGACTAATTTCCTTGACGTTGAACGTACTGTGGTACTGTGTTGAGAGGCGACGAAAAAGTTGTTCATTAACACATAAACCAGGGTCACTGTCCTGCTTCAAAAATTTATCTTATGTCTTTGGACTTCATGTCCTGAAGTTGAAACAATATCTACTTTGGAGTGAAAATTGAAAACCATAATAGAAGAGAAAAGAACTGCAGTTCTTTAGAATTTATTGGAAGTCGTAGAAAGCAACAATGCGGCTCTTTAAACACCTGCTGTTGAAGTTGAATATCACTGAGCCAAGGCTGCCGCGCTATCTACCCGTGATATACCTGGACTTGGGAACTATCGCCGGATGTCGATCAATCATCGGTCACAAAGTCTACCTGTCAGAGAGTCGAGCGGCCCGCGGAGTCCTTGAGGGTTGCCGGTGGTTGAGAGAAGGGTGGTTTGTGATAGCGTGATTGCGACCTCCCTTTCCCCGGCAAATTCTGAGAGTTGTTGGCTGGAAAACGGCTGTCGTGACTGCATGAACGAGTTTATATATAATGCCATAATGCCATAAAAAGATGTATGCTTAAAATGCCTTTTGGAAAGCCTAGATTATTGTTGATAACGGCCCAATTATCGAATTGATAATGACCTAATTCACGAGTAAGGCAAATTGGGCTGATATTCCGCATGGGAAGAAAGCTTAAAAAGTGGTTCAGAGGACACGAACTCTCGCATGAAGTAAAGAAATTTGCTTGTTATACGGAATTTCAATACTCTATAAGAAACGAAATCTGAAAAGACTCCTTCGCTATTTCCGTGAAGGTTATAAACCCATTCGACGCCTAACTTGCTAAATGCATTGACTGTAATTTGGTGTAACTTTGGAAAGTGGTCTTTTATAATCAGATGAATGCATTTTTTCAAAACGCACCGTCTCTCTGTCAACTCAATTCGGTCAGGTGACCTGTTATTGGCATCATCCGCAATTGTGTTAGACGTCTGAGAAAGGGTCCATAGTTAGACGAGTGTGGCATACCTGGGAATTATAAGCAGTAGAAGAATAGAAACATCCTCTGAGACAGGGTCGGCTCCCCACCCAAGGAAATTGATAAATTCAAGATATTTCAGTCAGCTTTGGTATAATGGTTACCACACTCAGTATGCGGCTATTTAAATAATTTGATAATTCTAACCACACTGTCGATAATTATACAATAGGATCGTGACGACTGAAGTCTCTCTACATAAAAAGAAAAGACTGCAAGAACTCTGAAGACCATTTGGCTGCTTCAAATTTGAGCGACCACGGGTTGAATGAAGGCGAAGATTACAAACGTTGCAAAGCACAGATGGGCTGACAACAAGTGTCATATAAACTATTCCATTCTATCTGCCGTAAATGTGGCGCGTACTTCGGTAAACAATGACAGTTGCGCGGCTACCGGCCACGCGATTGCACTACGGCAGTCGGGCCCCACTTGACACAAGAGCGCGCCTGTATTTGAATGTGATATTAAATGCATGTTCTGACACCAGCAGGAAGATAACGGTTTGGTTAGGGATGAATGCAGGGCCAACGACTGTTTCCGGAAATTCCAGCTACGCTAGAAATCAGATTTAACACTCATTAGTTAATACTCATGAGCATAAAAACCAAAAAGAGAGTGACTTAACCTTTAAAATACACGTAGTGAAACAAAAGTTTAAAGTATAAGGTTAGATGAGACACAAAGGTGCATTCTTAAGGTCTGCATCAAAACAAATTGATTGCAGCTACCCTTTAACAGGTGAGTCCTAAAATTCGCTCTGCGTCGGATCGAATTACAATCAACCTGACCAACCAAAGTTGGATCCACTCCCTGACATGTCTGGTTTACGGTGCCTGAGGGAACACGACGATACGTACCTCTGACCAGATCAAACAAAACTGACATCCCGTTTTCCTCTTGGCGTCGTGGTCTTGATAAATGACGGTGCTGTTCCCCAATATTGCTTTCGTTTGTGTGGAGTATGATTCCAAATCCAGCAAAACACACTAAATCACTCGCATGCTGACTATACTGGGGTCCCGATCAATCACAAAAGCTGTCAGAAACAGCCCCCGATCGAATCCCAAACATGGTTTAAATCGTAATATTTATGCGGCCTGACGTTTTGATTCTAACAAAATATTTTCAAAAGCAAGTGTTCTATGCAAGAGATCCAAAAGAAGTCATAAAATATCACAACTGTGGTAAAAATCACATTTTTATTCACAAAAAGTTAGCTGTTTATTTTCATTTAACGCCAAAAATATTCCATGAAAAAAAGAAGACCCGGATCTTCCATTGTCCCAGCGGACATTGACATCCGTTAAACCAATCTTCAAAATTACTCCTTACTTTCAAGAGTTATTTACGACAGCTCTCAGAGTTCCCTCCAAAACAGCCGTCAAACACCATAAATATCCCTCAACGGTCATTACACAGTTCCCTATACTACAACAATGGACGAGACTTCACTGAAAAAATTTACACGGTGGTTTACGCACTTGAACCTTGGTTATCCGGTCAGAGCACACGGAGACAAATTGTTCAGCCGTTTGCGGGAGGAATTCATATAAATCCAAGGCAGTTTACTTTACAGTCATAAATATAGTTGGTGAGATAACCCTGGAAACAAAACTCCCGCTGGAAATTAACACTACTACAAAGTTCGATGATAATGATGGCCCCTCAGGAAATGATAAAATATGATTGGTTTGGAGGTGATTTAGAGCAGTTGTTGGAAGTTAGATTAAAGGAAGACGCTGGTCATATTGGTGAGTTTCAGATTTTTAATTTCTGCCCCGCGTATGTATAAGCCCATGAAAGATTTGAAATGACACATATCATCGCCTGTCACTTTTGACTCCCTATCCGTCAAAATATCATGTTTCCCCATTGTTCGTACGCTTTTACACAACTCATGCCACTCAAATTTTGCTGTCACGGTGAAAACGCCACAATCAAAAATACAAGGACCAAACAAACATAAAGAAATAATGGCTTTTATTGGTGAGTTTTCTCGTTGAAAAGATGTGGGACTGAAGGAACGGGGCTTTTATGGCCTCGTGTTGAACAAGGACCCACATGGGGCCAGTTCTGTTCCCCATTCATCTCAACAAGGGATTTGCGGGTTTAGACAAGCTCTCCTGGGGTGCATCTCTTATGCTGGCAATCTGTGTCTCCCCGGCTCTTTTTCTCTGTTTAGCTGATCACTTCTCCTAGGTGTTTTCCTGTACCTAGGTGTTTTCCTTTGTGCTCCGGCTAAAGGTCAGTGCACGAGACAGGTTTTCATGAATTGACACCTGCGCATAAATCTGATCAGCTATTTAAAAATTTTATAAAATTGAGAGATTAAGTTGAAAACTTGCTTTGAAACGTTGGAGATACATTCCCAGCTAGGTGGAGAATGTGTCCCAAATCTGCTGAGTTCTCTAGTTTCGAACAGCTTTTTACACTGAACAGCTTTTTCAATGTCGCCGTTGGTTTGCATCATTATGGAATAAGTTTGGTTAAATGTTGAATTGTGACTAAGATTAACATGACAGTTCCCATGACATGGGTTTAAAAAGTTCTCACAACCATGACTCATAAACAATTAATGACTAACGTTCCAAACTGCATGATGTTACACCAATAAAACGCTAAATCACCCCCAACTTGAAAGAGCACAATATTCAAAATGATAGAATCCAAGCAAACCAATCCATTAGAAAGATTCCACAGATGACTAACTGGAGTGAAATTAGCCCGTATCGTGTGGTACCAATGCTGTGTGGTATGCTCGATGTGCGTCAACTCCTCGTGAAATTCCCCAGCACCGGAGGAATAAACTTTACAACTGCCCGGCAAAAGCCGTTACGAAAAAGCCAAATCCATTCAAATGTCTGCTCCTTTGTGAGCTTCTTTTGTATTAAAAAAAAATTCCCCGCCTCGTGGTCGGGGTTTGTTTGCAGTCTGCCGAACCTTTGGGACACAAAAATAACCATAATAAAGTAAGTTATCGAGGAGTGGAAGTAAAGGGGCAAAATGAGAAAAACAACTCCGCTGGGAAACGGATGCGTTTTCAATGCGTTCAGCCCAGAATGTTCTTTGCTTTAATACCTTCTGTCTGAACGCCATTTTCTTAATTAAAAAGCAAAGCTGTGAATGGGGATATGTACAGGTTCTCAAGTGAGATAACTTGGAATCTAAAGCACGAATAAGGGACTAGTTAGCGAGCGGGAACAATAGAGTTTTAGAATTTGATTTCTTACAATTATCGATGGGTAACCAACGGCGATTTATGCAGCAATGACGTTCCTTTCCTTGTAAACTAATCTCACAGAAGGGAAACAATGCTACTTTTTATTTTAATTTCGATAGGAAGCATCATTCTTGGTCTCCAGGTTATTGAATCTGACCGCTAAACCATTCTATTTGCCGTTCGATGGTTCCAGCTAGGAGTGAAGTCCTTGAGGTTTTGGCATCGGCTGTATTGTCATCGTTAACCTCGGGGAGAATGTCTTGAGACGACACCCCGGGTCACGCCTCGTCTTTGTCCAAAGGCTAAAGAGCCTGAATACCTCAGCCAGGACGACGTGGGGATATGTCACCAAATCAAACCATTGTCGTGATTGATGGCCGGATTCCATCAGAAACTTTAGCCTGCAAATTCTAGCTTTATTGGCTTCCTCGTAATTAGTTCCTGACTAGAAGTCGTTAAGTTGGTTTTAATCTTGCCAGGAGTTTTGCAATTTTTGTGGAATACAACGAAGTCGTTGTAATATATGCTGAAAAGAAAGGGACCACACAAAGGGAAGTCTATAAATTTTTAGGTTCTTTCTTCATTACGACGAAAGTTTCTCCATTTTGTTAGTGGTTAGTCTTGCAGACAAAGTTGGCCTTGAAACACAACTAATATCCAATAAAACCTCCTGGACTGAAAGTGTAACGCACGCTCTACAAACATCATTTCATTTTAAAAACCCAGTGCTGAACTGCATAATTATGAAATATAAGGAAAATTTTGGTTTTGGGCTACTGAAAATTTTCCAGTCCACTTCTCAAAAGTTAACTAACCAGAAGAGTTTATTTTTGGCATCCTGTTTTACAAAACAGAGACTCCTTGGCTAAATGGATTACGGTTTCGACTTGACAAGTTTCAAATCAGGGGTGTTGTTTGGCGATGTAGCCTCGACAAAGCGAATTTTATCCCCCGTCAAAAGGCGACAATCCGCGGCAACATTTTACCCCCGGGTCGTGCGCTGAAATCCCGCCACTATATCCAGTGCGCCTGGCTGATCACAGACAAGGAGGTGGCTGTGAAGTCTACTCCACCAAGACGTCTCATAACTCCTAACCCTCTTCTACTCTTTCCCGAGCCGTTGACTTGATAGCCGCTAATCCAGCCAATTGGGGGGGGGGGATTACGGATTATACAGGGTGGCACGGACCAAATCACGTTACCTTCTCGGGATCATTTGTCGAATCGCGGGTGCAAAACTTTATACGGCCTTATTGAGGTGTACCGCTGAAGCCTAATGGTTTTTGTTACCGAATTCCAATCTGCATGAACAACCCTATCGGTTGTGAACTCTCATTATGCAAAGGATTTCCGAGCACGAAAAGAACGACATTTTCAAGGCATCCTTTTCAAAATGCTTCTATGCCGACGACAAGGGTTTCGCTTCCAGCAAAGGAGTATCTTACTACTTGGACTCTATTGTCGCGTGTGGGTATACTTTGTGGCAAACTGTCCAAATGTTCAGTGCTAAAATTTTATTTGTCCGTCTGGTATATGGCACACTTCAGTCTATTTAGCCATCTTATGGTTAAAGTTCATTGTTAAATATTAGTCTTTAAAATATCAAAGGGAAAAGATGTTCCCATTTCATCTTAATCAAGAACACAAGACAGTGGAATATGAATTTGTTTATACGATGTATACCAACCCCATTTTTTTTTACTACCAGCTTATCCTAAAGATTAGTTTCCAACAAATAAATAATACTGAAATCGCCGTCAGTCTTGCAACTCCATCGACAGAGATAGAATCTGGATCTTTGACCACTTAAGCAAATGCGATAACCTTACAATCAGACACGTATTTTCTACATCAGTTACAGAGAACTAAGTTGACCTGACCTCAAATCGAAGAGAATTCCTGTTCCATATTGACTTTCAAAAGCCTGATACCTGTTGTATCTCCTTTGACAGAGATGTAATTTGTGAGACTCCCCTTTGTGATATCTTTACTACAATAATAACCTGTCGACTCAATTACTATTTTGGAAAGCACTGTCTGTTGGCGTTGGTGGAATTGCTACAAGTTTGTGAAATGCTTATCGGCTCCCTCGTTAATCATTTGCGAATTGCTCTCCGTCGTATATTGTTGTATACCGGTAGAGCTTTGTTTGTCTTCTTGTGCCTAAAGGTATTGCAAAGACGGATACGTTTTGTACATCTTTAAGGCCTATTTAATCTATATTTCGAACAGTCTGTTTTACGACTAAACAATTTGAACCACTGTCGTTCTCAAATTCTTGAATTTTCCCCGTCTCCTCTCGGCTGATCCAAGGATCAACGACCGCAAATCAAGCAAAAGTCCATCAGTTAAAACATCCGTGGATAATGACCCCTCAAATTGCCCTGGACTGTGTGCCGGGATTACCCGACATCAGCTTGTAAACGGTCCCCGGCAACAACGGTTTTGTCCTCCCCTTTTGATACCGTTCTGATCTCCCTAATCACGGGGAGAACATCCCACGTTTTACGCTAGGAATCGGCTTATCCCCGAGTAATGATCATTCCACTATTCGCGACATGTATTGTCATCTGGGTTTTCTGTCCGTGGTGAATGACCGCGCAATGATAATGCCTGATCTCAGGGTTGCTAACATTTTGGAAGGCAAAATCAGGGGTATCGATCGAAAGCTATTGCATTCAACCGGTTCAGCAGAGGTCGCGATGTTGAGGGAATTGGCGAGGTTTCGAAAACAAAATCACAGATTTCAGAAATCAGGACTTGCACTAAGATAAGGGCATCCAAAACATTCACAATCGCTTCTCTCAAATCACGATCACGCTGTTATACGTTCATAGGTCATCGGCCACAGGCAGCTGCGTTACTCCGGACTTGTAACGCATGCATGCCCATCGTAAGAAAGATATTTTGCTAATACGCATCGGTCCAGTGGCCCAGATACAGGGCCGGATGCAGTTGTCTCATTTTTGTGGACAAGCAGGACTGAAGATGAAACGTCATACATGCCATACATTGTTTACAATGGTTTTGGTACACTTACTTGAGTTATTTTTAAAAATTACTTTCGCCAATTTCCCCCTTTCTCCTTTTGTTTAGTTTTATTTTAAATCTGAGCGGGGGGGAGTTTCCGACCGCCTAACCCTCTGGATCCGAGCCTGAGATAGTTTGATATGTGACCTATGCCTGTATTAATTCAGTTGTCAAACTGCGGTTAAAGCGTGCAGAAATGCACAATTTTAATTTCACTATTAAAATCCAAATGAAAAGATTTGGATAGCCAATCGTATAGCTGTCAGAAGTAGTGCACAACACATCAGTGCCTATAATACAGTCCGAAGCCGAAACAGGTGTCTTGTAGGTGTACACAGACTGGGTGCACAGGGCTGTTGCATGTTCAGAGCATGGGAGAAAGATCGCTCATTAGCAACATTTCGTGCTCAGCAGCTCTGTCAAACTTCTACTCGGTTTTTTTTCCGTGCATAAGAATGTTATTCCAGAACCCGGTTGGAACAGGAAGCCCCCGAACAGATGCTAGAATCTAGGACTTCCTGGACGGCTGGTAGAGATTTCAGTCCAATTACTGGGAGTGGACTGAGCCACCACGTCTCTCCACCTTCACCGGGCTGATGGCTTCGGGGAAAGGATTCATTAGTCGGCCGACAGGAACCTTACACTTACCCGGTTCACGGGCGTCACCAAGCTATTTTCGGGCCTATTTTCACGTCGACGTGTCTGAAAATCGAAGTTCTCTCTGGTAAGTTTCTTTCGACGATGCAATATCAGATACGCTTCACGTCGCAGATAAATTGGTGGGCTCAACAGGTAGGCAGCATAATCTCCATGGTGGGCCTAATAGGGACAGAACTAAGCCCCGGTCTTATACCATGTTTCTCCCTCACTGGAAGAGTCCACAGGCCCAGTGGACCTCGATGGATGTCAGGCCCTGTTTTCAACCTCTCACTTCAAGAAAGATGACGCCAGATCATATCTTTAAACCTCATAAATCCAGAGGGTGATGATACGATGGTCAACCTTGGACTCGAGGCTATACCTCAAGGACGGAAGATCGTCATGTGACAGGGCACGTAGGTTGCAGCATGGAGCTATAACACGCGCGCAAGACAAGGCACAGGAAACGTTTGATTTGCTCACCCAAGCACCCCTTCTTCCTCAACTCCTCCCGAAGGGATCCATTCTTTCGGCTGAGAGGTCCCACTTGGCCCCCTTAATAGGAGGGGGAGGGGAACTGCATAACTGGCACGTGACTTCCCTCCAACTAGTCAACACTAATTTCTTTAGTGACAAATATAATACATCAAGGTTCCCCTAAACCTAGTCGCCACTTTTTAGTCACGATTCAAATCTCCTTTTCAACTATACAGCAAGTGAATACACAAGTGAAATTTTGTTCAAAAAAGAGTGTTCATGACTATTATACCACCAATTCAATCACAGAAACTCGGAACACTGTTTCATTGCCACCACTCACAATCTCCAGCTCATAGTCTCTTAAAAAGCCTTTTTCTTTTTACATATCTCCTTAAGTTTTAATCATCTGCCTGGAACCTTATAGTCCCCATTATTACTTACGTGTTTCATGTTTCTTTGTGAATCTTAAACTCGATAGGAAAATTTGGTCGTGTTCCCTGTATGCACTAGAGCGTACACGTATCGTATAGCGTTCCCGCCGTTCTGTCTTTGAAATGGGTACAAGGGTCTAGAGTCAGAGTGCTGGGGAGTTTATGAGAGAGCATACCTATAACAGGAAAGGTGGAGTGGGTCACTGTGGTAGTCACAGAGGAACTCCCGTAGGGTTGGGTTGGGTGTACAACAGCTAAATTGAATCTGGAAATGTAATAGATTAATAATCGTATGATGAATGTATGTACACAAGTCAGCAGCATGATACTTACGGAAAAATCAGAGCAGGCATGGCAGAAATAGGTTAGTTTATATTTTTAAACAAGGTTACGGATTTCATCCCGTCAGAACTTGGCTGTCTAATGACACAGATGCCGAGTGAACTCGCAAAGGTTAAGTGCAATCCGAAAAAAAGGTGTTTTTATTTCTAATAGTATATAGCCAAGTATGAAACACATCAAAAGAGACCGCCAAGGACGAATTTTCTCTAGATTTTTCTTGAGAGCAGTGCGCCTAAATTTTAAAGTATTTTGTGCTTCAATCACCTCTAAGACCTCAACCGGATTCTGCCCACCCCCCGGTTTGAGGGAGGGAAGCAGGGGTGTATCCAGCTTTTGGTTTCGAGGTGGGGGCAAATTCAAAAGCGAATGTGGTTTCAGGCTCATTCAACCTGATGTTGGGGGAGAAAAAGTGTCGAAAGCCCTACTCACGGTCGCGATAGGTTTGTTTTATTTCGCGGTGTTGTGTTTTGGTGCTAATATTTTATAAATAAGTACATATCGATCACTTTCTTTCCTACTCAACTATTGTGAAATATTATTTGTATAAAAAAATCCGTCAGGGGGCAAGTTGCCACCCCTGCCTCCCCTGCCACTGGAGAGAAGGTTCAGAAGGTACTGTCACCGTCATTCCGTATAAATATAAACCCCGTCTTATTTTACTGATTCTAAAACCTGTGGCAGTCTCAGACGCGCATTTTGATATTCTGTGTCTCTGTAGTAATTTAGTGGACCATTGTTTGTCAATATTTTCAAAGTCGAGAACTTCGGAAAGGATCCAGGAAGGGGAAACAGGGGGGCCACCCCCAGGATGTTAATTCGTAATCTGTTTCATTTCACTTCCTTCCAAAAGCGTGTAAAAAATCCCCAAAATGTAGCCTTAACCCCGCCCCCGAAACTTGGTTCAGGATTCGCCCTTGAGGAGACGTCATTTTGTCGCACGCGCACGGTATCTATAGTGTCCTGTCAAAACGACGTTTTGTAGTTTGCAAACCCAGCGCTCACAAAAGTTACTTCATGGTCAACCAAACCAGGTTGAAACCTAATAAGCTTGAATGCTTCGCTTGTCCTTAACAGGCAAAGAGATATACTTCATGGACGTGAGATGTTTACTCAAGAGACTAGGTTCTTTTTACTCGATGTGGGTGATCCTTAAGTCTGGCTATTAGCTTTGTAACATCGGAGAAGCGATATTCTCGAGCACTGCGTTGAATCGTGCCTACGGGTGTCGAGTGGAACACTTGAAGAGAATTACAAGACACTCAACGACTTCAGAAAGATTTTATGGACTGACGGTCTAATCTTGAGTGTTTCAAAGCATTTCTACAAGTTTTTGCCGAGAAAGGAAATCAGGATTAGTTTTCCATTCATACAAGTTCTGTAGAAAAGTTTAAGAGCGTGAAACGTACTGTCATGAATGAGGCATGCCCATCATGACTTTCATGACATGCGTTTTAATTTCCAAAGCCTCAGAAGCTGCTGTTTCCTTTCTGCAGTAATAGTCAAAAGTTACTCTTGCAAAGGACGAGGGGCTGTTGGAAGTATCATGACATTGCTTCGAGAGCACTCGATCAGTCACGCTTATTAAACTTCACAAAATGAACTTTAGAGATTTTAAAGTTCTCATCACCCATCGCAAGCGCAGCTATTTTTGGCCAAACTGGATTGTCTACCTCCCCCAGAGCCAAACAGTTGTCCCAAGAAGGTTGTCCTGGGGATCTGTCCGGGAAGTTTCACTACTCTTTTAAGTCCCTTGACTTTGTGTCGCCATCTTCCTTTGCGGCCGCGCCGGAAGAAACATCCTGTGTTCAGCAACCGCTGTGAAAAAACGAGAACTGCTGAAAGACTCTGTCAAAAGAAGCTCAATGTACTTTAAAGACCAGCTTTGCATTCAGAATGTTGACTTGCGGATGGATCTTAAATAATACAATTTCGTGTACATCAAAAGTAGGATAACAGGAGAATAAATAAAAAATTACTATCAGAAAAGAAAAAGGAATGTTCTTCATTTATGCAAGGGAAAGAGGAAAGTCAGAGCCAGGAAAAATACCTCCAAAGGCACCAGAGGAAACATTACAGCCACTCGCAACCGAACGTTAGCTGTTTATGAAAAGAACATAGGATCTGTTAGCTCTCAAGAGCTTCGCACAGAGGTACTTCATCAAGTCCATCTTAATCGATTTAAGTGGAAATTTCGATTCGATCACTTCCAATACTCAACTCATTCTCTCCAAAAGAAAATCAAAAGTTTGCGTTCTCAGTACTCTGTATTTTAACTTGCGTATTGCGCCTTTTATACGCTCAATCAGTGTATGCCGCTTTCTCAGAGATTTCCGTAAAATACTCTCAAACACAGTTTTAGATTTATATGGAAAAACGCAAAACACGACTCGCCGTACACTCACCGTGTGAGAAAATTTAAAAGTTCAATTCTAGATTGAAAAAGCTCATCCATGTGACCTAGCATGATAGATTCATATTCATGTATTTCTAAAGGCCACAGGTTGGGAACAATTTGTTGACATCGTAGGTAGATGACGACAAGGCCATGCATTTAATGAAACGATCATCAGCCAACTCGCCGTCAGTACTAACAATCCAGCTTTCGTTAATGCGCAGCTGATCGCTCGAGTCAACTGCCCAGGGCGCGGCAAGGGGGCGCCATTCTCTCAAGTACCCTTGAGTTTTCTGCGATCCCCCTGCTACACCTGTTCGCCTTGTAATCCACCTGTAATCCCCAGCTTTATCGGGGGATACACCTGGAAGGGTTGTGAGCTGCGGCACGGCCCCAACGGTTATTAATACACACGCATGGACTTGAAACTCTGTCCCTACACCGTGGGATGTGAAGGGGTCTGGGATGAACCTTCATGGGGTTCACGACCCTCTTCCCGTCGGAGTTGGAAATTGGTCATCGTTGCTCATTACTGTGTAGAAAAAACGGGAAGGCCGGGGAAATTTGAAGTCCAACACTAAAGTGATGAGACCGAACCTAAAACTATCCTCAGTCGACTGGATCTTAAATTTAAAAAAGTCTTTAAACGTGGAATGAAATACTGTTCGCTTCTGATCTATGTGTTGCAGTTTTGAGGGTTGGGAGAAGAGAGATTTGGACTCAGGTTTGGACCTAGAAAGGAGTTAAAGCAGTCGTCTGTTATTGTTTTCCCCTTTAGTTTCCTTTTTGATGGCCCCAGGAAAACGGGGGGGTGTAAACCCTCTACGCTCGTTGATCCTTCAATGGGGTTTTTCTGCCTGTCAGCAGCCCTGGCCCCATTTTACTTTTATTTAAAATTCTTGAATTTTGAAAGTCTTGTTGGGTGTAGTCGTAAGATTTACAAAAAACAACCCTTGCTCATGTAATTGGCCTCTTTTGTCAGATTCTGTCCGATAAGAAACATGTTCTCCAGTCTGTGTTCTTCAATGATTCGACAAGTTCTCCAGACACATGATTACTGTCTTCTTGGATGCTTCTTTTCAGAATATGCGGCGCCCTCACTATTTTATTGGCATTGCAAAATATCGACAATAGAGGGCGGTAAAACTTCAGTTGTGATTTTTACCAGCACTGGTGCAATACGTACTACAAATTTGCGTTCCTTTTTCGCGAAAAGTTTGAAACATTTTAAAGAAAACACCATGGGGAAGAACAAAAAGAAGGGTAAGCCTGACAGTAACTGTATTTTCATATGTATGATCAACACCTAACAAGATTATACAGAAAAACTAATAATGCAAACGCAAGCGGTGTGACCATACCAGAGCAAGGAATGGTGTGACTGAGCATAGGTTAGCTCCGGCGCAGGTTGACAGGCATGGCCATTTTTACTTCGGTGTGATGGACAGGGCCAGATGGTTGATACTACTTTCAGTCATTATGCCATTTGTCAGTACTAATTAAGTGATTTTATATTGTTCACAAGTAATTATAGGACTATGGATCTGAGGGTACAGTTGCTTGGATTAATGCAATCAAAGGTCAAGAGGCAAAAAATGTTGCATCTTGCATGTCCTTGCCACACAAATTGTCCACTGTAGTGTACTTGTCATGGTTTGTTATGTACAAAAAGTGTGGGAAGTCAAATTTTTCTGAGTAAGGGCCCTAGACCTATTCCCTAACAGATTTCAAAATTTTTCTCAGCCCAGATTTGTGTCTTTTCAGCATTTCTGCAATGACAACGGGGGAAAAATGGAGGGATGATGCAACATTCTTTTCGTAGGCCTACCCCAAAACTGTGGGGTCCCTTGTCTGCCGTTGCTCTACCACAGCAAATGATGAGCCACACAGTTCTAGGGGTATTCATTTTGCTGATAAAAAAGAAAAATCGAGTCCAAACCAATACCAAAATGAATGTGGATCTTTCTGAGAACAAAAGAACACCAAAGCAACCACCCGGTTAGCGGCCTAGCTACGACAAAGTGGAAGTCCCCTTGTCGGAAAATGAAGCCACAAAAAAACATAAATCTGTGCATCATTGAAAAAATTCCAAACCAACATGACCAAACACTTGGATGGTGGCTACACAGATACAAGGTAGAATTGAGGACAAGTGGACCTACATCATAAACCTTTGTGTGGGCAGTCAAGTGTGACTTTTGACTTCATAGCCAGTTACAAGGTGTGACAGTTTATTGACTGTTATGTTCTACACCTATGTTCTGCCAATTCAGATATAAGGGCCCGGCACTAGGACAACAGATAACAAAATAACAAACTCATCATAGTCTATACTTGTATCCATGGGCCAATTTCATAGAGCTGCTTAAGCACAAAATTTGGTTAAGCGCGAAAAATCCTTGCTAGATTTATCAGTTAACCAGCCAAAATTCCAAGTGAGGTATATTGTTTCGGGTTGTATTTAGCTGTCTTTTGGTAAGCATGACAATCAGATAGAGTTTGAGCTGGTAACCTTTGTTTTTTAAGCAAAGTTTTTTCCCGCTTAGGCAAATTTTGTGCTTAAGCAGCTCTATGAAATTGGCCCTGTGCAGGCCTAAGCCATCTTTACTGTTTGCTTGTACTACTAGGACCTCAACCTACACATGCTGAGATGATGGTGATGACTGTTTCCGATATTGTCAGTCAGCTCATTGCAGCCCACGAACAAGGCAAAGATGTCAACTTGAACAGGTACCAAGTACAGTTAGCTTCAGCTCACAGATGTCATGTTTCAACAGATTCAGAGTGATATGAATTGAACGGGCATTTTGCATTGGCTACCTGCATGTTGATCTTTTCAGGACACAGAGCTGTTTAAGGGTGGTTGGGCTGTGGTGTACTATTTTTGTTTCAGGTAAATGTCATGAACCGATCATGTACTGATGTGTCAACCACAGTTCAGGCTTCACAAGGCTTGTACAGAAGCCACTCAAGGATCATCGTGTGTACTAAAAACAAGATAGAACTGAAGACTTGGAGAGCTCATCCGTTCACAACAACCCAAAGTTCAATCCCTCAAATCTTACTTTTGCTTTTGATGACCAGGATTAAGAGTGTAACATCCCAGAAGTATGGGCTGTCCTCCCAACCAAGACTTGTAGACATCATTGCTGCAGTGCCCTCAACATACAAGAAGGTAAACATCCTTTCCTTCTGCTAGAACACTGTTTATCCTGGGGCTAGGGCTGTTTGATATATTTGGAGAACTACGCGAATACAGAATTAATTATTAATGCTGTTTGTGATTCTATTGGCTTGTTACTTTCTAGGTTCTTCTTCCGAAGCTGCGAGCAAAACCAATTCGTACTGCCAGTGGGGTAAGTTTGTCAAATAATTCTAGTTCTATGAAGTTACTTAGGATAGCTAGTTGTAGTTAAACAATCGTTTCTCTTACCATAGAAGTGAGACTTCCATACATGGCTCAGGGGTTTTCATGGTGAAAGAGTCTAGGGAAAGTGGGTGGATCAATTCTAAAATAACTGAACAGAAGCTGATGAGTCTGTCCACAGTGCACTGATGGGATTTGAACCCATGGCCTCTCTTTCTTGCTCTGCTAATAATGTATTCATGGAACATCTTTCAGGTTTGATAGTTTTCCCAACTTTCCACTCTATTCTCTACCAGATCGCTGTTGTTGCCGTGATGTGCAAACCTCACAGGTGTCCCCACATCAACATGACAGGAAATATCTGCGTCTACTGCCCTGGCGGACCTGACTCTGATTTTGAATATTCAACACAATCATACACTGGTTATGAGGTCAGTAACCAAGAACTTTGCTGATTTCCACAACTCCGCATTCCACAACATAAGTTGATATCCACTCCTTACATGACATGCAGTGAATGATCTTTGTCTGCAGCCCTAGTAGATGACACTCATATTTTGAATATTCAACCAAATCATGAACTGGTTATGAGGTCAGTAACCACGAACTTTGCTGAAGTCCTTATTCCACAACATAATGAGTGGATGTCCACATATTACATGACATTCAATGTACTCGCCTGTATTTACAGCCCAAGCGGATCAGGCTTGAATTTATAATATTCAACATAATCATACTCAAGCTATGAGGTCATTTACCTGGTCAACTACTTGATATTCACACAATCAAAGTGAAAAAAAAATTCTTGTTCACAGCTCTAGTGAACCAATCTACTTAAGTTATTTAAGAAAAAGAGTCTTGCTGATATCCACAACAGATTTGGTCAATGTCCTCTCATCAGTAGAACTGAAGTCCAATGCATGTGTAGACTCGGCATCAATTTAACATCAATGTGTGCTTAGATTCAGCCTATGTCCCTAACTTTGCACTTCAACAATTGTAACTTGTTGATGAAAAAAATTTAATTAATTGATAGGACAAGTTGCCACTTTTGTTTTTATTTCAGCCAACCTCCATGCGTGCTATCAGAGCAAGGTACAACCCCTACTTACAAACAAGGCACAGAGTTGATCAGGTGAGTTAGACATCCACAATGCTCTATCTGTCCTAATTACTGATAGTTTGTAGTCTCATCTTCCTGGAACTTGCATGCCTCCCAAAAAAAAAAAAAATGACTGAAAAGAGACATTAAGCTGACTTTGCTTTCCTTTGTGTTTTCAGCTGAAGCAGCTGGGTCACAGCGTGGACAAAGTGGAGTTCATTGTCATGGGTGGTACGTTCATGTCGCTATCTGAAGACTACAGGGACTACTTCATTCGCAATCTTCATGACGCGCTGTCCGGTCACACCAGTGAAAGTGTCGCAGAAGCTGTCAAGTAAGTCAGAACTTTTACATTTGAAGATTTTTATTTGCTCCAAGCGGAACAAAGGAGGGCGTGTTTTCTTTAGTATTCACTGCATAGGTACACATTTGACGCGGAGCACGCTGAGCACGCTTAACGAATTTATTCCTTAATGTATGGTCTTTGCGTACACGCAGAATGCAAGCAAGAACCTGCTTGGAAAACTTACTCCCACTTGTCTTTTTTTTTGCCGCTTGGGAGTGCACTTCAACTCAGGGTGGGTTCAGATTCGAAAGGATCCCACGAAATGAGCCATAAGGCCGTAATTATTTTCAGATGTTTTAAAGTGCAAACTGAGTTCTTGGCGTTTTACCCAGTTTGGACAATAAATGGCTGGAAAATGTTTAAGGCTGAGTCAATGCTTAACTTTTTACTCTCTTAAGTTTTCCCAAATGGTTTTTTCCATTTGAGTTCACGTGGTGTGACACAGACTCACATCCAAGCTTCTGTGGTACGTAAAATCTAAAGTGCATGTGACATTTAACTACATGTATGTGATGCAGGTGCCGGCATGATGTAATACATTAGATCTTATGATGCTGATAGTAACAGGTTGATTTTGGTCTTGATGTTTTCTCAGGTACTCAGAGAGAAGCCTGACGAAGTGTATTGGAATCACCATAGAGACGAGGCCAGACTACTGTCTACAAAGACACATCAGGTAGAGCAAACAGAATCAATAGTACAAAGGTAGACAACTGCTTTGCCTGGAGATAAGTGCATTTGGTGACATGAGTAGATTCCGAAAATCGCAACGACATGAAGATGCTAAACCCAATTCTGTGCCACTCATGCTACCTACCGATATTGCAGTGTAATATTTTTCACCTGCTCATGAACCATAAATCATCCTGAAAGTCAGGTACATGTAGGTAGCTTGTAAACCTACTTCGCGGACCAGAAGTAGTCTCTACTAAAGAAAGAAGCCCATATCCGTTGATACATGCATGTTTCCTTTTAATCGCAATGAGCGTCAAATGAACGTCAACTCCGTTTATTCCACTTTTGTTTCTGTTCGTTACTCTCATCTTTTCACAGTGACATGCTGAATTACGGCTGCACCCGTCTTGAGATCGGGGTTCAGAGTGTCTACGAAGATGTAGCAAGGGATACGAATCGGTGAGAGAAAAGTCCAGTGTTAAATATAAAATGAAGTCCGCAGGAAAAATACTGCAACACTATCCCACCAATGGCAGATATCAATTCTGTGAGTAAAAGCCATTTGGAAATGCTCATAAAGGTATGCAAGGAAACAATATTTAGAGCTCTAGGTATGCATGAATGATTACAATTATTCAAAGACTACTTTAGTAGAGGTCCACAAAACTGAAGCTGTGTATATTGGGAGATGGAAATGATATTTTCTTCTTCATCTCGTCCAGTGGGCACACAGTTCAAGCAGTCTGCGAGTCGTTCAACTGGTGTAAAGATGCTGGCTTCAAGGTGGTGACCCACATGATGCCAGATCTTCCCAATGTAGACATGGAGAGAGACATTGAGCAATTCATTGTAAGTTCATCTCGAAAATTAACACGTGGGATACCGTATTAAAGAACAGTTTCCTTAAGCTATTAATCTTTGGATTTTGCCCTGCTCGACGTGTATTTAACACTGCATACTCAGTGTATGCCCCCGAAGGCTTGTGAAAAAAACCCACAAAGCGTACTCAGGTAGGACTTGAACCCACGACCTCCTGCTTACTAGTGCAGACGTCTTAATCACTCGACCACCGAGCTTGCCAGTGTCGGCTGGCTGGTTCAAATCGGATGTAGCAGAAGGTACCGCAAACAGCTATTTCAAAGATGAATTTACGCCGGGGAGATGTAAACTTGTCGGGCTGTAGGGTGTATTGAGAGAAATGATTCTCCACAAAGAGCTCCTTGATTGCGGGGAGAGTCTGTCATAAAGTACTCCTGTGCATCTGTGCTCAGGTTTACTCTTCTCTTGCATAGATACAGTTTGTACACATTCTGAGGAAAATTGGTTTTCCTTCCATTGCACAGAAAGATATCAAAGTCTGAAATTATTTTCTAGTAGGAGTAAGGCCTTTGTGATATTGTGGCTGCTTGTGTCTGAGATTGTAAAAAAGGAATCCTGCTGTAATGTAGCTGTATTCTTTCTTTATTAGGAATATTTTGAAAACCCGGCATTCAGATCCGACGGACTAAAGCTCTACCCGACCCTTGTGATCAGAGGCACAGGGTTATACGAGCTGTGGAAGACAGGACGCTACAAGAGCTACTCACCAGACATGCTCATTGACCTGGTTGCCAGGATACTTGCCCTGGTGCCACCCTGGACCAGGGTGTACCGAGTGCAGAGGTTAGTCACGTCATTGCAGAGGTCCAGATTCTAGACCTAATTCACCTACGAGAGTTTGAGTTGTCCTTGACTGAGGTGGAATTGGTTACCATTGGTTCTGTTGGACACCTGCTATGTTGAATTAGCTTCAAAATATTGGAGCCTTCACAGGAAGAAATGCCACTCTACAGGATTCAGAAGGACAGCTGAGTTTGTGAAGGAATCAACTTTCTTGTTACTCCAAGCGTAAATCACCAGTGTTTGTCTGGCTGAAACCATTAGATCTGATCAAAATGACCACAAAATTACTGCATGACTAACCACGACCATTAACATTAATCTTAATCAATTTCAAGTGTTAATAATCAAACTGACAGAAGGTTGGACTTCATTTTCTTGAATTCATCTTGAAACCTTGGTCATCTGACTGCCGTGACAACTTCTAAGAGCTTATTTGTTCAACTGGACAGTTATATGAATGTTAAAACCTGCAAAAACTTTAAACAGTCTTGTAAATAGTCTTGCTCTCATTTTCAGAGACATCCCGATGCCCTTGGTCAGTTCCGGCGTCGAGCACGGCAATCTCCGTGAGCTTGCTCTGGCTCGCATGAAGGACCTGGGAACGCAGTGTCGGGATGTAAGAACCAGAGAGGTTGGAATCCAAGAGATCCGTCATAAAGTCAGGCCATACGAGGTAAAGGAAACTGCTCTCTGTGCCTAGGACAGGATTGACTTTAGTTGCATTTTGGCTGGTGTTCTCTACTTTGCAGTTGAGATCCATGTCTTAACCATGTTCACTCGGAAAAGACGAAATACATCATGCTACCACAACCTTGGGTTGATGTGTACAAATGCAGGCTACCAGTTCTTTTTAGGAAAACATGTTTTGCAACACTTGAAACAAGCTACTTTCTCCTTGGCCACGTGTCAAATAAGGCACCGCTCCATAAATGCTTAAATACCTACAAGACTGTAGTAAGCTTGTAAGGTAAACTACCCAAAGTGGATTACCAATGCAGAAATGTTGAGCGCTACAGCGACTTATAAGAAAGAAAAAACTTTGTGTTCAGATTATTACTCCTGAAGATAGAGCGTACTGTTTAGAACATCATCTTGACCAGTTCGTGGAAGTTCTCACTCCACAAGGGAGAACCTTTATGTACGTGATACTGTAAACTTTAGCACCATTTAGTTCTCTACCTCTTCAACTCACTTATTTGGTACCATGAGAGTTTCTCATATCATTCCTTGTCCATCGTTACCCCCCCGAGGTTGAGCTGATCCGTCGGGATTACTATGCAAACGGAGGTTGGGAGACGTTCCTCTCGTACGAGGATCCAGAACAGGACATTCTGATCGGCCTGCTGAGGCTGAGAAAGTGCTCCGACCAGACGTTCAGACCTGAGACAAAGGGGGGTGTCTCCATCGTGCGAGAGCTTCACGTGTATCCTTTGCCAAAAGATTTTCTGACAGAAATGATGTAACAGAGGATGTTTGGCAGCTGTTTAAATTCTTATGTTCACTGTCCAACTGTAGAGGTTCTGCCCCCTGAACTTTACAGGATGACTTTAGACCCACACCAGCTGGACGAGTATGAAATCACCAGAGCTACTTCCAACTTGCAGCCTCTAAATCAGATCTTGCACGTTTGAGGAGCATTGAAAATTCTGGAGCAGCTAGCATTTTCATCTGCTTAATGTTCATATTCATAAGAATGTCAAACTGGCTGACACATCAAAATAAAGATCTAAGGCTCTTACTTATGCATATAAAAACATGCAAAAGAAAACATGTTGTAGGACTTACTTTGTCAGATTTGGGATGTTTATACCTTAACTTGTAAATCTGTGACAGGTATGGCAGTGTGGTTCCTGTCAGTTCCAGAGATCCGAGTAAGTTCCAGCATCAGGGTTTTGGGACTTTACTGATGGAGGAGGCAGAGAGAATTGCCTTGGAGGAGCATGGAGCATCTAAGATTGCTGTCATCTCAGGTGAGACAAGGAACAGTACATGAAAGAAATCTTTAGGCCAAAAAAATCAGTGGTCTTGATAGCTTTGCAAGAGTTCAGTAAAGTGAAGGTATTGTACCACTCGCTTCACAACCGTTTAGTGCATTTCGATGGGTACCTCAATTAAAATTAGTCTAGGGAAAAGGAGGAAAACACCAATCTTCTTACCTGATGCTGAGGAGCACAGTGGCCGAGTGTACAGTGGGTAACAAAAACATTGTTCTGAGGGATGCTTAAAAGTTGCTGAAACTGTCCACATTTTGCTATTTGCTGCCTGACTGACACATTTCCCCGCTAGTTTTTGGTGGCGAGAGGCAGTTGTACATAGCACTGCTCAAGGACATAAGCTGCAGAATCAATGACGGGGTTCACTTCAATAACTGGTTTATAGCAGGCCAAAGACACGACCTCTTGGTCAGCATCTCAAAACTTTTGTTGTCGCCACTAAGCTGCAGCACAAAATCAAATATAGAGTTTGTTCATTTTCTGTATCGTCTCTTGGTTTGCTCTCAAGGTGTTGGAACACGGAATTACTACCGCAAGCTTGGTTATGAGCTGGATGGTCCCTACATGTCTAAGATGTTATCACAGTACCATCGATTGCCATGATTATCATAGACACGATGTTGCGTTGGCAACAAAAGAAAGAACGTTTCATACATGGCAAAGCATGACAAGCCCCCATCATGTACCGTTGCAAAACTCGCCTGAGAAGTTATCTTAACATCAGTGGTTAACGCGATGCGTCATCATAGACATTTTGTTGGTATGGCAACAAAAGAAGTTGCAGTGACATTGTATGTAGGGAAATCTATAAAAAGGTTCTACATGCATTCATGGTCACATTGTGATTTTTCCAATGAGCAGTGGATTGTTTTGTTATTTTTGTCAAAAGCATGCAACATTAATGTCGTACATTTTAACAGGACTTTTCAAGAGGGCGGGGGGCTGGGGAAGTGGGCATGGGTACTTACGACTGGTTTCTTTCTAATTTGTCTTCTCGATGTTTGAGGTCACAACAGGTCATGGCACTGCCAAATACTGGATGGCGCCAAGCTTTCATTTCAAAAATCACTAGTTTAAACTTCTATTAATTTTCAAGTTGTATTTTTTTTTCTATTAATTTCCTCAGATTATCATGAAACTGTACACTTTCACACCGCACAACAAGCAAAGAATTTCTATTTTACTGCATTATGTAAATGTTCCACACTTTATTTTAAAATGTGTATCTTATATATTCCATAAAGTTACATAGTGCAAAGAAATTGAATCATGCTAAATAAAGACACATGCCATAACATCATTACAGTGTCCTTGAGAAGAATTTTCATGTTCGATATTTTTTACCTCACAGGATAATGAAATCACTGGCCAAGTATCACATTGTAAAATCATATTTTGAAATCACACTTTAGACACAGTTTACAGGATTACATTTATATTTCAAGTCTATTTGCACAATATGGAGACAATATTTCTCTTTAAAGAAACACAATCCTTGTGGCTGGAGTAACTTAACAGGTGTGAAAGGATCTCTGTTGTGGCAACCTAAAAATACAGTAGTTCCATCTCAGTTGCTAGGTACTGATCAATTACTTAGCCACAGTGGACAAAGTCACTAACCCGGAATTTTTTACAGTGGAAAGAAAGCACACACCATGAGATAAAGTAACTTTTAAAGGTAGGTCCTCAGTGCAGACACAAATTAATTTTGGTACTCTACCACCAATCAAACTGTGCACCTGTGCAGTTATCATTCAGTGATACTCCATCAATTTTCAGGCAGCATTTTACACATGGAAAGGGTTCATGTTGCTTCCCATGGAACATACATCTGATAAAAAATACCACAACAGTAATGACAAATGCCTTCGATTTGGGCACACTTGTTGAAGACAATTTAAAATACGCAAATAAATCACCAACTTACCCCAATCAAAACTTTTACAAGAATGTATGAGGCGTAAAATTAACATGATGAATATGGTGCCCTGAAATAGATTCTCTGAGGTTTAATCCGGCACCGTTTACTGAAAGATTTCCAATCTGAATATTATATATCTTTGGTATTTAACTGCCCTGCTGTTTTCAAGAAAATTGCCTGCACTAAATATTCAAGAGTCTTCTAACAGCACACTGTTTACAAAGTTACTGGTCCGAGAATTTCATCTTTGCCTTTCTATGTTGGAACAAAATGTTTCAGTGGTAAAGCAACATTAAAAATATTTGCCTTGCCATATTCACTTCACGGAGTGCAACTCGGAGCGGATCAACGGGAACAGCACCATGCAGGCTTTAGCAAAAATCCACACACTCTCTACGAGGGCAAACGGTTTGGTCAGCCAGGACTGCGACTTGAAGGCAAAGTAGATGGCGTACAGAGCCACGGCAAAGAAGTGGCCAATGAGAACGAAAGGTCTGGGCTGTAGCCTGAGGACAAGGAGAAGATGGAACTGATCACTTGAAGATAGCCCTGTGTACTCTCAAATAAGTAAAAGAACTATCTAATAAAAGAACCAGTACTCGACAGTTACTAATATTACGTGAGAAAGAGTGATCAAAATCTTTAAGAGATTCTATTACAAGGGTCCTTCGAAAAACAAAAACTGTACATGGTTATTAAAACCTTTAAATTACAAGAAATTAAGCATTGGAGGAACAATATGGAAACTGTTGCCTCCTTAAGTTTGCAAACGGAGCCCTCTCAAAATACTTCGAGCATCCCCAAACAGAGACTTGAAAATTTGGGATTATGATTAACTGAAAATCTTTGGACTTACACAGACAAGAGGCCAACGGGTCCTGAGACAGCCTGACCACCAAGTTTGAAGTAGTGAAAACAGGCCCTTCGGAGCTGCATAAGGTGACCTGAAAGTTTTACATGAAACAAAAGAAACATGAACTAAAAACAACATCAGCAAGGCTTTAGTTTAGCCCTACACATTACTACAGATTCCAAAACCTTTATGTAAACACACAGTAAGAAGGGCCCAAAAACCACACTCAAATCAGGCTTCCCAGCCATCTACAAAATTTATGCATGGAAAAGGGCATAACTCCAAGAACTTGGAATTTCTGAAGTAACGATATTCAGGAAATTTCATCGACAGTCTCATTATGACATCCAGTTTTAAAGTAAGGCAAGATATGCTTCAGGGCCAATGATTCTAAGAGCCAAAAACTGAAGACTACTCAATACACAACAAAAAAACAAGCCTTCAACAATACATATCACTGAGAAATTAAAACAAGGGATCTCTACTTTTAGATTTTCATAACTTACGATCTGTAGCAGCAAATAACTCGTACAAGGCCTGAGCAAGGACATTGACTACAAAAGAATGAGAGTTTTTGCGGAGCCAGTGAAAGGTTCGCATCGACTGGATGATCTTGTCATGATCATCTGCAGAAGAAAAAGGAAAGATCACTGATTAATAAAGCCCAAAGAATTGACAGCTTGACATCGAAAGTCACAACTGCACTGATAACATTCCCCCAAAGTGTTCTATCATTCTTCTTAAGCCAAGACATCTTCATTTATGTCTGTGGAATCTTCTGCCATCAGTTTTGATGGAGTTACTCTGCAAATATGCTAAGCATAAGAAAGGTCTACTTCGGCAAACACAGTGGGACATCCAGGATTTGTCATTTGGGGTCGCCGCGTGGACAGAAATCAACCCCCTCCCCAAACAAGCTCATGATGCTCAACCCCCCCGCCCGAGGCACCAAAAGGGACTAGGATGTACAGCTATATCACAGTTAGAAATTTTAAAACGTAGTTGTAAACCTTATCTTTGTTTTCCTAAAAGAACAAAAAAAATTTTGAAAGTTTTTTTTGGGGGGAGGGGGCTTTACCTCCTTGGGTGTGCCAAAGGCAAAACAGTACAGATAGCCCAAACAAGTTCCAGTCTTATACATATTATTTGTGACATGAGAGCGAACTGATTTTTGCTAAGGACACAGATTTGATTGACATTATCTTCTAGGTCTTAAAATGGAAAGCAGGTCTCGACCGAGGGCTTACCCAAGTCTGGTATCCCCTTGAGCAGTTCCCTCCATATTCTGACATCATTGAGTGCAACGCTCATTCCTCCTCCCGTCAGGGGGTGTCTCATGTTCATGGCATCGCCCAGGAGAAGCACGCCAGGCTTTTCAATGGGTGCGGGAGGCAGGAAGCTACTGGGCATGCTCCGGATGCGGTCGTTCTGGAGGGAGTCTAGGAACGGTTCTTTAATGTGCTCTTCAAAACCAGAAACGAGACAAGAAAGTCAGTGTAATCGGTTATGGAATTCTTAACACATCAATGTTGAGACCTTCAACAGCTTTGAGATCTGACCCCTTTCTAGGAACTATCCCTCACTGGAAAATCAGATTGCACTTTGGTACCATCCAACAACTGTGCCTCATTGTTTCATGTGCATAATAGTACAGTAAACCAACTGCAGTGAAGAGGACTGCACAAAAGACCCTGTGTCATTTTGCGCTAGCAACCTGCTGTGTATTCTGAAGCTGTGCATATTTGTGTTCCATATGGAAAACATATGCACAAGACTGAATCTTGGCATTTGTGCAAATTTGTGCTGTTAAACCTATATATAGGAGTGATAAAGCAGTTTCCACTATCTAACTGCGTAATGTAACTCTCATCTGAAGTCATACAATACAGGCTACAGTATGTGTTATAAAAATTACCTCTCCCTACATCTTCAACCATCAACTAAGACCACGGTTGTTTTTTTATCCACAAAGTTCCTCCAAGGGTGGAAGCTTATCGTACCTGGCAGTTGAGGATGTATCTTCTGGCTCATGTACCCCTTCATGTCCTTTGGCATCGTCCCCCTGACATCTACCAACACCCTCGTGTCTTTCTCAGCTATCCTGTATATGAGGACAGGCGAGGGGTTTGCCAGGACCAGCTCAGCGTGGTTGTCTTTGATCTGAGGACAGTTCTTCATGATGGTCCCCACAAAGTGGGAGGTCGTCTTAACATTGGTGGTGATGAGACTCTTGCGGAATTTGGAGAAGCAGCCATCAGCCACAACGGTGAGAGGTGCATAAATTTCCTTGAAAGGTAATCAGATAAACAAAATTATCTTTCGGAACTTAATCCTAACCCTCTAGGATATTCTGGCTGGAAACCCTGCCAGACACTTCAGTCTTATCATCACTTATCAAAGAGGAGTGCCTGCCCACAGGAACAAAATCAAAGAGCGTCAACAATCCTAAAGGCCAAACAGCCTGGGAGTATGGTCTGCGGTTGCCAGCCACCACAAGATCCAACAGTGGCACCGTTCAACGGTATCAGCTCCCATTTTCTCCACATGGCCATATACAGCAGCAAAGTGCACCAGACCTCTACACCTGCTATCAAATGCAAATGCAGCTGTCAGCCTAGTACCTATGCGCATATGCCACAGGTTTGTGCACATTCTGATGAAAATTAGTCTGGTGCACTTCATGCATTACATGCACACAAACAAGGCACGTAGGCAGTGTGTCCACACTAGAGTGCACGAGTGATCAAAGAGCACCATCTCCTGTTACTGCATGGAGTCTACAAATCAAAAAAATACCTGTTCCTGTTCTTGTCCTTTCTTTTTGTAGATTACACCAATTACGCAGTTATCTTGTTCCAGAATCTTGGTAACGGTCCCTTCGATATATGTGACACTATAGAAACAAATTTGCAATCATCTGACACTGTCCACTGATAATATGTAAATGCTGAAGCACAAAATGAAAAGATGCAGTACAGGGTCTGTGAAAAAAGTACAGTATTGGTAAATTCTGGACCATTAGAATTGAACAAGACTAAAAAAGGACATACATCTTTAGAGGTAGGCCCCAAAACAGTCACACTTGTTGATTATACATAAATTGCACACTGCCATTATTTTAAACTTTCAATTACAAAAAAATACGTTATTAACAAAAGTTGATTTTAATTACTGAGACACTGTTCATCAAAAACTAATGGGCAAGTCTGTTAAATAGCCTTTCCCTCATGCCTAGGCTAAAACTTGTCATATTACCTGAAGAAAACTATTCATGATATAAATAACTATTTGGAACACCCTAACTTAACAAAAAATTTACAACCAGAATTTTGATAGAAGCTGTGCTGAACAGCCACACACCTGTTAATTTGCATGGAGATTTACAATGTACATCTCCCAGAGACTTATAGTTTTGTCCGACGAAAGTGTCACAGATGGCAACTAGTGTAAAAGATGGAGAACTCGGTAAACTTATGACAAAGATGGGAGAGTCAGCCTCGGAAGAGGTTCAGTACCTTTCTTGTTTCATGGCAGCTCTTCGAAGCCCCATGACAAACCTTCCATGATGGAAGGCCCTTCCTGACTTCACATGATCCCCTTCATCCTTAGGATAAGAAATATCGACCTTCGACTTTGAGTCCAGATCGTGTATGACATATCCCTCCACGGATCGAGCGTCAATATTCTCTGCACAGTCTGAAATAAAAGCAGTCCAAAACAGAACATAAACTGATTCGTCAGGCTTAATGAAGAGAGTTCTTGTTTATGTAGCAGTCTCTCGTTCGGCCATATGACTCTAATACTCAACAAAAAGTCTAATGAGTATATTGCTGCAAACCTGTTGAATTTTCCCAAAAAGTCAATTTACAAGAAAAGTTTTTGCTTGCACATGGAGAAAAAAGGGATCTTTTTAACATCTAAAACACTTTGGGTCTATGGGTCTCTGAAATGAGTGGAAAATCTGCAAAATTTCAAATAGTAATTAGGAATTTTTCAAGAATTGAGACAGCAGCAAATGACTCCTTGTTAATGAACTCAATTTTTGACAGCGGGTCACACTGAAGAGCAACATTTAAGAAGTGCCAACCTCCCAAGCCTAAAGCTTTCAAACACTGGTAGCCGCCGGGTTGCAATAGCTCTCCCACGATCCGGTCAGGTTCCTTCAAGTCCCTCTCAATGATGGTCACTCGTCGGCCATCTCTTCCTAAGACTGCCGCCATAGCAGAACCTAGGATTCCTGACCCAACAATGATGACCTCTGGATCACAAGGATCACGGGCCCTTGTTTTACCTTTACTTCTTGTTGGGTCAGGCTTTGAAATCTGAAAAAAAAATATATAGAGAACGGAATGCGTATAATGTTACAAGAAAATCAGAGTTCAAGTACAAGTAAATTTTACATATGGGTAATTCCAGATGTTAGGGGTCCTTTTTTTTGTGTCCCTGTCACATCTGACATATAATTTTGTAAGTTCTGAACACATTTTTAATTTCCAAGAGTGATGAATTAATGTAAAGGACCTGCCAAACATTCTTTAACATTACTGCTTGCACATGTTTGCGACAAAGATGTTAAACGTCCCTTTACCATCAAAACTAGTTTACGTAATCAGCATTCCCATACATGCAGAGGTTAACTGCATTTTTTTCCTTGACAAACAAATGAAAGAATGAATTCATTTTCAACCTACTGTAGCTGAGATGTTATTTCACAAAATCTTTCTTTAGAGTATGCCAAAAGTGCCAGCAAAGTCATCTGTATTTCGATAATTTCTAAACCAACGTGACTCCAGGATAACTTGTTCAAATACAAACAATTCAATTTGATAATTGGTTTTGTACTATTGATAAATGCGCCAGCCTTTCTTACTGTCACTGTTATCTGTTATTTATTCAGCTCTAAAAAGATCTGAATTCTATTTTTGTATCGGACACAAAGGACTGTATAGTCATATTTATAAACGTACAAAGGTGAGTTCACGAATCGGCTGATACAACAATTTTTGTTAAATAAAGAGAAAAACCCGATCACACTCTTGCAGTAGTATAGCAATGTAATTGTGTAGATCACGAATCTTAGGGTTTGCTTTAAAAAGTATGCGAAATCGTAGTTTTGTCAAACAAAACATGTTTTCTTTTAACATTTCTCAGTAATTTAAAAGCTTACTTAATGAGCCACACAAGAAAACACAAATGGAAATATACAGGAACACCAGTAAATTCAAAGCTCATAGCTGTGGCTCTACACATCTCACATTATGAAACCATGATAAAACTCCTACCAGCACATACAAGTATGCTTTTTTTAAAGACCATATTAAATATTATGCATGTACCAACTATGGGTGGATCCAGAACCAAATTGGGGATGGGGAGGGGGAACCCAAAAATGCTGTAAATTCATATGTATCATGTAACCTTTTATGGCCCTTCTGAGGGGCGAGGCTACATTTTGTAGCTTTTTACACCCTTTTTGAGGGAAAGGAAATGAAACAGTTGAAACTATTCGCCTTTCATTGATTTTCAAAACAAACTGTTTGGCTCTGTTTTGGGGTTTTTTTGGTTGTTTTTTTTTATTTTGCAGGGGGCCACGGCCCTGTCGCTGGTCCCCTTGAATCTGCCCTTGGCACCAACATTATGAAACACATGTAGACCTTTTTTTCTGTTCTGTTGTCAAACTTCAGAATTGAAGGATCAATGTCCGGCTTCACAGATTTCTCTGACTGAATTCTGACATTTTGGCTAAAATTTTAGATACAGGAAATGTGTGTGCACCTGTTCAGTGCCACTTAATTATGCTACTTAAACCTGGAAAAATTAAAATTCAATGTCCCAAAGGTACAACTACATTGTACAACTTACATGTACTTAATTATTGCAAATTACATGAAGAAGAAATAAGCACTTAGGCCTACACATTTTTCATAGAAATATGGAACTTATCAATGTGCACTGTTCACCAATTTGTATTTTTTCTGTTAAACTACCAGTAGAAAAATGACATTTTGACCCCCCCTCCACCCCCTCATTTCAGTTTTTGTAATTACCTTTTTGGCGGCTATCAATATGTAGAATGAGGCAGCACCTAACATCACCAGAAATGCAATCAGTACTGGAAGACTGGTGGGAAACAGTGCTGTAACTGCACTTATCAACTCCATTTTCAAATCCCTCAAAGATGTCAAATTTGTGTTCCAATTTTAACCTGCAAAAAGTTGACAATTTCAAGCAATCTTGCATTAAAAATGAAACAGTCAATCAAGTCAACCTACCCATCCCAGATCCTCCAAACTCCAATGTCTAGTTTTGGTCCCGATGGAGTTTGGAGGATAGACTAGACTATGTGTAAGCACGGCCAAGCCCAAAGACAATTTCATATGAGCAGTAGTTCATGGTGCTGGATGACCAAAGTACAGGAAAATTGGATTCGTTAGATTTTGAAGGATTAGTGAAGGTTCCTGAATAGATGTAAGGTTAAATTTAAGCAAAGGGCAATTCCGCGTAAAAGTATAAATTTGGTCATACAGTTACCAACCTCATTATCACTGGTAATCCTTAAACAATAAGAGGTGTTTCTTAAAGACGTCGGCAGTAATGAGTAGTGCGAATGTTTTTGTTTCTACTGTCATTTTCTTACTTTTTGTTTTGTGAATTATCATTAATAATCATGAAGTAGTGTAACACAACCACCAAATCTCCACTTTTGTGACAAACTGCCCCAAGTTTGAGAGCTACGGGAAGAGGCGGCAGAAGTCATATTGATGAGCTGAAAGAAAAGAATTACCATACTTACAAATTTCAACAGGAAGTCAAGAAGCAGAGATGACTTTTACTCGTGCATCAACATCTTGAGCACAGGAAATGTGGGTTGTGTAACTCTCCTTGCAGGATGTCACAATATCACTGATGACAAGGATTGCATGTAACCTGTGCAGGAAACAATAAAATGTTGACCTGTTACAGTTACTGGTCACGACGCCGCAGCCTGTATCACTAAAAAAATAAATCACTGAACCTTGGAATCAGACACACAAAATCGTCCATCAGCTGTGTTTGTGATTGGTAGATGAAGCACAGGGTCTAAAAATATACTGGTACTTTTGGCATGTTTGGTGCACCGCCAAGATTTTCTGATTGTGTAAAGATGTACGCAGGCATATTACGAAACAAAAAGAGGAAGTTGTTGAAATTGATTGTTACACAATTTTTGGCAGGGGGAGGAGATCCTACAATTGGGATCATTCCAAAATGTCTAATATTCAGATAATTTCATGTGATACATGTACGTTTATTTCAACTTGAAGTTCGAGTATCTTTTGGAATGTGAATTGTAACGTTTAACAAGATGCACGGTGGGAAGATTTTCGCAGATTGCCTGTGAAGTATCATGAAGAATAAAAGAAAGTCGCATACTAAAATTGTTGCAATTGAGAATGTATTCATATGTCCTTTAATTTCGATGTATACATGGGTCATCGGTTTCAAAGGTGTGACATTTTTGTGTCCCTGTTTCAGATGACAAGTGTAATTTGACATAGAAATATCACTGAAATTTATTTTAAACTACCGCTATTTGTTTGGCAGGTAGGCCTTGGCCTCATTTACATTAATTTGTAAAGTTTGGAAATTAGAAAATGTGTTCTGAATTGAACATACCAATATAAATGTACATCAGATGTGCGGACAGGGACATACACAAAATTTGGACCCCTAATTTATAGAATGATCCATATGCGTCAAGTTTTGGCAGTGTTATTTCGTCTCTACATTTAAAACCGAATAAATTTTTGGCATGCATCATCCCTCACATCCTAACATTACACAATTTACATCATTCGTCATGTTCATATCTGTCATGTTCATGATGTTACTCGGTGTTCATCATATGCAAAATATATCACTTCAAAATTGCAAACAAAATTACCAAAAACACGATAAATACACTTTGAAAAAAATCCCAAATGCACGCGTAACATTTCTTTTTAAAAAGCATCCTCGGAGTTCAAATTTTCAAAATTCTCCCTTACAATCGAGCCTCCCCCCTCCCCGAACCCCGCCCCAGCCGGCCGCAAATGGTTAACGTTGGTTGCAGCTGCGCCAAACACAGCACGACTTGCTTTCCCGTGGATACTTTGCCGCAGAAATTCATCTACTACTATATTTTCTGAAAAGCAAAATACATGCCTTAGCTCAAAAATGAGACAGCACCGCATTTCAATTTCTTCGATCACCGAGGGTCGTCGTCACCCGATGCCAGAAATTACTCAACCATGCACTCCGCGTCTATAGCTTTTTATAGGTGATCGTATGATATGCAAATTTTTTGGGTCGCTCTGAATGGGTCTAGTTCCCAAAACCCACAAACACAAATTCGCCTTTTATTCACGCAGTCACCTGTTTATAATTGTTAGCCAGGTCGTCATGCCGCTAATCGCGCATGATACGTTGCATGCGCCACGTACCGTTAGATTTTGGACGGTAAGACTTTATTTCAAAAATATCAACTAACGTAGCTTTCATCTCATTACTGATAACAGAAACAGGATGAGGCTTTTCCCCACTAATATCACAAGCGTCGTCTCAGTGGAAGATGGTGTTTCTCGCCTGTCCTTCCTCCATGATGCATTGCAGTATTGGTCTCTTCGAAGCCTCACTCACTGCATGCACGGCCTACGTTATTGTTTAAATTGAAACCGCACGGGGGCGCCCTGCTTAGCTCCAGCACCATGCCAGGATGTTTAGCATTGAGGTTTTTCAAAACAAGTGTATAATTGTGAAATTTCACTTTTGTTCCTCACATTGATCTGGTGTGAACCTTGCCTGGTTGATTTGACATGTTTTTGTAGCTTGGTGCAATGATACATTCATGATTTGTCATTTTTCCCCCATTTCTCAAAAAATATTTTTCCTGTGCAATTTCTGTTTAGACCACAGCCATTTTACTTTTTTACTATTTTTTAGCCATTGTCAATTGTACTCATGCTTTACTTCCTAAACAGTAAGACTACTCCGTATCTTACTGTTTAGGAAGAACTCGTGCTTAAAACAGTCCTTGTGGGACAGACTGGTGTGCAGTTTTTTAATTGAAGGTCATAATTTGATATTGATGTGAGCTCAACATGGATACATCATATGTTTAACTGTATGTTTTACTAGTGTTTTTGATATTCCTATAATCGATATTTTTACCTTGCCAGGCCTCACAAGCCCCTGTTTTGCGCCCGAGTCCTACATGTACATGTACGTCTCAACCCGCTCCTTCCTGGCTTTGTTTTTTATTTTCCCGTTGGTCCGATGGTTTTGTTATTTGCTTGGAATTCTGTCCATAGTCAATGTTTTTTGATGTTTGCCTCTGTCTTTTATTTTTCAGCAATTTAAATCCTCCGTCCATTTGTTATTGTGTCACAGATGTGAATTACAGGAAAGGTTTTTCAAACAGACATACTCTCAATAATAATGGCAATTGGTGAATAATTATTCGATAATTAGTGACTTCTTGTCATTAATTACTTGTGCATGCTCCTATATGTGTTGGCCGAGTTTACTCAAAAAAGCAAAATGATTGGCCTGGTACTCTTTCCAAACATGATAAATTATACGTAAATTTTTGAGTAACTTTGAGAAATGAATACAGTAAGACTGAAGTACACAAGATGACATTCAATGCTGCTTTCTGTGGAGAATGGTGTTAACCATCAGATGAACAAGCATGACATTAACCGACTGCGTGATTCCCCCTTCACTCTTGACAGAGATCAGGTATCTTCAGGAAACCCACCATGGCAACCAGTCCTCCAAGTTCGTCCAGTGAGCATGTTGTGAACATGGCCAATGGGGGCGGACAAGACAGGCCGACAGAAACAGGGAAGACAGTGCCAAAGTACCACCTACCAATGCTTGCACAGTTCAGTATTGGTGTGGCAGGCATATTTTTCTTCTACCTGATCTACGGATACGTCCAGGTAGGGAAGTCGTAAATTCGTCTGGAAAAAAAATGTGCTCCCCCCCTTGATTTCTTTTACAAATCTGTATTCTCTTTGATGAGTTCTATTTGATTCCATTCTATGCATACCATCCGTAAGATACTGGAATTAAAGCTGCATTCAGATGCCATCAGAAATGATTATTGACAAAAGTCTTTTTGGATTCAATAAACTTTTTTATAAGTATTTTCTGACCTTTTTTGCTAAGCGTGCAATAACTTACTATCATTCAGGCCATGTATGATGATATTGTGGTGGCTATATAGGATGACATTGTGACATCTCACCCGTTTCTTTTCCGACACTGGACCCCCTGTTGTCTGATAGGAGTTGTTTTTCAGAGAGCCTGAACGGAAGCCTTTTGGATGGTATCTGACTCTAGTTCAGTTTGCCTGTTACACTTTGCTTGCTTCAATTGAGATGAAATGGAAGGGCTGTCAACCACGAAGGTACCCTTTCATTTTTAACATAACTGAGAGTAATACAACAAGACTTGGCATTCACAAAATAGTAAACTCAAGAATTCATGGACAATGCATCTGAGAACAGCAAGGTGTTGTCTTGCACAGGAGTTTTCCATGTGCACATGCATCTTTTGTTTAAAAATTGGAGCACAGTGGAGCAATGTGTACTACAAAGAAAGTTTCCAAATGGAACATTTTAAATTTAACAGGTAAACGGTAACACAAACGTTGGGGGAAGTAAGCTGATGGAACATGGCCCAGTTGCAGTCCAGATTTGATCATATTTTCTCGAAGATGAAGAAATTATTTCAATCTGATTGTAAGAGACATTGCATTCAAACTTGGTTTTAAAATGTGTCTCTTGTTCTGTTCTTGAGCAGCATTCCCCTGAAGACCTACGTATTCCTGGCATTTCTGACAGTGGGTACAATGGGCATGTCCAATTCCTCTGTGGGATATCTTAACTATCCCACCCAGGTCATCTTCAAGTGCTGCAAGCTGATCCCAGTCATGATTGGAGGTGTTCTCATACAAGGTGATGGATTTGGTATAGGGGTGAATAGATGGCCGCTGTATGTCCAACTTAGCTCACTGAGGCTCAAAGTAGCACATGTACCTGTGGCAACTGCCTTAAACTGCAAGCCAGTGGCTTGTCATCACTGGCCATAGCCACAACTTTCAAACATGGCCTTTAACAAGTTAGTAAAAACACTTTATGTGGACGTTTGTGCATGTGTGTATATGCTGCGCTGCGCACACACCCATACTTGTTCTTAGTTGCGGGGATAAACATTATTGCACGTATTTTGTGGGGACCAAAAACATTGTGAGGACTGAGACATGTCCCCAAATCTTTGTCTTTATTTGCCTAACGCAAGAGTTGTCCCCTTCATGATTTCTTTTCCCCTTTAATTTTCCCTTCAATTGTCCCCTCAGCAATCCATTTTGATATAATACTGATAGTGCAGACCAATGATTTGTCCTCTCTTGACAAAATATCATCAGTAATTCTGCAATATAGTAAAGACCGCTGGTCCTTTTCCTTATCCAGGGAAGAAATACGGTCCGATCGATGTCAGCGCGGCCCTGTGTATGAGTGTGGGTCTGATCTTTTTCATACTTGCCGACAGCACTGTGTCACCAAACTTCAACCACACAGGTATGACTTCATCCAAATCCACATGGGCATGTGCAGTACAAACAGGCACAAAAAGTCAGGTACATTTGAGAATAATTTTAAGTATGAATTTGTGAGCATGTGTGGAGTACAAACGGTCAGGTACGTGTATGTACAACTGTACACGGACATAATCTGAGAAAAATCATACCCTGGTGACGCCGTGCACGACAAAGGCAGTATCTGCCCATAAAACGTCATATGTCATTTTATTAACATATACGCCATATGTTGTATTATTCATGACTGTACCCGGCTTGCGCCCAGACGGTGTCTCCCATTTAATACCCACTATAAGTCATGTGACTTAGCAGGCGCAATTGGTCTATTACTGTATTCTCACACCAATTTTAACCACACTATTTCATTTTGAATTCAATGATTGTACACGATGCATTTTAGCCTAAAACTATTATTCCATACTGTTGTGAACATTATACTTGAAGTCATATGTTCCCTGTAATTTTTTTTTGAAAGTCATTTCAAAGAAACTGACTTTTATTTTTTGGTGACAGATTTACGGGGATTGAATTTAAGATGAAAAGTATGCATCATGAAATGACAAAGTGTACATGTTTGTTTTTGCTACCTCAGGTATCCTTATGATCTCTACTGCATTATGTGCCGACGCAGTCATCGGAAATGTCCAAGAAAAGGCCATGAAGACTTATGAAGCCAGCAACAATGAAGTAGTAAGTAATTTGGTTCACATTTATTTTACAGCTAATTAAAAGGGATTCCTAATGGATAGTACTTGACCGCCGTAAGATACAAGTCTCTAGAAGCATCCCTTGTGGCCTTGCTGTGTACTTGGCCACCCAAAGTCATCCCCAGTAAGAACATCTTGAGTGATTGTCTATATTAAAACTTGCTATAGAATGTTGGAGCTCACTTTCATACATAGGGTATTTCAGAAATTCCTGTAACATCAACAGATAACCAAATTTTGATGTCTCCTCCATCCCATTAAAATAAAAATGACACAAACCAAACCAAGCAACACAACCCTGGACAGTTAAATTTCATTCCTTCTCTAAATTTCTTCACAGGTACTCTACTCCTATGCCATCGGCTTCTTCTACATCCTGTTTTATCTCTTTGTTAACGGAAACTTATTTAGTAGCTTTTGGTTTTTCTATGAGGTATGTATCACCATGTTGTGAGGTAGGGCTGCTTTAACTTTATGCTTCATTGCACTGTCATAAAATAACTGGTGAGAGAAGAATGTCACACAGCAGGTAAATTCCATCTTTGGCTAATTAAACAGTAACGAGAAATTCAGTGTATATTTTTCAAGGGTGCAGCCAAGTCTGCACTTCTGATATTAAACTTGGCCCTTTTTAGACTTTTACTTAATCAGAAATATTTGCTACCCATGTCACATTACACAGAAACTTTGCATGGACCACTAACATTTTCATGGAGCCTCTTCATGATTTGTTACATTATTTCTATTCTGAAATTTGGCTTTGATGTAGATTTTTGACCTTTGATCTTTGACCTTCCCTTGCAGCATCCCACAGAAACATATGGTTATGCGTTTCTCTACGGATTATCTGGTTTCTTTGGGGTTTCGTTCGTGCTGTCAATGATCCGAACATTTGGAGCTTTGATGACAGTTACAGGTAAGAGATTCCAAAATTGTGATTTGGGTCTACATTTAATTAAAAATGTTTTTACAGGAGCCTCATTTGTCCGGTAAGGACAAAACGTGTAATTAAAATTAACATCTCCCTGATGCAACATGCATCTTGGCACCCACTTCTACATCTGACTCGGACCAGCCAGCCGACCCTGGCAATCTCAGTGGTTGAGTGGTTAGGACATCTGCACTAGAAGGGTTTGTGGGTTCGAGTCCCACCCGCAAAATTTTTTTTGCAAGTTCTCGGACAAGCACTGAGTGTACAGTATTTATGAATATACTTTGGGTAAGGGCAAAATTGGTAATTAAGTAAAGTACATCTTGAAATAACCAGGTACCGGCAATTCTTTGATTTTCTGTGTATAACAATACTGTTGAGTACTGAAATGAATACATCATGCGTACAGTTATGTGCGTAAAAGGCATCAACGCGTGAACCAGCGCGTGAACCAACACATGCATGCTACATTTGTTTGCACTACAATTCTTGGTTCAAATGACTCACGCTTAGGCACTCATACTACCACTTCTTAAAATGAAAACGTGGGCTCCAAGTTTTACCTCGATCTTCCATAAATTGAGAGAGAAAATTAGTTTCATATTGTGTGTTGATTTTTCCCACGACCACCTCATCAGTCAGTGTGTTTCTTCTCCGAATTAAAATCAAATCGTTTGTTGTTTCGATGACTTGGCTTTTTCCCTTACAGTTACAACTTGTCGCAAAGCAGTCACCATAGTATTATCCTTTGTGTTCTTCACAAAGCCGTTCACGATGCAGTAAGTATTGATTCATTTGGAGACTTTGAGACGCATGGTGGCAGCAGACAAATCAGTCCTTCTCCGCGGTAGCGCGCGTGCTCAGAACTAACACCCATGCCCAGAACTGCACGCGCATGCCCACATCATGCCACAAAGTCTCCCATTAGTGATGTCTTGTCCACAGTATTGTGATATGCACATTAAGGATGGGACGTTTACACACGTGTTTAAAAAGAAAGTCCCAAATCCTTTCACAGATTTTCTCAAACCACCCCTTTTAAAGGTTTGACATGTTGATTGATCCCATCTGGCATTGATTTTTATTGTAAACAATGCCTGTTACATACTGTTTTTTTCCCTTTCAGCATCCATGTACTTTTTTAAGAAATAAGTGGATTCCAAAACAATAAACATTACATGTAATTGTTTTAAATGCCCCGACATCAATCTACATTGTTACATAGGTTCGACCATTCACATTGTTGAACAACATATAATTATGCATAGATGAAAACACCGAGGTAGGCAGCGGCAGCCTCTGTAAAGTGTTGGCCAAACGTTAAAACGGTGTGGGAAAGTTTTTGAAAGCAGTATTCAAATTATACATAAATTTCCATTATTAATGCACATTCCAGTACTTCGTTTTAGCTCTGGTAGCTCTTATCTTGACTTTAATTCATCCTGTTCTAAGTTCATTCTGTTAGGATAGTTCTTTCTCACAACAGTGACACCTTGTATCCTTATATCTTTTTTCACATTATTTTTCTTAGATATGTATGGTCAGGACTTTTGGTTCTCCTTGGCATCTTTCTCAATGTCTACAGCAAGAACCGACATAAGATAAACAACCTTCTTTCTGACAGTGTCCGTCGACTCATTATCTGCCTCCAGCAAAGGGAATCCAAGGTGCAGCACCAGACTATGGAAGTATGATCACGTGTACTTTGGCCACCCGTGAAATGAGAAGCTTCGTTTCAGGAGAGAGAAATTCAGACAGGATAAAGGCTGGTTTGTACTTGGCGTAAAAATGAACGTGAACAGGAAATTGTGACACCACACCAAACATTCATGCTTGGAATTTGCAAAGTTGAACACGTTTCAGCGCCAACAAATTTTGCTGTAAATGTTCTGTGACATCAAATTTGCTTTGTTTTCAAGCAAATATGCAAGCAAAGTATGAGCCAGCTGTAAGGGAAAAAAGACTGTCAACAGAGATCTGGGCAGGGGCAGATCCAGGAATTTTACGGGGGGAGGGGTGTTAGGCAAGTAATTTTTGAATGTCTCATTTTTGTGGATAAACAGAAATGATGCTGAAACATACATGACAAACATAGTTTACAGTGGTATTATTGCACTTATTTAGGTATTTTTAATTTTTCCCATTTCCCCCTTTTTTTTCGCTCAGGGTGGGGGATTCAACCCCCAGCCCCCCTCCCCCGGATCCATGCCCGCTGGGGTAGTGCAGGCAGTCAACATTCTTGTGTGATCTCCTTGTCTTTCAAAGGCCAAATATAATTGAAAGTAAAGCAAAGTGCTTCATTTTCTTCAAAACTCTTTGTTAAAAACTATCAGAAATTAAGGTTTAAGATGCATGCTCACATTGTCCTTGTCAGTATCAAAGAAAAAGCAGCATTTCATACCAAGAGTTGGGGAATGATATCAGAGAAACATTTGGTTGTAGTGTGTCCTCTTCAAGTTTTCTTGCAGCACTCAGTGTATGTATATTTGCATCTTTACAAGAACATGGACTGGACATGTGTGGTACACCCTTATATTTGGCTAAACTCCCCGTGAAGGTTTTGAGAGAGCCTTCCTCTTTATTCCCCACTTGTTAAGGATTCCTAACACAAGAAGAAAGTTGCAAATACTTAAGCTCTTTGAACTAACTATAACTCTTTCACCACTAAAAAGATTTGTTCTTGTTTGTTTCAACCTGTTAACTTGTTTTTGATTTAACAATGGGGTGGTAAGCGGAAAGTAACAGAAAGATGTTTCCATCACTTAGTAGAGGTACCTGCACTTGAGAACTTTCATTGTGGTCAGAAACCATTACACTGACTCAAATCACATTCAATTACCATAGAAACAGACGAATAATTTCATTTGTCGGGGTGCAGGTAGTTAAATGTCTATCCCACAGATGGAGTAACTTTTGCCAGAAATTGTGCCATTTATTTGCTTTCTATTCATGTTATTATTGCGTACCTGCAGAGGCAAAGCTGATCCAGGGTGAAAATATAGAAATGCACTTCACCCAATCGGCCATGTTTTTGTAAATTAGTTGTTTCGATTGGTCTGGAACTTTTTTCACCCGTTTTAATTTTTAAATATTTTTTAATGTTTTATAAATTCCCATAGAGGAGGGAAAGTGTTTGGTTCTTAGTAGTTCCTTGCTGTCTTGCAACAAGCGGGACAAAAATATCAATTGATTCTTAATCATTTTGATTTTTTAAATTGATTCCCCTGTAGTGGTGATTTTCATCATTACGTTATAAATGACTCCACCAATAGAATTAAAACTTTTACGTCATCTGCAAAAAAAGGCTTTTTCCTCTGAAGTGTTGATTTCTCTCAGGGGAAAACATGCTTGGCCGCGGAATATGTATAACATACTTGTTCACAAGGGTTTATAAAAATGCTTGCCTTTGCAAAAACCTAGGCCTAGGGGCAGTTTCTTTTCAAATTAACTATTACTGATAATGAAACAGATTTGAAAAAGCCAGTTGGCACGGTTCACCCAAAAATTTGTTGAAATCTAGGATAGAGGTGATACCTTGCCACCAAAAATGAGGATGTCGAGCACTGTTTGTACTCATTCCGCAAACCTGAAGCGTCCTTTAAGGATGATAATGGCTGTGTCCAAATCATTTATATGTGGCTAGAAAACACACATGACCCTATGGACAGTGGCTGTATCCATTGTCATAGACTCATGCATAATGTCATCCCAGGGTTCATGCTATTTAGCGTCAATGAGCGTCAGCAAAGCATCGTGAATTTTTTCTATTTTCCTGCGAGAATCTGGAAGCTAATTCGGTGTCTCTCTTACACAGTGGCAGGTGTTAGAGTCTCTAAAATATGATAAAACCACTTTTAAATCTTTGGATTGAATGCATTTTCAAGTTGTTGATGCTTTGTTGACGCTCCCTGTGTGTGTTGATGCTAAATAGCATGACGGCATCCAAGTAATTGAGACAACCTGTGCTATGTCATTCACCTTCTTGAAAATCATGGTCGAGATTCAAGAATGTAGTCATTTGGTCTCAAGGACCCCCAGTCATAACCCTTCCCACAACCGTGAGGAAATCTGAAATAATTTCTAACCTAAGTAAACGTTTGAATGTTTTCTTCAAAATTATCATTTTGTGATCGAGAGGGTAGATTGCACAATCACTTAGTTTATACTTTTGTTTAGAGACATTCATGCTTAATTGGCCTGCAGAAAGTTTATTTTTGTACAAACTTGATACATGTATGTTTTGTAAAATATTTTCTTGCTATTTATGGGTGAAGGCCAGAATTCTTTTAATTTTATTTAGAAATAAACTTAAAACTAATAAATGTTGCAAATAATCAATAAATGTGATCTGAATTCTCTGAATTGATTTGTTTGAGATGATTTTTTTAAAGTTGGAATTAATTTACACCCTCCTTTTAGTTTGGCTTTAAAACATGTCGCGCAGCCCTTCATAGTAAACTTTTTACCATGGTGTGGTTTCAAAATAGATTTCAATGCTAGTTTGGGGGTTTATAAGCTGTGTTTATGAGCGACAGTTTCACTTTAAAAAAAGTGGCAAAATGGCAAGACGTTCTGAGAATATTGGTCAAGTCGTCCATGGGTCAAGTCGTCCCCAGATCAACTTGTCCCCTAGGCAAGTCGTTCCCCACATAAATAACTTAATTATAATTTTAATTTGGAAATTTATTTTGGGGGATAATTTTTTTCTTTAGTAGATATTACTTCTCAAGATTTTACGTGGCAATGTTTTTTGGGGGGGGGTAGTTTATTTTCATTTTTACTTATCAAGTTTTTACTGCAGCAAGTTATTTTCTTGGGGGGGATAATTTATTTCATTTTTTACTTATCACGTTTTTGCTGCAGTAATTTATTTGGGGGCGATTTATTATGACTACTGAAGGGGTTGGGGATATAGCATTGTCTGCCGGCAGCCAATCATACGCATTGCGATACTCCATGAATAAATGACGGAAACTTCGTAGAGCGTCCGGGCTACGTATTGCCTCTTTAAGGTCTGTCTCCCACAGCTGTTGAAGTTGTCATTCTTAACTTTTAATAATTTAAAATATAATTGTGTAAATATCATCTGATGTGCTTAATGCACTTAAACGCTAGACCGATGGTAATAGAGTTCATCATAATTGCGGATTAACTGTGCGGCTTTTCCAAATGAACAAATGAGATTAGCGGCAGAATATAATCCCGAGGAAGAATGTTTAGACGATCGATTTTTTTTCTCCACAACGATCGAACAGTTCGCCAATATTCCGTCACCACTTTGTGACGTGGCACGAACTGTCTCTAGATCGCAAAGATCAATAATGAGAGCGGGAAAATTTCTGGAATCCATTAGCCACACCGAAAAGAATTTTTTAAATTTTTAACCCCAAATCCAGCATTTATCATTACTGAACAACGCTTACGGGGTAAGTACAACAGAAAGAACAGCCGTTTGCAAGTCATAATTAGACTCAGATATGCGCCGCATGCAACAGGTGAACTGTGGCGTACAGTGAGCAAGTGCTCTGGACTCTACGGCTGTTTTATAAACATCGGATGGAATTTAAACACCACTTGAGTTAAATTTGAGGACAGTTAAAAAGTAAATGAAAAATCAAACCGACGCTTAGCCTGCCATTTAATAACATCTTAGTTCTAGAGAGAAATGAAAATCTTTTCAAATTAGTTCTGTCATTTACAGTGGTTATAAAACAGCCGTTGGTAACAATTTTTTTGTACTTGGTTACCATGCAGCGATGTACACGTACATTATGTACATGTACATGTACACGTTCGTTTTTTTATGTGCTTACTTGCGGAAGTAGGAGATTGAATCACAGTTCACTTTGCGCGCTTTGCGACCTTAATTTAGAGTTTTTACTAAGGAATTTTGACGAGTTTGATATGGAGTGTCGAGTATTACATACTGAAGTGTTTGGATGGTAATTTACTTCACCAAACAGTGTCAAATGGTAAGTTTTTGTATCGATACAATCAACAGATCAACGTGATCACCTAAACTTAATTTCACCGTAACATCGCCAGCATCGGATTATACAGGCGCGGCGAACACTTCATTCACGACAAGTGTGTTGTACTTTGTGCCTACCTTGCTTACCATAAAAACGCAGTCTGGCCTAGGTCAGTTTTTCTAAGGAAAATTTAATTTATACAAGAAAGAAGGGAGGGTCTGTATACTGTATTGTAACTTGAAGGAATACCCCCAGACAGGCCAGAACTGTGGGGTCCGACGTCCGCTGAGCGGAGCGAACGTGGCCCCCACAATTCTGGGGGTATTGTACATGTAGGAATAGGTTTCTTGCCAGCATTTCTTGTCCGGTTTAAAATAAAATCTTGCTATTTTCGGTGATCATTTCACCTGAATAGAGATTGTAAACAAGCATATCAAATACTCCCTTTTGTGGCCTGCTTAAATGATGTTCTAAGTTGTCTGAATTTAAGCTCACAAAGGTTCAGACAGAATGAATGAATGAATGAATGTTATAACATCCTTCGCTCTATACCATAGTTGCCAGCTCCCTAATCTGAGTAATCTCTCCTGTACTGTAGTGAAGTTTGGTTGGTTTTCACAGTAAATGGAAAAATTAGGGACCTTACAACAGTCAGAAAAATTAAGGCTTCCCTGTGTTTATAATACCCACTCTAGGCCTACATTATTTTGCTTTGACGATACAAGTGGAGGCCCTATTTATATGTTTTTCCTCTCTATATCACACAGATCATGGACTACTGAGGTTTTGTCAAGTCGTAATTTTGACATTGATGTAACATGCACAGTGATATGGAAGGTGTAACTGAAACAGTTGAACAGCATAAGCAACAAGAACCTGTCCTGGAAGATGCAGTGAACAAGGAAGAGCCAATGGAAGATAACAAGGAAGGCGAAGAGAACTCAATGGATGTTGCTAATGAGAAGGGGCCGGAGGAGGCGCAACGTGTCACCAACCAGCCAAAACAGATGGAGACAGGGGGTGGGGATGGGGTGCCAAATGTTGCTCCGGTGAAACCGATCCTCAAGGATAACTTGCCCAAACCCAGGGTAAAGAAAGACAGAACTAAGAACAGAAAGCAAGATGGAAAAATGGTGCCCGGAAGCAACCAGGTTGCTAAGAAAATGAAGAAGGGCATTTTCATCTCGTACTCCCCAGACGGAGGCTTCCTTGAACGAAAACTCATCTGTGAAGCGGTGAGACAGTTCAAAGAGAATGATCTGACTGAAGACATTTGGTTTGATAAGGACGAGGAGAACACCAGCAGTCCTGCATGGTTTTCGCAGCGGATGGAAGCAGTTGAAAAATGCCGTGCTGCCATCTGCTTCCTGTCTTTTAGCTACTTTCAATGCCCTGTTTCACTGTACGAACTCCGTTGTCTACTTGAGCGACAAGTCCCCTCATCTTCCACCCCTCCCAAGGTCTTTCTTGTCTTATGCGAGAATGTGGAGATCCCACAGCAGTATACCATCTTCTTGGAAGATCTTGTGAGACTGTGCCATCCGAGATACCAAAGACTCAGTCTCTCGGAGAAAGCCTCAGTCGTCATCGGTGCTCTGATGGAGAAAGTTGAACACTATGCTTCTATCTTTGCACCTCATGTGCCGCACATACCAGGTGCAGACTACACGGAGGAGTACAAGAAGAAGAAACTGTGCAAGTGGAACCTGGACGACCTGCAAAGTTGGCTGTATCAGATGGGGATCAGGGAATTCTATCGCCAGAGTTTTGCTGAAGCGGGCATGGACGGCTTCCTCCTCATGTCTATCATGGACCAAGACATGGCCGACTTTCTCGGCATTGACAGCCGTGTAGTCAGGAAGAAAATACTCCAGCAGATTATCGGGATTCTAGAGAAGGAACACAAAGCTCCGGAGAGTTGGCATCTGCGAGCAAGGACACAGAAGAATCGGACAGACAGTGTTTACCTGGTGTACGATCCCACAGATGTGAGACTAGCACAGACTCTTAAACAAGATTTGAAGAAGAAAAATCTTCAAGTGAGTCAAAGACTTATGAGTAGACTTCTGAACTTAGTTTCTCCCCCTATTAATGATAAGAAAACATTTGTAATCTGTGAAAAGCAAGTGAGATTTAATGCAGTGACAGACCAACGAGCTAACCATTTTCATTGACAGCAGAGCAAACTACTGTAGGCCTAGCGCAAACTGAGGGAGTAGAGAAATTTTAGAGAGCAGATGGTATCAGTAGAACATCAGAAAGTAAACAGTACATATCCCCAAAGTGGTGAACATAATTCTCATTCCATCTTATAAGCCTACCAAGCATAGCAGCATCACTGTCTATCGTGCATTAATACTTTTTTAAGCTTTGTTGAAAATTTTGGTACTCTTTTCTGCAAAGGTGTCTTGTCACGAGAAGCTGGGACAATCTAAGGAGGAGTTCTTAGCAATCAACGGACCAATCATAGCCACTGCCAAGCATGTCATCATTCTTCTGACCGAAGGAGCCACGGCATCCCCGTTCGTCTTCCATGAAGTGCTGTTTGCTGACTGGCTGGGGAAGTCGCTGGTGACAGTCATGTTCAAGAATGTCTGGGAGAAAATGCGACCATCACTGAAAGCTGTGATAGGTAATCAACGAATCTCAGTCCTTATACATACATGTATATGTGTCTAATAAGCTACAGGGGCCAATTTCATACGGCTGCTTAAGCACAAAATTTGCTTAAGCGTGAGAAAACCTTGCTTGATAAATGAGGTAATCTGCCAAAACTCTATGTGATGTATAGTGTTTTGGAATTGTATTTAGCTGTCTTTTGGTTAGCATGACAATTAGATGGAGTCTGAGCTGGTAACCTTTGTTTTTTAAGCAAGGTTTTTTCGCTTAAGCAGATTTTGCACTTAAGCAGCTCTATGAAATTGGCCCCAGCTGCTGGATTATCTCTAGCAATAAGGAGTTCACCAGCTTTTGCCTTGGTGCATGTAATCTGCATTTTACCACATGTAGCTTTGTTCATTTGGTACGGAAAATGAAATTACTGCCATATACTGGTACCCTCTAGGTCTCTAGGTACCTGGAAGACTTGGTTTTGTGAACTTAGATGTACCGGTACAACCATACTGAAGAGCTTTTTCTACGTTAATGGCATAAAAGGCACCAGATTGCCGTGTATGTCTTTAAATCTCATTAACAGATTGGTTTCAGTCACAAGGTTTTTGCCTTTCGTTAGTTACAGCATGGAAACCTTTAGTTGAACTAAGTGCATTTTTGTGGGTCTTGATGTGGATATTTTGAGGGTCCTTTTGTTTCTGTGTTTGCAGGTGAATTTCCAGCCATTGATTTTGAGACCAAGATGTACAGTGAGAGCATGGACATCCTTGAGCATCACATCAGGCCCTTACGCAAGGTGCCAGGGGTTGTGTTGGAGCAGACTTATCTCAACCGGATGAGTGAAGGACTTAAGCCCCTGCAGGTCCTTGCAGCATCACAAGGTACAAGCCAAAAAATTTAAGATGAAAAATTTTTCATGGCTGCGTTAACCAGGCATGACAGTTGAGTTTCCTGAAACAATGAAAGCACATCATTAGGTTCCAAGAAAAGTGACAGAAATTGAGAGATCACTTTGCATAAATTTGCAAACGTAGTTTTACAGTTCTCAAAAAGAAACAAAATATGGAATAAGTTTGCTGTGTTTTTCAGTGTGGATGCAAAAATCCTTGAAATGGCTTACATACAGAAATTAAGAAGCAAACATTTTGCATTTGGATATTTTGGCACCTTAGGAGGAGTGGTTAGTGCCACTTTCATAATGTCTTTGTGAAAAATACATGTAGCACAAGGTGTTACAAAAGTCCTTCAGGTTTATATGCCATTTATGTAATATTGTCTGGAGTTGAGACATATGTACCATTGCTGCCTCACTCTCTTCAATTGAGTTTTATTGACATCCCTTAGCAAACAGATTTTTATAAAGCCGCTTCAGAATCTTCTGCACCGCACTTAACGAGTGTACCTTTCTCTTCGCAACACTATGTTCAAACTGTTAGAGTGGTTTCTTCACCTGTAGCAATATGACACACATTCTGCCTTGTTTGTCATGCAAGTTAATGAATGGAGATGAGGTTCCAGATCAAACAAGACGTCTGCCAGCAGCAACAAACATCTCTGATTGATTCCTTTGTTGCATTTTGCAACACGTATATGCTCCTCGGGCCTGTGTCAATATGGCAAGGCAGAGTGTTGTGCTAGACAGTATTGAGCCTAAGAATTCCACTTTTCATAAAGTTCGTGCCTGTGCTGTGAAATGTATAAATGGTGGAAATAATAACTTAGTCTCAGGAAAAGATTTCTTTGTGCTCTGCTAGGCACTGACATTTACTGACATGCATTCTCGTTAATTTGCCTCAACCTGTACGTACTTAGTACCTGCGCGACCATTAATTAAATTGAGTGGAGTTGGTGTTCCCTCCATGTACAATATAAAATGTATGTTGAATTTGTTGATAGTAATCCACACCAACAAATCAACTAACTTTCTTTCAATGAAAAAAGGAGGGAGGGGGAGTTCTACTAATATTTGGTGGATGAAATTGCTGATACCTGTTAGTAATGCAAGTTTTAAAATCAGATCTCAGCCTTCATACTCTGATTTAATTTAGTAGCCAGTGATCTGAAATGTATTTTGTTTGAAATGTATGTATGTTGTTTAATATTCCCCTACAGTTCCTGCTTTTTCTGGTCTGACTTTCCAAAGCCAACTTCTCTCCTCCCCCAAAAAAGAGAGGTATAAATGTACTCTCCAGTAGATCCATTTCTTTCTTTCTTTGTAACAATTTTGAAGGTACTGGGTCAGCAGTGAGCAATGGATCTTCGGATACCAAAGTCTTCTTGAGCTACCAGTGGGACATGCATAACAAAGTCCAGGAAATCAAGCGAATCCTTGAGAACAACGGAATCTCTTGCTGGGTTGACAACAGCCCGACTATCGCACAGCAGCGTGGCACCTCAGGAGCCAGCACGCGCAGCACAGCAACATCCGGGCCGATTCACTCGGATGCCATACACGAGACTTTGGAAAGCAATATCCAGAGGAATATGAAGTCGTCCACCATCGTTCTGAGTTGCATCACTCCACGGTATTTACAGTCAGACAACGGCATTAAGGATTTAATGTTGGCCGAGGCCCTACATAAGCCGGTGATTGCAGTGTTGCTTCGTTTCGTGGCGTGGCCACCAGACATGGGTCCCTCTCCCATCAAGAAACTTCTGGCCCACACCAGCCACATTGACTTGAGTAACGACAAATTGTTCAAGCAGAACTTCCACGTGCTTGTGGAGAGACTGAGGAGATTTTTAAACTCCAAGCACTGAACGAAGAGACTTGGGTAAGATTATCTCTTTGGGAACCCCGTCAGTTGGCATTCAGTGGTAATGGAGGTAGACCTAAGAAATTACGCAGACATCTGGGAACTGATGTTGGTGCTTCAAAAGACTTGGGGTAGAAAGGAATGCCTGAGCACCATGTGTATGATCTGCAGAGAAATTGTAAACATCATTGAGTACTTTGCTGAATTGAAAAATCTTTGCGACATTGCATTAAGTAAAATTTCAGTTTCTCAGTGCTTAGCAACAACCACCTGTAAATAAGCAGAGCTGTCACATTTTCAGGCTTGTATGGAGGCTCCAAAAAAGACTTGTATGTATTTTAAAAACTTTCGGGAGCCTATGAAGACATACAGATTAATTTCTTAAATTAATTAGTATGCAGCAGTTGTATCTATTTAATTTATAAGAGTTGTTTTAAAGTACGAAATGGAAATGGTGTTGCTCTTCAGTAACCAAACCAGTTCATCCTGCTAAGTTGTAAACACACTTTCATTTTCTTTGTGTTGACTTTTTGAAAGTGATCCTGTACTGTACATTTGTGTTGTATTAAAATGAACTGAAGGATTTTGTCCACTCAGAGCAGAACAAAAGAGGGCGTTTTTGGGGGGGTACTCACCGCATAGGTTCGCCGTGAGGCATGCAAGTACATGCATATGCGCGTTTGACGCGAAGCACGCTGAGTATGCGTAACTACTGGTAATTTACTCCGGCACATATGGTCTTAGCTTACATGCAAAATGCGTGCAAGAATCCGCTTATAACAACCTGTCTTTCTTTTCACCAATGGGGGGTGTTACTTCAGCTCGAGGTGGATACCATTAAGAGGATAATTTGTTTTGTGAACAGGTTTCCATTGTGCTGTATATCAACAAAATAAGTTCTGAATAAGAAAGATTCAGGTTTGTACCAAAGATGTAAAATGTTCTCAAAATTAGACATAAACTCCAAAAGATCAAATGTAGGTTTGCTTTCTCCTGTTTAAGACCAAGACTGTAGTTGCATTCATGGTACATGTGCTTTCAGGTTTGCACAAGTTTTGTTTGCCATTCATGTGCAGCAGCTGTTTATTACCCTTTCATTGTTTGAAACCTTTTGTAAATTAGGGGAACTTACATGTACTTGCCTGTTCAAATTAACATGAATTGCCTGTATTTTATTAGTAAAATCATGGTGCTGATTGCTGTAATGAAATTCAAATTCACCTCTTCAGTCAATCTGCATCTCAACTCAATGTTCCCAGAATTTTTTTCCCATCTGCTAGCAATTAATCACTGCTAACCTAAATTTCCATACACTTGTCACTTTACAATGATCCTTGAGAGTGCGCATGCCGCCGGCATTTCTGTTTGATCTGCACCACATGCAGTCCTGAGCATCACTCCTCAGCACCTTAACGTTCACACAAGTGGAGACAACATTTATCATAATGGATAGTTGGCAGTCTGTAGCTCTTTATCAACAGTGTACTCTGGAGGTCGACCTATTCTTTTAAATAATTGGTCCTAACTAGAGCAGTGGTGTGTTACAATTATTGCTGATTGCATTTTGGGGCTATGTGTATGAATAAGAGTATGAAAACTGAGCCAGCCTTCAACAAAAGAAGTAGTTTGGATGAACCAGTAAATATCATCACCAACAGTTGTTCTTGTTTAAAGTGGTTTTTTGAATCAACTTGTTAAAATGTACAAAATAGGAGTGTGTCCCTCTCCTGGGTTACAGTTGACAAAACAGTTATTATTGTAAGTCTGGACCAAGTCATACGGACTTTAGTGTGATGCCACAAATCTGTGGACCCAACTTTACAAGCAATGTGTGTAGGGTGCCCAAAACTAAAGATTAAGACTGTGCACCCAGACCATTGAGGGTGAGGGGACTAATCCTCACGTTAAAGTCACGACCTAGTTGTGACAGAATTCGTCCCCATAAAGTTTTTATCCGCAACATCTATGTTTTGTAGACCCCTCAACTATGGAACAAGTATGCCTACTTTGTCGATATTATTTGTTTACTGGAGAAAAGGATTCTTGTTATTTTTCACTATTTTCCACTTTTTCCATATCGCAGAATATGCCCCGTGGCATCAATTCTTCAAAAGTAAACATTATTTTATACATGCATTCCAAACGTTTTACAGGGATCTGCCAGAATAACCTGGGAACTTTGATCCCAGCTCAAACAGATCATCTCCTCCATCGGCCTTCAATCTATTTACTCGTTTGTGATGTAAACACAGTCCCTAGGAAAGAAATGATAAATTATTTTTGCATTGTTATAGTCTGATACCAAGGTTGATGTTTTTACACTGGCATAGTAACTTCTTACAAACAAACATAGTGGTAAATTTGGACAAAACTACTGTGGTGATTTAAACTTTGTGGCCAATGGTCTTAAGCACAGCATAAATGTATGATTTTGTTCGGTCCATTTGCAAATTCCATTGAAAGTACAAGCACCTTGTAGAGTACAAGATAACTACTTTGAATTTGATTTGCTTTACATGTTTGTTGAAGTTAATAGAGAATATGTAAAAGCTTGTGGGACTGAAACACATGTACATGTAATTGTGGAGAGCTGATGTTGCTGCCCGATGTGGTTCATTAACAATAAACAAACTGGAACAAGATGCGTGTACTTAGTGCAGTTGGCTGTTTTATGCAATTTTAGTTTGATGTACACGTATATTTGTTGGTCAGTTTTCCACTTTTTCACTACTGCAGCTGTAAATGATGATAAAGATGGGAAAGGAGACTTCTGCAATGTTCACAATGCTGTACATTTTCATTTAGATATTGATCTGACAGATTTGTGATGCTCATGCTATCAGAAATTTTGTTGTAATTTACTTCAAATTGCCTCTGTTCAATTTGCAGAGGGTTTTTAAGGTAATGATCATTAAGATACAAGTGTGCATGGTTTTCTTTATTGAAGTGTGCAAAGATTAAAATAATCAGCTGGTATACGCAGTGATTTTCCGCCCAAAGATTGCAGTGACGCTTGTGTGGGATATTTTCGAAGTATGCTTGTAGTTATAATTTTTAACCGAATAAAATAGACAATTTCAATTGAAACTATCATACATGTATCGTTTCTAGTCTATATACGCTCTTATGTTCTTTTATGATTAAATGTTGCCTGAAAAAAAAACTTATTTATATGCACTCCTTTGAAAAGACCAGGAAGTCCTCTCTGTACATTTTACCCTAAGGATATATCATTATTAAGCAGCAAGTGTTGAGGATCAACCCAGTTTTGGGTGGGAGGACATCAACTGAATAAAGAACTCCAACAAAACCCTTTTTGAGTTAATAAGAGGAAACCGAATATTATTTGAAGGAGTTGCAAAGGAAATCAGTATTAACGGTCATAGGCCAAAATGGTGCAGTTTGGGCCTTTCTTTTAAGCAGGTATTCAATTAAAATCTTCTTCTGGCAGGTCAAATTTGGGTTTGAGTCAATTAAGAGGGGGTGCGGTGCTGTCAAAGGGAATTTCACTATTTTCGTTTTGTATTTTATTTGTTTATTTGTTTTCTTTAGCATACTACTAACCCTCCTTTTCAAAACAAAATTAAGCAGGCTTGTATCACCACTGAGTTTTAGCGAAATGTATGACTACCGCACGGGGGCGCTATTCAGACCAAAGAACCTTACACGTGCGGCTATCGAATCGGCCACGAAAACAATCCCGGCCAAATCTCGCTGCCCCCCCCCCCCCGTCAATGTTGTCTCACATTGCGCGGTCTGTGCTCCAGCTAGAGATGTAACAACATTGCCCGGGGGAAACGAGGGCTACGGTGCCACCTGCGAAGGTATGCCGTGCCCCAACCATTTTGGCTGGGATTATTTTCGGATGACGGCTAACCTCTTCCCACGGCCTCTGCCAGTGTTACTGCTGGCGGAAGCATATAGAAGGCAGCATTAAACTTCATTTATTACTTAAGATACTAACCACTGATATCTCTGGGAAATGTCGAGATGTCCCCCTAAGGTTTGTAAATGAAGAAATCCCTATATCAAACACTTGAAGAAGAGACCTGTTAAAGAGGCAGAGAAAATAATAAAAAAATAAGTTTAATCAAAATTTCGATTTTTTAAAGTATACTCGCGTGTATTGTTCACGACAGTACTTAATTTTTCATTACGTGTCATTTCCTCCTTAAAAATGCATTTTCCCTACAGTTTAAAGTCTCTCATTCCGAAGAATGATATCCAACTCATTTAGGCTACTTAGAAACAACCTACAAATCTGAAAGATTCTGTAAGAATTTTTTTCGCAAATTTTCATTGAATAGTAATCTTGAAAAGTGAATTCCAGTTCACTTCTCCAAATGTGCACATTAACGGAAACTCGATTTGCCGCACTCGGGGTAGCTGTGCAGATGGCGTATCCAGCGGGAGGGGGAGGGAGCAACTTCAAATATCAATATTTACAATTATTTTATTTATCAACTATTAGCATCCAAACCCGAAATAAAATCAAGAATGTCAGGGCCGCGAGTAAGGCTTTTGATGTTTTTTCTCCCCCAACATCATGTTGAATAAGCCCGTAGCAGCATTCGCTTCTGAATTTGCCCCCCCCCACACCCAAAACTGGATATGCCGTTGAAGTTGTGCTGTTAGGCCAATGATAACGTAAAGTATTTCATCAGAACGAGGCCTACATTTAAATTACAATTGATCTACCCAACTAGTATTAAGAAAAATTCTGTGATGCAGTATACATGTATTTTTATTGCTATAATGTGCTACTTAGAATTACTTGCACAAGGCCTACAGTTGAATATTTATCACAGTCCAATTAGGCCTACCTGCTCTAATAAAGTCTTAGGCCTGCATCCAGAGATAGTAAGTATACAGTTAGGCAAAGTATTTACGAATAATTATTATTACATCCAATATATCATTGCTAATTTCCATAAACATACTAACTTGGCTTAAGATCAAATTGTGTTACTTTTTTTTTAAATCGAACAGATGTACCTTGGGCGTGTGTTTCCGGCTTGTCTCCTCACTTATTTATTTTGTCGCTTGTGCGTTCGATCTTTACAAATCTGAAACTTCTTCCGTTGCATTGTGGAACAGAGAAAGAACCGAGACAGTCAACAGCTGTTTACGCGACGAGAACAAACGTCTACCTGTACATATTTTGACTCTCGATTGAATTACAAGGAGCGAATGTCACGGGTGGAACGCAGCGTTGAAAAAAAATCGATCACTGTACTTGTGCAATGCACAAAAGGTTTTTTAAATCACTGTATACTCCTCAGATGTGTTACATTTTTGAGCCGAGCGAGCAAGAACTTCATAAGTCCGATAGTCTGCCAACATTCCGAACATACCTCTGCACATTTCAGCCATATTCAGTCCTTCTGCCCTGTTTTTTTAAACTTGACAATAATAACACGTTTTACTTCATGTACTCATCAGCTCATCGTGATCTCTCTGTATACAACCTGTGAACACGGGTCATTTTTAAATAATTTAAGGCTATCGATACATGATAACAATCTAATAGTTAACGTCACTGTAAATCCTGAAAAACAGTAAGTCTTTACTTTGTGAATACTTAACCGGCTAACAGATACAACAATTTCTTGAGAAGGTACATACAACTAATGATGACAGAATTAGGGTGACATCTCCACTTTTAAAACATGGTATCAGTTTATAACTCAACAATTTTCTAAGAACTTCCCCACTTACCTCCAGGTCTCCGAGGAAATAAAACTTACCGATGCTGAAAACTGCCGTCTAGATTTATTGGGGATATCATTCAGTAACAAGCAGCACATTATATTATCCAAGTGTCTTGAAATGGTTTCAGTATCCACAACTTGCCAGATCAGATGTTCTTTCATAGAAATCTCAGCGCAGGCATGGCTGGCAGGCATCCGTTGAACTGTTCAAGGCCGAGTGAGTTCAACAGGTTGTATAGGCCATGCAGGAGGACTACTTGGTAGACACATCCTCAAGTTCAGTCAATCACAGTTCATTCCCTTATCGTTATCCTCAGCACAGTAAATGTGGCCAACTTTCTCAAAACATTCTTAGGGCAATGCTGCTCTAAAGCCAGCGAACGATTCGGTTCAAGTAAATGACGTTTAACTTAATGGAGTTCACCACCGTTCCAAACTGTACGCGGCAAATAACAAGCAAACGAAGCTGCCGGTTCTGTCGAAACAAACATGTTTTCCGTCGGCAAACTATTCCGCAGTTAGGTCTACAGAAAGCATAATTCTTGGTGGTCACACATAAGTACTCCAAATCACCAAAACATACAGAAACTCGGCCGCAAAATTCCCCGGGTGCATCGCGGTGAGACATGATAAAAAATCTGCCGCAATTAATGTAATTGTGAAATTTCTCCGCGGCGGGTCCGGTAGAAAGCGGCTGCTGCGGTCGTATCACTCAGGTAGACTTATCAATGCGCAAAAACTTTTAAAAAGACTTCTGCTGCAAGGATATATTTTTTGTGGGTTACTTTTAGCCTATAGTTAAATAATAAATAAAAAAATTACCGACTTAAGCTGTTTACGTTTGATTTAAAAACTGGTGTTAGTTATACAAAGAAATTCATTTTGTTTTTCATCGTGCCAGCAAATGAGTGTCCACGACATACACGTCATGCCTAACGAGCTGTCTCGAGGATGTTAATTGGACAGAAGAACTTAAATGAACACTTGGATTGGATAATTTCTGCCAGTTATTAACACCACAGGCAGGCGGTCGGTCAAGGGTCCGCTTTGCAGCGTATGTAAATGCGCGTGTAGGGCAGCGCATGCAGGTGAGAAAATATAGTGCTGCAGTATATCTGCAGTACCTGACCAAGTTGAAGAATTGTTTACAAACACAAACAGAATAAACAATTGAAGTTATACCTATGCACTAATTTCTTGATTTTTTAAAATTGTGGTTAAATTACTTGTTAACCACTCAAATTGCTTGGTAATGGAGTTAAATTAAGATGACAGCACACTGTTTTAGCTACAGGAAAACATTTTAATAGGTATAGGGAAAAACAAGTGGAGCGAAAATTTGTTATGGCCGTGTTTTTGGTGAGGATTGTGTGTGAAGTTTTCACCCTCAGCTTTGGTTAGCCCCTCCCATTTAGCACTACTACAGTGCCTGTTATACGTAATGACGTTTCACGCAAACAGTCTTCGCTGGAATACGGTTCGAAAAGCTACATGGAATTTCCAGCTTCTATCCACAAAAGTTTTCCGTAGGGAGTAAGTCCGAATACTACAACAGCACCGTTACAGTAACGAATGACCTTTGACCGTCCGTTCATTTAGCAGGTAGAAACAGCTGTACGGGATTTGCAGATCGCAAGGGCAAGAAGGGGGTGGGTCTTCGTCCTGTTGCGTAAATTTGTTATGATACTTGTGCTCTTGATCGGGCTTGAAGAGATCGAAGACAATGTCTCAAGGATCGAAGGCCAAACGGGCCCGTTTATCGGCGGAAAATGACTCCAAAAACCATGAAGACTCGACAGAGTTTTTTAAGGGTGAGTGAGTGCATCTCTCTGTCCTTGCTCTATGATCTATGGTGAGTGCTACTAGTACTACCACTTACTAGCATGGATATTCCTCCATGATAGCACACCACAGTATGTCCCTAGGCAGCCGCGCACTGCCATGTGCATAGGCCAAGCTCCATGGTTGTGGTATGGTTGCGGAATGACAGGTGGGAAGAGATGCAGCAATCATGTTGAAATCGTGCAGAGATGTAACTTTGTTGGCTTCATTATGTCCAAGAAAAAGTGTTGGTAGACCTAAAGCATTACTTTGCCAGCACTGTTCCACTTTAATGTTGTCACTTGTCAGGGTTGCTTTTGCAATTAGGCTCAGGCCAATAGCCAGGATACATGTAAGATGTGGACTTCATGTTAACAGTAATTTTAATATAGTCATGGATTGTGGTCTTGTAATTTTATATTGAAGAACTTTTTCAAATTTCTCATATTTTTGTAGGTATTAGCAAAATTGAGTACAGACCCAATGCAGGACCCACCGATGTGCTGTGTTTTAAACATTACAATGCTAAGGAGGTATGTGTAAAGTCACCATAACATGTTAAAATACATGAAATGTGTACATGTACTTGGCTGTGACATGTTGAAGCTTAGTTTCCAGTTGTTTTAGTTTGGTTCGTCTACCTACTCGTGAACTGCCATGTAAACGAATAGCTAACAGATGAATTTTTAACAGCCTCTGTAGATGGTGTTCAGTGAATTTTTGTGCACATGCCGGCGAAAATCAAAAGTTTGGATGGAGTGAGCCACAAGTTTTACAGGAAAGGCAGTCCTTTGCAACCACTACTTTGCATACCATTTAAAAGTTACAAAGTATCTTATCCATTCAGCTTATTTTTGTTAACCATTGCAAGTCATTTTGAACAACAGGTGTCCTCCAGGTCCCCAAGAGTCAGTGCCCCAGGGGTAATCACAAGATCAACAAGGCACTGTCTTTGATACCAGTTTTACTGAGGAGTTACATAATTCTTGGGAGGAGTTACATAATTCTTGGAAGGAGTTACATAATTCGTTGGGCAAAACAAACACAGCCTTTCTCTGTGGCCACAGCTAACCAGCAGTTGGTTCTACTCTATGGTTTATCTCCACACAGTTACTTTTTGCATCTATGTGCACTCACCATATACTTAAGTTTCTCTTGTTGAGATGTATTTGCATGGAGTCTGGAAGTCCCAGACTTCTTAAGGAGCGACTAACAATTTTAGTACCATTAGTTTACACTGCGTTAGATTTGGGTAATAGTTTCTTAGTGAGAATGTCCAGAAGCAGCATAAAAATGCCAGGTCATTTTGTTCCAGGTCATTGATGGGCGGACGATGGAGGACTGGTTACGATTCTCCGTCGTCTACTGGCACACCTTCAGGGGAGTAGGTCTGGACCCCTTTGGAGCCCCCACCATCAAGAGACATTGGGAAGATGGTCAGTTCCTATTGTCCTGCAACCCTACCATAATTTCCCCACCCCTTTTATAATTCTTGGGTTTGTCCAGAAAAGATAATTGAGGCATGCTTCGCTTTAGTCTTTTGCTCTGTTGTATGTACATAAGGAACAGGCATTATTGTTGTAGTCAGGACCTCTTAAGACCATCTAAAGACCCCACAAGACCATTATAAGAGCCCACAAGAATTCATTCCGAATTCAAGTCGGAAGCTTTCAAATGAATGGCAAGGAAAGCATTCTTTTGTTATCTTTCTTTTCTTTACTTATGACCAGTCTTGTGACTGGTCTTAGGAAGGGTCTGACGTCAGGTCTTGTGATGGTCTCGACCCCAGCACCGTAAAGCAGGGTGGTCTAATTTTTCCAAAACAAAAACTTGGTCTCAGAAAAAATACAAGGACAGTTTGTCCTTCACTGGAGGCTTGGAGGGAATGTTATAAGAACTTGACTTAAGTATCCACTTGAAGAAAAGAGTAAGATTGCAAGAGCTGGTGGCAAGGGACACCTATTGGCTTACTTTCCAGTTTACTGTTGTCTTGAATAACACCTGAACATGTTCATGAATGGCATTCATCAACATCAACATCGCGGAATGTTAATCCCTGCCATGCATGGCACTGCTAAAGCTTAACTTCAACCAACCTGCCTAGCCCACATATTTTTTTTTCAAGTCTTGTTAGACTTCTCAGAATGCTAAAGACTGTTTCTTAGTATTTATTTGTCTTCAGGATCATAATCTAGGCTTGTTTCAAATTATAAACGAATCAATCATTTTAAACTCATGTCTTCCTCAACCCTGTGAATTTTTTGTTTGGCCCCTCGTAATATGTAGGCAGTGACAGTATGGAAAATGCCAAGAGACGCATGCGTGCTGCCTTTGAGTTCTTTAGCAAGCTGGGTGTCAAGTACTGGACATTCCATGACAGGTGTGTTACTTGCAACTTTAATGCAAGTTGGAACGTACGAGTTGAAACAGTGAGCTCAGTTCTTTTGATGCCAGTACCTGCAACAAACGAGACTATATCTCATGGCTTATGATAAAAAATAATCCAAAACAGTTGTCTTGAACGTTTGTGATCATTGTCATTATCTTGCTCAGGGATGTAGCGCCTGAGGGAGCCACACTGGAGGAAACCAACCGTAACCTGGATGAGATCACTGACCTGGCCAAGGAGCTGATGGCCCAGACTGGAGTAAAGCTATTGTGGAACACATGCAACTTGTTCTCCCATCCAAGGTAACTAGAAAAGAGCTTGGGTTGGGTGTAGCATGAGAATAATTTTTCTTTAATATTGTCACAGTGCATTTTTTTTTATCGTGATGAGCCTTCAGTAGGAGTTGGTACCAATTTAATGAAACTTGTACATGGACAGATTGGTCAAAGAAATGTTCACTTTTCCTATTGTGAGATTATCAAATTTAAAGGATTGAATTTAAACTTTGCATATGTACCACTACTCAAAATGTGTGTCTTCACATGCGCACCAAATTTCAAAAAGTTGGTCATGGAATAGACGATCCTGCAGGTCTGGAAAGAAAAGGTTGTTAGGATTAAATTTAGACTTTGTGCGAGGAAAAGTGAACATGTACTGATTTGACATTCTGTTTTTGAGCATTTTGACTAATCACATCTTTTGGTTGTTGTGAATGTGAAAAAAAATCAATGTTGCCTTGGTCAGATACATGAATGGCGCAGCAACCAACCCCGATGCGCATGTCGTTGCGTACGCTGCGGCCCAAGTCAAAAAGGGACTGGAAATCGGCAAGAAACTCGGAGCTGAAAACTTTGGTAAGGCCTGCTGTCAACGTCCAACTTGCCAAGAACATGGTTGCTGAGAGCAGAGATTCATGAAAGCAATTACTGTTCAGTTTAGGGAGTTATGTGATGAAGACCTCTGTTTGTTTTTATCAGAACAACACTGCTTAATTCCTGTTGTACACTGATGTGGCACATAATCAAGAGTACATATACTCAAGTTATGATTTATTACTCAAATGAGTAACATTACATATACTCACATTTAGATATATTGTAAACTTCAGTCAGCTAGCCTACGGATGAAAAGTTGTGAGTAGTCCACAGCCCTTAGTAATGTTATTTTGTTGGATAAATATGTCCCCGTATTCTGAAGTATGCCATGTTATGGAAGTCCCATATTTTGTCTCATCTTTCAGTCTTCTGGGGTGGTCGTGAGGGCTATATGAGTCTCCTGAACACCGACGTTCTCGCTGAGCTCACCCATGCAGCCAACTTCTTCAAGATGGCCGTTGGTGAGTATTAGTTCCTGCTTGCTTTCAGACATTGTTGATCTGTTTATCAGAACGCTTGTTGAATAAATTCAAAGAATAAACAGCTATGAGCAGAAGGTACAAATGCCGATATGAACTAGTCGTAGCATTTATTGTTGATTGGAGCAACATTCCAACATTCTTGACTTATTTGGAATACATAATTGCCTTTTGCTTTGCTGCAGAATTTTAATTCGTTTTTCAAGAATTTTTACGTAGCTTCTATATTCAATTTTACAGATTACAAGAAGAAGATTGGTTTTGAGGGCCAGCTGCTGATTGAGCCAAAGCCTAAGGAACCAACCAGACATCAATATGACTATGGTAAGCTAATCGGTATCCTAAGGGATAATTGCTTTTAAAACAGGACGTTGAATGAGTATGCATTACCTGAGAACAAGCAGAGCACCACAGTAAATTCTGGTCATCAAATCAGTCTTTGAAATTAATTTCATGCTTAGCTCCCCCCCACACCATTTCATTCCAAACCCTTCAATTTCCCACACCCAACTCCATCAAACTTGACTAACTGGAAATTAAGTCAAAACGAAAGCATTACTACCCACACAAACAAATATAACTACAGGTGCATGTGTGTCAGTCTATATGAGAGAGTGTCTCTGAATGGGTTTGAGCCATCATTTCTTTATCCTTATCTCTCCCCCCCCCTTTCATTCAGATGCGATGACCGTTATCGGATTCCTTCAACACTTCGGGCTAGCCGATGACTTCAAGATCAACGTTGAGCCTAACCACACGATGCTGGCTGGCCACCCATATGAGCACGACATTGTGTTGGCTTCCAAGTAAGTCCATGTCCTACTTAACAGGCTGCGACTGCAACTCATACACGTCTATGGGATATGGCTGTCAGCCGCTAGCTAGTGGCTTCCATCAGCCACTGCGCTATTGGCAGCGGTAGCCAAGCCATTTGGACACAGACTAGGTCTGAGAGATTTCAGTAGAGTAACTTTGGAAGCTCACGTCCTCACGTCAGAAGTTTGATGGGAAAAATATGGTATTTGATGAAAACGCACTCAAGTGTATTACATGCAAATTCAGATTCACATGCTGTCCTGTGCTCAACTTCACATACACAGGTGCACGGAAAGCCATTTTGTGTCCTGTTTTCGGGGACACCCATGCTGCAATAGTGCCTGTTCAGAAAAATTATTTCTCTCCATGATCCATGGCCTGCAGGTTTGGAATGCTTGGTTCTGTGGATTCCAACACTGGTTCCCCTGACCTAGGGTGGGATACCGACCAGTTCCCCATGGACATCCGAGACACTACACTTGTCATGAAGGTATGGGGCAGGGTGGACATCCGCGATTCTCACAAAATGGCAGGTGATGCGCCTGTGAAAACAGAGACCGTGGTGACGTACGCATGCATCAGCCAGTCGAGGATCGGGTTATGCAATCTTTCCTTTGATCAGTCCATACACGCGCACTCGCTGCAGTTGTTCTACCAGCGCCAACCGCAATTTTGGGAAACTCCCAGATGTCTGTGCTGCCCCTTAGTGTAATTGGACAACCAGAATTAGAAGCCATTACTGTGGTGACACAATGCTCGTGGACAGGTGGTACGTGCATGTTACATGACGCGTCAACCAGTAGAGTGGTATTATTTGCCAAATGCCCAAGCAGGTCAAGTGCAGTGCCACAGCAGTTATGGTATCTTCTCAAAATAGTCTATACAACACTTCATTTATACTAACAATCCATGCTCACTGTACATGACAGTTCAAAGGATTGACAGTTGCTCTGTACATTGTATACTAATGGTAGTTTTTAATTCCAAATTGTCAATTGAGATTTGTCGTTTCACTTTCAAAATATTTATCGTGTGTGGTAACTTCCAAGTGTAGTATCCTATGTAAGTGGGTGGAAGCATTTTCAGAACTGTACCAACAAGAGTATTGAGTATGCTGGATCAAAATTTGAAGAAGGCAGATTTTAAGAGGATATGTTAGCAAAAGGTCATTCACTGTTTTAGTCCTGATTACCATCACAGGACCCTACTAGACCAACACAAGTTCAAGAGCTCTCGTCTGAAGCTATTTTAATGAACTGCAACAAAAGCCTTCCTTTGTCATTCTTCACCCTGTTACTTGTGACTGGTCTTGTATCTGGTTTCATGATGGTCTTGACTGCATACCCGAGGCCGTTTCCTCTCATGTGTTCCAGGCTGTTATTGAGCAGGGTGGGCTCGAGCCGGGAGGCCTCAACTTCGATGCCAAAGTCCGCCGCGAATCCACCAACCTCCAGGACATGTTCATCGCCCACATCGGTGCCATGGATTCCTTTGCCAGGGGCCTGCGCTGCGCGGTCAAACTGGTGGCCGAAGGAGCCATGGCCAAAATGGTGGAGGTAAAGAACGTCCTTGACTTGGGCAGTTTATGGGTGCAGGGGATGTTCCCAAGCCTCATCCATGTCTGATAGTTTAGTGTAGTTTTTTACTTTCCTTGTTAGTGGTGCCTTGTAACAGAACTTGGGATAGTGCATGGATTCTTATAGAACTTGCGGCAATGTAAGATTTAGGTCATAAGAGACAGCTATATATGTGGCAGGCCTGTAAGGAACAGGTTAGCTTGACTGATTTATTAGACTAAGAAGGGCTACATTTCATTACTTCGAGGGTTCAGTTTATTGAATGCTTAATTTGAGAATCAAATGAATTCTTCCAAATTTTAGGACCGTTACAGTAGCTTCAAGGAGGGTATCGGTGCAAAGATTGAAACAGGGAGAGCTACACTGGAAGAGTGTGAGGTAAAAAAATCGTTCAACTGTTGCTTGAGATCCATCAACCCTCTTTCTGTTGGTCCTGCTCCCCGGCTTGTAGTTTGAGTCATCAAAACCTATCTTGAAGGTTTGATAGTTATAGCTCCGAGGCATTAATAAAAATAGGTTATGAGATGGCGGATAGTTGGAGGTATAAAAGGAGCAAAATCACCAGATATTAACCCTGACCCCCTGGAGTGTGAAAAATCATACGGAAATTGGAGGAGTCAAGACTGTTAGCTTTAGAATTTTTATCGCGTGGAAAAAATGCTGTTGAAAGAACTACTATTGATGTAGTGCTAATATGCCAAGAGGAAAGCTGTCGACGAAGACATATTATATATTGTTTGCAGGACTATGTAAAGAAGCATGGAGCTCCATCTCAAATCTCGGGTGAACAGGAGAAGTACGAGTGTGTCCTCAACCACTATGTGTAAGCACTGACGAAGAATGCAGCGTGCTCCAGCACAATTGGTAATCACGACAGGTGTTTAAATCAAAAGCCACTGAACAAGGCCAATACTTGCGATATTGTGTGAATGAGCCAGTCTGGTATTTCAAAAAGACAGTCTTTTCAGAACGACACATGCATGAGTTGGCGCACGGCATTTCTGACAGACAACTGTGCATGCGTTCTACTGTTCCCAAATAGCCAGCCTCGAACACACTTCTATTTGGGCATACCCTGTTGGAATACCGAACTGGGTCATTGTTAAAGATATCAATGAAAGTGTCTACCTGAATAAATCCCGACAGTTAAGAATGTCTGTCAGTGGGCGTTGTAGTTCTGACAAGGCATTCAAGATTCTGAGGGTTTGTCAGGTTCTCATGGGGCCAAGTTAGCAACAAATCAGGCGCAATAAAATTGATAAATCTGTGAGTAGGGAAAGATATACTACTAGGTATTCGCATTGGTAATAGTATTACCCAGATTATGATCATTTCTTCTTTATATCAGTCTTGCCCGTGATACCAGCAATTCTAGCCATTACTATCCAAATAAATTAATTGCCTTTATTTTCTATGTACTCATTTTTTTTTAGTGGTTAGAATCCAAACAGGTAGTTGTTTTTAGTTGTATGTTGTGCATGGGACCCTCGGGAGAATTTTGATAATACATGGATGTCCAAACTGATGAGGGAAAAGTTGTTATACACTTTATCTTTGAGTCTAATTATGCTGAATGCAATTGATTCTATGCAATTGGAACTGCACCCTCAGATCAGAGTTGAACAAAAAGAGAGCTACAATAAATCCAAACTGCAACACTACAGTAAACCACAGCCACTAATTTTATAATCTCGTGGTTGGAGGTTGTTCCATTTATTACGCTCACGTCTGGGCAATGGGGCAACTCTTCATTTTGTACAGGGATTTGCATATTTTCCTCCTTTTTTGCGGCAACATGATAAAAATAACTGAAACCTTTTCGGTTTTGGAGATATTTACAGCACATAACAGTCAACTGCAAGGTAAATGTTTAAAGCATCTTTTAATATTTTTGTGTTATTTACAAAATAAAAGACTTAGACTATTAAAAACAGAATATTATTAGTGCTATTTTTGGATATGACATACCTGTCTTCTCTGAAAGCCAATAACTGAATTGCAATTCTCAACAAACTGCGTGAACATTTTAGATTTTTGGATGTGTCAGTTTATATTTCTCTTATAATTCAGTACCTGATTTTTATTAATTATCCACGATCTTTCATTAAATTAACTTTTGAATGAAAACAAGTATCCACTTTGTGCAGAATCTCTTATTTGTGTTAAACACATAATTAATGTAACAACTTTGTTCAACTAATTTTTTTCTCAGAAAACATCGCTTTGCCTGTATTTGGTTGTCAAGTTTTAATGAATGAGTTAAACCAATTATTAGAACGGAACAAAATGGACAACAGTTCCTTTAAATTTCAGAAAATAAAATCACGCACTGAAACAAGTGTGCTTTCAAACATTTTCGTATATTTTGTAATTCCCACCAAATTGCAAAGAAAAGGTGACTCTTTAAAAGTGTAAAAAAGAGGACAAAAACTGACGAAGGCCAAAGGTCTGAGTCTGACACTTTGAGAACCACAAGCAAAATCCATCAGACATATGGAACATTAAAGTGGGGATGTTAAACATTGGTACTCTGCAGTTGTCAGTTTGATGACCCTCAGTTTGAACTTTGACCTGACAGATCCCCAATGTAAACCGGAGCTATGTGCCGAAGTATCTGTCACCAAAGTTTCCTGTGAGGAGACGACAAACTTAATGTTAGTACCACAGAGAATTAACCCAATTTTGAATGATAAAAACACCAAACCTAAAACCAACCTTGCTCCAAATTTACAAGGTGTTGGATTCAGTCATCGAAACTCCTGTATTCATGGATATACTGCGCCACATTATCAGAGCAATATTTGGGTCATTACCCTGTACCAAAGCCCAAGATATCTCTCAAAAGCCATCAAAATCTACATCTTTTCCCATACAAATTTCTGAGGTCATTTTTCACTCACCTATTCCAGGGATTATGTGGAAGTTTTCGTTGACCTCCTTGTCCACTGCCGTCGTCACAATCTTGACTTTGGGAAATGCATATGCAACTGTGTGAACGCCTGACAAATCAGCAAGACCCAAACGTGATTTTATTAAAGAAAACAGCCAAAGAAACAAGTCATAGCCACACATTCAAAACAGAATTCCAGAGCTACGGCTAGGTCTATTATCAGCATTTGTCAATGTTTTTGCAACTGGAAAAGACTTAGCCCTAGACAAAGAAAAAAAATTACAGGATCCCACAAAATAAGTCTTAAGGCTGTTTTCAGTTATTGTGTTTTGTATTAGAAACAGCAAACAGAGCTCTCTTTCAATCTATATCCGGTATCTGGATGAAAATGGGCATCATTAAGATGCGAAATGTTAGAATTCTTTTAATTTCCAATGTGCAAGATTTGTTTAAAAACCTGTAAACTTAAAAATGGCGCTGGTCACTTGTGGCTCATTTTGCTAGGTTGGAGCACAATCATGAGCAAACATATCAAAGTTAAAACTCTCCGATTACAGATTACCCGATTCTTTTTACTGAAACTTCAGATCAGCCTTTTTTGAATAGACACACCCGATTCTGCCATGAGTAGAGACAGCAGCATGATGTTCTCTTGAGGAACATCATGATCCAGCAGTACCCTGATTGCCATCATGGCCGCCGCTCCTGTTGCCACGGTAGCATCCATCAGGATCACATGATCCTTCTCAATCTCCTTAGGAAGCCGAAGGTAATGGAGCTATGCAGAGAATAGATGCACATTTAATGTAGATGAACCGAAGCTGGTAATGGTTTCACACAAAACGGATTTAATTTTTTTTTGTCAAGCCTGACTGACTTCAGGACCTAAAACCAAAACAAAACAAAACAAAAAACCCCACAACTCTACCCACCCAATTCTTTTTCCCTGGCCGTTTTCATTTTTTTGAGGGGGGGGGTTTCAACTGTGCAAAGTATTGTTACATTTCATTTGAACTGTTGAACAGGTAGATAACCCCTTTAGACTCAAAAGTATTAGGTGAAAGTCACAACAAGCCCATCTGTGATGTCAGAAAAAAAACACTTGTTCATCTTTAAAAAGACTTCAAAAGGCTTCCTCCTCCCCTTTAAAATCTGGGCGAGTAAAGTTTTTTGCTTGGAACTTTGCTGAATCTTGGAAAATCCTTCACAGTGCAAGACACCAAAGGCACACTCTTTGTACTGTATTTTCAAGAGGCATTAATCCCCATGCAAAGTAACAGTGACCGGGCCTTTTCTGCCTCGATCCCTTAAAGACCAACTCCAACGATACTAACGTTTCTCATATTGAATCCAACTCAGAAGAGTCAAGTCTAATAAAAGTGGCACATATCAATATCTCCCTTGCAACACACATTTTTGTGTAAATAAAAAAACAGTTTTTGTACTCATTTTGCCTGCGAGTCTGGTATTGTAAAAATGGATGTGTCATCATGACTCATTAGCATGTAATGAATATTGATTTTTGAGTACTACTGTGGAGAGGAAATACCACAGTGCGTGCACTTTAGGCATGCAAAGCAGGCGTAGCTGCGGACGACAGCACGAACTTGAAGAATGCTCTCATTCTTCGGAAACTCAAAGAATTTCAATCCCAAAATTTCTAGTAAACCCACCAATGACACACGATCTCAGCATTATTGTAAATCACGAAGAAAGGAGTACAACCTCTTGATGGAAAAGCGATAATGCAGCACAGAAGACATGGCACACAGATTGATCCCCACTACGCAGTGCAAGCACATGTAGCTCCATGTTCATTTGTAGCGGAACCAGTTGTGCCACGGATACCAGTTTCAATATTTTCTCCAGTATTGCATCATACAAATTTTGTTTTTCAAAAGTGCCACCAGCGGAAAGATAGTGGAAATTTTTCATAAAACTCAAAGACACCGTTCAAAACTTTCAGCAAAATTACAAAAAGTAGATGCAATACAGACATGATTTGGTAATGAATATAAGATTTAGTACACACTAAACACAATAATAGTTTACATTCAACACTTGGTCTTTAAAAGCATTCAAAAAAATGGGTTTTGAAGGGTCTTGGAAAGATTGGGCTTGAAGTGAAAACAAAAATCAACATTGGATGAAATTTTACATATGTAGTTACCTCTGGTTCTTCAGTGTCAAGATTTGTTTGGATGAGAATTTTCCCCAACCGAATATCTTTGCAAACGTCGCACAAAGCAGGCTCCATGACTTCACCAGCTCTCAGTACAGAAACGCCGCAGAGCTGAAACAAAAAGGGAAATGTTAACAAGACTGAACACACATGCATTTGTTGTAGTCCTGCATAAAACGTTTGGGGCGAGACACCATAATGCCCAAAATGAAATTCACATCAAGAGCAAACTATTAGCAAGAAATATGCTGCTTATATTCTGGACAAACATGAACTACAATTTCAGTGCAAAATTAGCATGCTAGGAGTTGTATAACAGCAAACACAGTTTTCAAAAGTTCTGCTTGAAAAACTACACAAGCCTAAAATTCATCTTAAAATCCAGCATGAAAGTCAATGGGATAAATGATTGATCTCAAATAATTCTGCAAAGTACAATGCAAGTCTTTTCATTAAATGTTACTACACACTGCCATAGTATTGTAGTCGAGATCATCCAAAGACAAGACAAAAGACCATGCAAAACACCATTCATAAGGCCACTCACAAGCAGCGGGGTGAACAGTGACGAAGGAGTGCTTTGTTGCAATACGGGCGATTCACAATAGTGCACCTCCAAGAGTTTGCAAAGCGTTGGCCAATCACAACAGACGAAATCTGTCGACCCTTTCCAAATGCACACTAGGTCAACAGATTTTGTACATTGTGATTGGCCAATGCATTCCAAACTCGCCCGTATTCAGACTGACGGTCTTGTGTTGCTGTGGCCTGTGGGGTCTTGTGTGGTCTTCAGACATCTCAACAACCACACCGCACCGCAACAACAAATTCAGACACTTACATGTACTTGAACAAATTAACCTGCGACTGCAGAACTTCAAATTATCACTTTGGATACTAGCAAAATGTGTCAGTAAGGAATCAAAAGCATGATGTTCATTTGAAGCTTCATGAAAAACAGCAAAATAGTTAAAAAAACAAACCACAAATGCTATGAACAATCACAGCAAAACGACAGCCTGGCGCCAATTTCATGGAGCTGCTTAAGCACAAAATATGCTTAAGCGGGAAAAAAATTTGCTTAATAAACAAAGGTTACCAGCTCAAACTCTATCTGATTGTCATGCTAACCAAAACAGCTAAATACAATCTCATAACAATATACATCACATGGGGTTTTGGCTGGTTACCTGATTTATCAAGCAAGGTTTTCTCGCGCTTGAGCAAATTTTGTGATTAAGCAGCTCTATGAAATTACCCCCAGAGGCTGCAGCTGGATGTAAAGCTCTACATGGCTCCATCGAACAAGATAATAGGGAAAAAAATATGACGACACCTCATTAAACTTCAAAATTGTATTCTGGAGTCTCACTTTGGGGAAAAAAGCAATGCAATGCTAACTATGGCACCGCTTACGCAATATGTAACAATGTAACGGCTGTCAAACTTCCCCGGTGCTGAATATTTATGTCAACAGTCCCTAATTTAGCCCAAAACTAAGTTACTCAATTTGGAATGGGTAACAATTCCAGTGCAATTAATTACCCATTCAAAAAACATTATTCAGTCAAAAATGATACAACTTACTGTGACATATTTTGCAAACCGAAATGAGAAACCTGCATCGAAATTTCACTCTCTATACAGAACAGGTCAGTATGAAACTTTTCTGAGGATAGCAACTGTGAAAAATAATGCATGTTGCTAAGGTGGTATATTAACCTTGGAATTCTCTAAGCGTATTTGCTTAGCTCAAATATCGTGGCTCCATCAATAACAAGCACCTGTGAAAGATGCTGGGTGCTAAGAAGACACGTTACTTTGACTGCAATGATCTAAACCTATGTAGCTGGAACCCGAGTGACTTTTTTACACTAATTCCATTCCAGTGCGACATCCAGGAATGCTATCACGCTCCCCAAATGGGCAGTTGTGCACTTCACCCTAACAGCCCCGGATACTGCTAAGTACTACTTAGTAGTAAAATGTAGTATTCAGCGCTGTCACTTGTAAGAGGACATGACCTTATTGTTCTCTGAAGCCATAAGATACAATAGATAAGACAATGTCCCATACAATGCTCTAGCACTATGAATGCACGACCTAGCCAATAGTAGTAATTTGTAGCGCTAGGTCCTTCAGGCTCAGACTTCTGCTTAGTATTTTAGTAGTACTGAGTACTGCAAACCAAATTATATGCAGATCTGTTAAGGTTAAAGTGTCCCAGAACAGATCTAAAAACAGACTATCATAACCAAACCCTGATACAAGAAGCCAGTCGGGACAATTTCATCAACATATGCAAAATACTTGGCATCATGATTATGCAAATTTGTGAAATGATTTGCAGGAGCATCGTGCAAGGATATCTGTTTTTTGAGCATGTATGGTTCTGAAAAGAACCTACTATTTGAAACATTGAGTACCCTCGGGTCCTATCTCACAAAAGAGATATCCTTGCATGGTGCTTCCCGAAACCTATTACATAATCTGCCACCTTCACAATTAAAAGCTTCAAAGCTCATTTATTTCAATCAGTACTACTTTACAACTTTGACGGTTTACAAGTGATTGGGACATTCTGAAACTTACAAAAAAAACACCAAACTTATTCAAACAAAAAATATTTTACTAGCCAGATAAAAGGACCTAACCCAACCTTTGGTCTCCTTTCAAACTTCAGAAAAGATTCATGCCACCAAAAAACTGTGGTCTCACAGAGGGCGAAAGCCAATCGTGGCATAAGTTGGACGATGTTGTGACAGTGGCCATCAAAAAACATGAAAATGCAGTTTTACAAAAAGTCAGCAAACCAAGGAAATACATGGATCAATGCTCCGTCATAACTGACCTTTGAACGACCATCTTCTGACTGAAAAGTTAAAGAAACAGAGCATTCAAATTTAGGTAATTTCTGGCAATTTATGCCCTCAGAAAATATCAGTTTATATTCATGTATTGCAGATAATTCTTTATAAAGACAGATTACTAGTTTACAAGTGATTGGGATTTCACATTCCGTTCAGTTAAAGGTACAATTTAAATCCACACTTCATTATCATACAAACGAGAATGTCGGAGTGTAACCATTTAAATCAACTACGATTGATTGTTTTTTAAACAAGAAAAGTAAAATATCTAGAATAAAATGTGTTTTACAGTAAGTCATATTTTACAAATAACTGTACGTGTACGTCGGTTCTGTTTGAGAAGAAACGGAAGTGATTTTGAAGAAATACTTAAATTCACTTACTCGTCCTGTAAACTTCCTTCCTTTGTAGATGGTGTTCTGAGGCGTATTCACTTCACAGTCCTAAGCAAAAGGGAAGTATTACCAGAGATGTTCAAACTAAAAATGGCAACGGAAATGAGAATAATGTAAGGTCGTTACGATGGGCAAAGTAAATCTTGAGTACCTCAAATGGCAACAGTGCCAGTGCGCTTTCAACAAGGATTCTTGTTAGGCGCTGAGAGTAGAAGATAAACTCATCCCGAGGGGTGTCCTTGTTCCTGTTGTGAAGAATTCCATCGAATGCATCAACATAACAAATGGACACAGGAACGGACAGAAAGACAAATGAACAGACACACAAACAAGCAGGAGCATTGGGCGAGGAGAAAATAAGAAATAAAGAGCACAACCCAAATTAAAGATCCCTACAAACGAAACCTTTTTTTATAGCGTAAGAACTTCTTCCTGTTTTAAAAAAAGGAAAACCGTGTCACAGTATTGCAAGCCTTCTTAGTCAGTACAATATACCATCGTACATACCTGATGAAAGTATGCAGGCCTTGAACTTGTATGGTGTTCTCCACCACGGTTAGCGTGTCTGGCAAGGGTTGGTTGACATGGGCGCTGAGCAGCTTAGATCTGGCCAAAAAAGGGGAAAAAAATTTGTGTCACTACCAAGCAAGCAATCTCTACACACAAAGGTGGTTGATGCGTTAAAGTTATCTAATTTTCACTTAGTGTCTAGCAGTGAAAATGATTTCATCTGCATACAAAACTGACATCTTTACCATCAAAGAAAATTGTTATTCAACAGTGGGAACTTGGAATTGACTTACCTAAATGTCAAGCCTCTCTGCAAAAGTAAAAGAAAAACGGTGCAATTCAGGTTGGAAACTCAGATGACTAAAGTTTCAGTGCACAATGGGCCCTGAGCAGGACCAAGAGAGGGCGCTATTTTCTTGGCAATGGAGGCTCCTTTGGTGGGAATTGCACTTCATTGGTTCATAAAGGACTATGAAATGAATGAGTTGTGGCTCTTTTCAACCGATGAGGGGGTGCTTCTGCCTAAGGTGGATAGGTTTTGAAGCAATGTACCTTAATAGTGCATTAGGCAAGCCAAGTTGACTAATAACATTCCTAGACATCCAAATTTTTAATGCAATCACATTTTCATTTCACAGAACCCTACCTCAAAATGCAGCTGTCAGTATTCATGAGTTGCTAAGAGATTTACAACACATAAAAACCTTGACAAATTTCTTCAACAAACAAAATTACAAAGCAATTTGCTCCATTTTCTTTGGAAAATTGTTCTATGTATATTTACCTTTTCAAGCTGATCATGTACATGTTGAACAATCAACTCCATTGCAACATCATTCTCCGCACCTGAGGAATAAAACGGCAAATTTTCAAACGTTGAAGGCCACGAAATGTTGGAGTACGTTTCATCTCTTCTCATTCTAAATCTCTTGAAGCAGCTAAATTTCAAAATGGAGGATATAAACCTTACCCCTTGGTACAACAATGTCCGCATGTTGGATCGCTGGTTCGATGAACTGCTCAAACGACGGCTTGACAAATTTATTATACTGTTTCAGGACGCCCTCGATCTCGCGCCCTCTTTCGGAGATGTCACGTCGTAGCCGCCTTGCCAGTCGGATATCTGAGTCTGTGTCCACGAATATCCGCAAGTCCATGAGCTAGGTGTAGAAATCAGATTAGAATCGCTCTGATTGAATTCTTTTAAATACAGAGACAGTTCAGATATTGTCAGTTGGCTTCTCAAAACAACAGTCTCTTTGTTACAAGAAGGCACTTTAAATCAAGATTAAAATGTTATTTTTTCATTTCCACATGGAAAACCTATACTTACATCTACGAGCTCTTTCTTTGCAAACGACAAAATGCCCTCAAAAATGATGACATTGGCTCCATAGATGGCTTTCTGAGGGGAAAAAAGAACACGAAATAGAATTTGAGGAGTACGTACGTGTAGATGAATGGACACAAAAGAACAAACTACCTGATGATACTCTAACAAAATTCTTAAATCCAGCATCTACAGAACTTCCCAAAACACAGGCACATCTTACCTTTTCCTTTCTCCTTGCGTGAGTTGTGAAGTCATAAATTGGAACCTGGAAAAACCAGAGATCTTTCTTCAATGACTTGAACCATACAAAAATGCTAGTAAAGTTAACAAGTGGATTGTAATGGTGTTTTAAAAAAATGACACCACTGAAACATAGTTTTCATGGCAGAGAGGCATCTCAGACTTCCTCAGTGCCCTGAATACCCTGACTTTAGAATGAATCCTTCCTCTCAAGTATTCTACACAAGTGACTGGATTTTGTGACAGGATTTTATTGTTCAAATCATTGGAGGGTAATGCACCTTTCATTTTCAGACACCCAGTGTTCAATTGCTGACCTAAATGTGCACTCTACGATAAGAATGTACAGCACACTGCTGATTGGACCCGTGAAGAAATTGAAAATAACTGGACTAACGGAAATCAAGTAACAATGCTGAACAGGCTTTCTTTCTGTTACCTCAACGCACTTTCCTTCCTTCAAATTCTTGAGTGTCTGTATGACCAGGTCGTAGTCGAAGGCATCTGGGTGATCGAAATTGTACTCATTTTCAGCTGCTCTCTGATGTTGTTCTTCATTCAATACCTGCAACCGTACCAAACAGATCAATCCATCCCTCTTTTAGGGGATCCAAAATTGTGGCGTTTTATTATTGAGCGCTATTCCAACCTCATTAATATTTATATTTTACAAAGTATTCTTTGGAAACAATTTAAAGGCATCTTAAGAATTGCGTTAGAAGTTGTACGTCAGAAGTTCTTTTTTCTAATTAACTGGTAAATGTATACACAAAACACCACCACGGTCATTCTGTTCGTGAAGAATCCCCAGCCTGCTTTTGAGGTAACCTGACATTTTCAAATGTTCAATCGAATGGAAAGTCAATTACTAGGATGCTCAATGGTTCACATGGACTCAACCATCAGTTAGTTGCAAGGACACCAATCACTTCTAAATAGTGGAGGGGGGGCAGAGTATCTGATTTATCCCCGCGGTTACTTACTTTATAGAATGAATCCAGAGATAGCAGGCTGACCCAGGATACATCTAGTGCCTCGATGATCCGGTTGGCTACGGTGGTCTTACCAGAGGCACTACCACCACACAAGCCTGCCGACAGAAAAGAAATGTTCCAATGCTGATTTAAAAACTCAAAATATATGTGCCCGCTGCGCAACCAGGAACAGAATGATTTACACATATTACTTTCACTGTTTCAATTCATAAAGTCCAATATCCACTCACAGCGTAGAGTCACAAAACTCGATTTAAAGTTGAGAACTGTAGCAATGACCTCCATTAACTGTTGACACTTTATTCCAAGGGCATGCCTGTGCATTGCATTTTCTTTTGTTTTGGTTATTAGTCCCTCAATATTCTCTTTCCTGAGTAATACGTTTATCCTAGAGTGTAGAAATAAATCCCTACCAAAAACATTTACAAGTTTTACTGATGGACAGTTTGGAAAAAGTTGAATTCCCCCCTGTCTATTTTGAAATGTGTTGGCCGCGCAGTCCCACATGAATCAAAATTCAAATCAAGAACAGATGTACACAGCATCCCCCCTCCCCTGACACGGGCAAAAAGATACACACAACAAGTAGCCTACCGATGACAAATGCTTCTTTCAAATCGCCGTGTGAGTCGTACCACGGTGGCCGACCGGCGGTGTAGATCGTCCGATTCTTTGTGGTTTTCAGGACGTTTGACGGCATGGTACCTGTTGACGTTGTTCGCTGGCGTGTCTTGGATGGTGAACTAGGGATGGAGCCTATGCTACTGTCAAAAGTGTCGTCATTGCTGCTGGCACTATCAGTTTAACAGTAAAACACAGTATGGAACTGAAACTTTCACAAGTAACGTCTACCGTATCTTTCTAGATGATTTTGCCTGATCAGCATTACCTGAACAAAAACAACACTATGACCCAACTTTTAAGGTTTATATGTTGGTTGTATATTGACAAAAAACACAGTTAGGGGCCAGTCATGTTAACAGCATTCCCCAATGGTTTAAAATTTCTGCAAGTGTTTTGACAACAGATAAAAACATAGTACACGTGTGAATCTTTAACATGAGTGAAGCTGTTAACCTTTTGCTGTCAAATGGATGGAACAAATCTACCCATCCCCCACCATGCTCCATGGTCCCATTCTAGTAGCAGGGAGTAATACTCTCCTTGCAGAAGCTTGGCCGGTGGGGTTAAAAACATGTACTATGACAAGTATGATGTAGACATCCACGGCACAATGGACATTGGTAGACAGGTAGGTAGAGTTTTTTCTTAGTAACAGAATGGATTTCCTCCAACTTCAAGTCCAAGCTCCATGAACACGATGGAATACAAATGACAGTCACTGACAGACCTAACCCCCCAAAAAGCCAGCCCCCATATGGCCATGCCCTGCCTAAGTAAGGCCTAAGTTCTAGCGTAGATTAAGTACCCCATTATGGATGAACATGATGACTGCCCCCAGAACAAATGCATAACTGTGTCATGTGTAGTTTGGGCCCGACGTCCGCCTCGTGGGAGACGTCGGACCCCATACATGTACCTGCATACCGTACCACAGCTCTGGGGTACGAGGACATGATCAGGCGGTCATGGTCGTCAGCTCCATACCCCGTCCAATCCGTCGTCATGTGGTCATACTCATTAGCTCATACTCATACTAAAGGCCTGGGCCTAAGTCGTTATGTCCGTGGAATGTCCACGGCGCTAGCACCCAAAATAGCACACTTCCGAGACGCCCTAGGCTTCAGTAGATCTACTCCCTCCCGAATTCAACGATTTATATCTAATAAAATATTCCACAAAATTTGGTTACTTAGAAGATCGTCGATTTACCTGCTCTGTGAACTACCGGATCGCGGCCTTTCCATCCCGCGTTGATCGTTGACGAGTACGTGTGCTTATGAACACTTTCCCCACCTGCTGGTCCGGCACCATGCATCGCCGATAGAATTTATATCCGCCATGATTTCGGAATCTACCACTATCGAGAACCCCCTACATTGTAGTGAAATACCGTAGAGAATTTTTGAAAGAATCCATAACTTACGTCAAATTATGGCTGCAATATTTTTATTTTTTTCAAGGAAAACTAGCTATTTTGTTGAGCGTTTACAAATGCTTTTAATGAGAAGAAACGCTTGAAGCTTTTGACGGTGGATGAAACTATTCACTTCAAAGGGAAACTTTTTATTAACGTTTAACGAGCGAAGTCGGTACCTCACTAGAATGAAAAATAAACACTTTTCTGTCATGATACGAACTCTGGGTACACGACCAATTCATTAATAATCGGATTTAACGGCGGTCATTGTCCAACCATGGTCCAACCGCGCGTGTGAACTGGGTGTGGATAAATTATCATAATCGGTCATGGTTTTCGTGCACGTGAACGACAAATAACCACCACAAAAATTCGGGTTTTTGCTGGTTAAAAGTACAACTTCGAGGTGAGTTACTGCAACGATGTCAAAGCTTGTGATCCAGTGTTGTCGCAAATGATATTTTTTGCTAATGATCTGCAATCTATTGCAGGGAACTTCGGGGGGAAGTTGTAGTAAAAACTGGCTTGCTAGTTTACTGCGATTGATGTAGGCCTGGTTAAACCAGTACTGTACTAAGTTGTTGCCATGGCCTTGCGTATTTAACCAGCGATCGCAGACTAGTACAGTGCTAGTGCCGTGCGCGGGCGATGGGTTTTCGCGAAGAAAAACCGCGAAGTCAGCGCGTAAATGATCAAAACAAAACCAGTAGGACTAAACCCCAAGCGCTCAAACTACAGTTTTAAGAATTGGCATGCATTGCCTACAGAATTGAATTTTTTTGGCGTGAAATCAATCATGAAAATCTTTAATAATCTCCTTGTTCAAACTTCGAGAAATTATTGTCCCCAACGTTTGAATAGGCCTAGTTAAAAATGACATGGAAACGATGAAGGATACGTTCCATGATTATTAACATTGAAAAATAAGAGATCGGCACTATGATTTAACAAGGTCTACAATGACGGGTTATCTAAATGTGTTATAGGCCTAGGCCTAACTGGTCTTCTTGTAACTTGCTTCAGTTTAGGGGGTCTGCCGCCTATATATGTAGTATTAATTATATTGGCCATGGAGATTTAATTTATTGCATGTCAGTGACAATTTTATTTTCTCCAAATCAAGGCTGGACTTTAAATATGCTCTTTTGTCAGCAATAATTAGGCTTAGGCCCACTGAAGTATATATATGTATGTGGACCACCGCTTAAAGTAAAACACTGAAAACAGCAATAGTGCAGAGCTTTTAAAGTTCTTTCCAAAAACCATCTGAAACGGTCCCAAAATATCCCACTCCCCAGAAAGGTCCCTGCATGAACAATTGTTCACATGAAATTGTTGGCCCCCCCCCATAAAGATGACCCCCATCAAAAAGGAAAAACAAATGCGATTCTAGATCTATTCTTGAAGATACCCTGTAAGCCCTATTGAAAAAGTTCCTTCCTCACAGACATTTCGGTAATAATTGCATATCACAGATGATGTCCACACCAGTTACAACTATGTCATCTGAGCCAAGATATACCATCGAGCAGATCTCTTTACTTCACCGCCTCCTCAGAACAGGCCTCACTAAGCAAGACATCATACACGCATTAGACTCCATGACCAAGATGGATGCAGAACTCCAGGCTTCGAGCCAGCCCCTTGTGGGCGGAGCCATGGGGGAGACAGGTTCTAGCAACTATGCCATAAGCAGGTCCTCGGTTGCATCCAGTGCTTCGTTGGTCAGCACTGGAATGCAGAGGGGGGCTGGTGGGATGGGGGGTGGTACTCAGATCGAGGGCGGAGCCAGCGGATTGCAAGGTGGCACTGGACTCCAGAGGATGCCGCAAGAGGTCTCGTGTGGTGTGGAGAACTTCCCAAATGTGTCTGACGAAGAAGTGGAAATTTTGTTTCGGTAATTAATTGAACTGTCATGTCTTCCGATTTGATGCAGTCGCTCACGAATTTAAAGGCAATGAGATAAATTTGTATAATTACTTTTCTTTTTCCTTTCTTTTCTTTTTTTTTCTCATTTTTTTGTTTTAGTTTTCAGATACTTTTTTATTTAAAATATTTACGGTATTCATGAAATGTATTTTGACGTCTTTGTTTCTGACAGGGTATGTTCCTTTTAAAGCAGGCTGAAGCCCAATCTGTTCTTCTATTGGAGTCTTAACACAAAGTATCAGCAAGAACCCAAAAGTACGGACGCCACTTTGAAAAATTGTGTAAAAAAAGACCTTGTCCATTTTTTGACAAATTATAGACGGGAAACTACATATTTTTTTGCATGGCATGATTGTTCCACACATTTTTAAAAAATTTTCTAATCATGATTTCCATGTCACTCTTTTTTTTTTCATGTATTTCTTATTAGGCGGGGACCAATGGCAGCCAAATCAGACATCCGGGCCTTCATGAGCAAGTGCAGAGTGTCACAGAATCAGATCTCCATGGCAACTGGGATCAGTCCCAGTTACATCTCCTCCTTCCTCACCCATGGCTTCATGATGAAACGCTCCACGCAAGAGCTCCTCTACCGTTGGTACCTTGGCAAGAAGAAGGAGATGGAGGACTTGGGTGAGTTGAATCCAGGGTTTCTTGTCTTGGCAGGACATGCTGAAGTGGTTGCAAGTGGTGTTGAGGAGTCATATACCCATGGACTCAATGGGTTAGCAAGTGGGGAATGCTTCTTTTACCAAACAACCCCATTGGGATGACACACCGTGGATCAGAAATAAACTATTTGGGGAGGGATTTGAAGACTCCAAATTGCCTTTCCGAGCACTGGGGCTAAACTTGGGGGCTATTTACTCACTTTGGGAAGGAGACATAGAAGTAGTCCTAAAAAAAGCTCTCTTTGTTTTAAAAACACCTCCTTCCCTGTTGACACCGTAGACTCATTTCTCCCCCCTCCCGCAGTACTGATCATAAACATCATGTCTGGAGTACACACAGTTTTGCAAAGTACAGTAGGCTTAGCTTAAAAAACCCTAAGTGATACATGTCCGAGTCTTGCTGATCAATAGTACATGTATCTTTCCTCACCCTAAAAATTATGTCCCACTGGTCAAACATTCACGTACCATTTAAAATTCTGTCTTGTCAAGACTAACACTGTAGGATTTTAACCCAAAGAAATCTTTGGCCAAGACACTCTTACAATCTGATAGTTAGTCTAGTCCGTTTGCATCCATAGGTAGCCAACCTGACCTTGACCACCAGGACAACAGCTCACTTCCGGCAAGGCCTAGTGACTTGTCCCAGTCTTACACCAGTCCAAACGGAGAGAACTTCCTGCCCACATTCAAGCGCCGTGAGCGGTTCACCTGGAAGGATTCTCACATCCGCATCCTGGAGAGCTACTTCAGCAAGAACCCCTACCCTAACGACTTTGAGCGAGAGAAGATCACTGAGGCTTGCAACAGCGAATACCAGCAATCAGGTAGTCGACAGAATGGTGCAATTTCTACTAATATTGCTGCGATTTGATTTGTACACAAATCTCAGTGTGAGTCATGGCGCATGTGGCATGTAGGAGGCCAAGTGGTTGAGGTTGGTGACTCTTGACCAGAGGGTCGACGGTTCGATTTCAGCTTGTGGTCATAAGTAGTGGCCTTAGGCAAGCCACTCTAACCTACATGTAGTTGCTTCTCTCCACCTAGATGTACAAGTGGGTACCAGCAATAGCTGAGGAAGCAACCTGCGACGGACTGGCATCCCATCGGGGGGGGGGGGGATAAATATATTCTCAGACATTTCATGCCAAGGAAACCAAAGATAAACACTATGAGCCTAATGGCTCAAAATAGACTGGGAATTTTTTTTGCCTGGCACATGTACAACATACAGGGAGATATCCATTTAAGATCTCAATTTCATTTGAGCTTTGAAGTTGTCAATGATTGTATTCCAGAGTTGTCATTAAGTCAGTAATTTGGCACAAATGACATGGGGCGAACAATGACAAAGGAATGCGTTGAGTTCATTTGAACATGTCACCTAAATCAAGACAAGACTTGTGATGTGACTAAGACACTTTGTAACAACTTGACTACGTTTCAGTCAGTGATTGTGTGCAATCAATCAAGTAATAATACAATTACAATGTAACTAACATTTTGTTGCAAGATTAAGGAAACTGAGTTTTACATGCGACTCTTGTTAAAACCAACGTTGAAAAAGTGTGACTACAGATTCTTGTTATAGAGAGCTAAAGCCTAAGGCCTTGGTCCTGACCACATTTTTTTAACTGCTGCCCGCTGGTCCTCATAACACAAATTCTGACAAACATTTTGGCTAGGTGTAGCAATCCTTGTATTGACGAGAGACAAGTCAGTTGTACATGTACATGTAATTGGTTTCTCACAACAGGTGAGCCAGTACATGAGAGTAAATGGGTAACTTCTTCCAAGGTCTACAACTGGTTTGCCAACAGACGGAAGGACTCAAACAGACGAAAGCGGTTAAGCCAGATGATGGGTAAAATTTCCCTCTTAAATTTTCTGAGAAAAAAATTAACGAGGTGTGAGAAGGTGTTATCCAGATTTGTTCACAATTTGTGATTTTAACAGACGAAAATGCTGAACTTCAGAGCGGCAGCGTGGACCGCATCGCTCACAGCGAGCACACCCAGAACTTGCACGTCATTGAGGTGCACCAAGGTGATGGTGAATCCCATGACGCGGGCAGCCTGTCTGGACGTGAGGTTCACGTGGTCCAGCTGCAGATGGACAACGAACAGACCGAGAGTGACGGGAGACAGCACCGGCAGCGGGAGGATCGGAAAGTGGAGACCACGACTGACACCAAGAACTTTGGAGGAGTCAACACCATTTACACACTCATAGAAGCCGTCGAGGAAAGTGACATGATGAAACATTCGCAGTGACCCCACAAAGCCAAAAAATCGCCAGTGGCTAAAAAGTTATCATATTTTGTACATGTATTTATGGCATTTATGGCAACAAGACTGCAGGGTGGGTGTCCATCACATGTCCTTCCATGTCCATCACATCGTTCTTTCTTGAGCCAAGTTACAATGCTTTTGAAGTACATGTACATGAAAACAATGACAGAAGTATTCCTTCGCTAGTGATCGCCCTTTCACTGGTGCTGGTCGAGAGACTGGATTTGTGAAGGAACTCGAAACAGACTTGACAGCAACACTGCCAGGAAGCACCTTCACTCTTTGAATGAAAAAAGTCGTAATTCAAGAAAGATTCCGACCAGTATGTCACCGTTGGGTCACGTATTCAATACCTATGTGGTCTCAAAGGTCACACAGCTGTGGAAAAGGTACTGAAATACAGCTTGATCAACCTTCTCTAGAATCAGAGGAACAATGTCAAAGAGAGCAGAGATCCTTCAGGGTTCCCCAATACAGTCATTGTCCAAGCAGACTGCAAAAATGCAATGAACTTGTTTTAAACATGTATATACAAGCTAATACAAGCAGTGAGCTCATCAAGATGTATCAAGCCTTTATGGAAATTGGGCAACTGCTTTTCCAGGACATCTGTATTGCCTAATGGAATACAAACTGTTAATGAAAACAGATGAGACCATATTTTTGTAATAAATAACTCCACAAAAGTCATCCTTTTCAAGTTTACACGTGATTGCAACTTTATTGGAAGTTTTTATACGAACTGAAATCCCATGTCGTCCATTTCAATCAAATGATGTGCTGATGTGTGCCCAGGGGTGGGAGGTCACTTCAGATTCTGTGGATAGGGTCAGGAGGATGGGGGAGGGTTGAGCTTTGTCCTTTATGCATCAGCGATGGTGACTTCGACCTCTACACCTGGCTCAATGCTGATCGACGTCTGTGAGGTTTTGGGTCAAGGAAATACCTATTTCATTTTTTCAAATTTCTCCTTCGACCCCCATCCTTGCCGTTATCCCAAAGTCCACTCTAGACTTGCATCACATAAGTTGATAAACTCTTTGGCAGAAAACCAGCCAGGTTCCAGAATGTTTCTGCGCAGGCAACAGAGTAAAGCTTGTGAGTCAATCATGGGATAAATCCCAGTTGCAGTGTCTCTTTTCCTGGAATATTCCTGAGAATCCAAACTAGGCTTTCAGATTTTGAAAGAAATTTAATGTTACCCTAATCTGGTCTTTCTGGATGTCAAATCCTACAGCAACTCAACAACTGATTCTTTTGTACCCAACATTGAAATACAGAGCAACCAGGTGTCCCATTTAGGCAAAATTCTAGGGGGGAGAAGATAAACAAAGAAAATCCAGTCAATTGACGACTAAATATTGAAACGTTTGCAATGAACAGTATCACAGAAACTTTTACAGCCAAAGAAGTCAATGTTAGACAATTATCCTTGGATCTTTGGATACACGAAAAGACCTTTTGAATTAAGTTTCAGGACGAAGTACTCAAAACAATTACTTCCTGAAATCTTTAGTTTTCAAAACTCAGTTTGTACAAGATTAGGGTGGTCCAGTCTGATTTCTTTTGGTATTTTACATGTACTGCCTGATGTTTGCACTTCGTAGCCTTATCACCCCGAACTAGATGCCCAACCATCTTAACCCTCCATTACGTGATGGTAAACTTGGTACATGTACTCGTAAAGCACACCTGCTTGCCCACAACTCTTTTATGAGGTCTGGCTCATGTTCAGCAAGGATCAGTCACTATACCCCTTCTTACAAGCCCTAAGCCAAATTGTAAATGTCTGGAAAGGATACAATCTGCTTGACAATCTCTGACGGACTCTGGAGGTCGATGAGCCGCTTGTGGATACGCATCTGGTATCGGTCCCACGTCTTGGACCCCTCACCGCACGGCGTCTTGCGGGTGGTGATGCGTAACGTCTTGGTAGGCATGCGCACCGGGCCCTTGACCTCCAGGTTCTTGTCCTGGGCTCCGCGCTTCAGATCAGCGCACACTGAAAATTAAGGGCAGAATCACGATTACCCTGAATTGAGCCCCACTACATGCAATTAAAAATAAAGAGTCTCATGGAATTCTAAGACGACATGACGGTAATCGCCCATGGGTGAGCACACAAACTTCTCTTTTTTTTTGAAACAGTCCCACATCATACAAAATCTGTACTGTGTTGGAAACCACTGGCAAATTATCTGTACATGTCCGCACTTAAGCTTTCACAAGACACCACACCCTGTCATGTCTGGGCAAATCAACATTGACTAGGATGTACTTTTCTCAATCCTACAACATCTTTCTGAACCTCCACAGGACCCAACAGATTTTCAAGGATCTGACACTTGACAGGAATAGGGTGAAAAGTTATGGATAAATCACACACCCTTTTCCAGATTCTTGACATTTCGGCTTGTCAGCGTGATTCGGATGCGGTGGGCTGTGCTTTCTTCAGCTGGTCCCCCCTTGCCTGGTTCCTTGAAGTATGACTGTCAAGTTCAAGAACATAAAAAAGGAACGACATGGTCATGACGGTCAACACAGTAACATAACAGTTAAACTAACAAGTTACAGTCATGTTATAAAATAACTAAAGTTTAAACTAAAAATGTCACCTCAAGATAATGCACTTCATTACTCTCAATGACATAATGGTGTCATGTTCGTGGGAGAGGAGCGGACGTCGGGCCCCCACAGTTCTGGGGGTAGCATACATGTAACATCAAGCCTAATGTAGTGCGCATGGTGTGTTAGCAGAAATATTTACACGACAGAAACTTGTTTAAGAGATAGTTTCTACCATGTCTATGCAAAATATCACGTTAAGCCTATTTTGCCTGCTTCAAAGTATTTTCTGTGTTTCTAAAAGTAAAAACATTTATATTATAAGATACGGTGCGCCCTCAAGCGGTGCCCATGGATCGGACGTGGTAATTGTCACATGCATAGTAAGATAGGCCTGGTGCCACGACGAGCGGTGACTGGTAATGTGGTACTTAAAATCACTCTTTAGCAGTACAAAAAAAATAATCGAAATTCAAACACGCATAAACATTAGTCCTCGTACCATGGTTTCGAGTGCTAGCCGACTTAATCAAGTCCTGTTAGATTACAGAAATTGAACAGCGGTGAGCTAGCGACATTCAGTTGACCGCACTGCTGTACGTTCAGCGTGGAAAAGGTCAATTGTTGGAAAGTTGGTGTCCGTCTGACCTACCAGCGCTTTTGTATTGTTGATAGCATCGGACACCAGCTATTGTTGCAGTACGCGTACGGGTGAAAAATTAAGTATCTCAACATTGTTTTAGTCTTATGCAGTTTGTTTTGGTTCAAAGTGTTTAATTCCATTTTTTTTACAAATTAACATCTGAATTATTCACTGAGTTTTTTCTACCCCATAAAAAGTTTACCAGTTTCCTTTTTTGTGACGTCACGCATAAATTATCTTCTCCACGTTGGCCATTTTAAAGCAGTCTGGCACCAATCGCCTGGGTGTAAAAATCATTGACTGCGTTTCATACATACATATTTCTAAGGCTTGCGCTTTGGGAACCATACATTTGTCGTTTAACGGAATTTGCAATCCATTGGATGAACTCTATGGTAAGGGTGGACTCTGCGTCTCTGCAGAAGTGCTGCTTTTTTGCACAAAGTTTAAATTCGCTTTCATTCTTACATGTTTTTGTTTATAGATTGAGTCATAGTGTGTGCTTGTAGTTGGTTTTGTGGGTAATTTTCCCTTGTTTTTTCAGTAGCATCGAAAATAAAGTAGCCTACGTACTACCAACAGCAGTACAGCCTACAGGCACAGTCAGCACTGCATGTGTGCTGCACTGAGTACCACTACTACACTAGCATGACCAGTGCCAGTGCCACTTTAAGGTCATGCTATTTGGCGTCGACAACTGCTGTTTACAAAGCGTCAACAAGTTATTCAAGCATATTTATGCAAAATAATTAAACATTATAATATGTATAATATTAACTGGTCATCTCCATGTCATATTCACTAGGGCCTATGTAAAAATGATATTTGAGTGTGGAAATTTGAGCAACAAAGTCAGTTTTGCTCGTCTGCTTGTACTACTAAACCGGCTGCCATCTTGTTTTCTCATGGACGGCAGAGAAAAGACATGAAAGAAAAATGGCAGCCCCTATACATCACGAAAAATTTTCATTTTCCTGTGTGAATCTGGATTAAAATACCCTGTTTTTCTTACACAGTAGAACATGTTAGAGTCTGTAAAATATGATAAACCACTTTGAAACCATTAGAGGATACTTTTAAGTTATTGACGCTTTGTTGACGCTACCTATGTGTGTTGATGCTAAATAGCACGACCCCCCACGACGATGATAGAAAGGCATCGTGGGAAGGAAAGAGATTTAGTGTTCAGTGCCTTTCTACCATTGTGCAAAATCACCCATGCAGTATTTGCAATAAGGTTTATGACGTTCTGAATGATGGTAGGCCAAGGCCTAAACCATAAACGCCCATGACACGTCACAGTCAGCTGCCATACAGTGGTCATTGTAGGCCCCTTGGAAAAAACCTCTGGATTTCTGAATGTTGAATATTCTTCAGTTGTGTATATTTGCCAGTACCGTACTGGTGTGCATATGCAGTTAAACCCTGGAACTATGGGGCTTGTTGTTCCATCTCTTTGATCCCTGTCGAAAGCAGCAGTTTTGTGCTATAGACCACATTGCTTGGAGAGGCAAAACGATGATCCCTACAGTTCTAGGCCTAGGGGTTTCTGCATTATGCAGTGGAGACTTAAGACATTTTTACTGTGAAATATTTATGCTTATGCTCTATATTGCCATTACCGGTATATTTTCCCTGTTATATTTACCATTATATGTTACAGTTATGTTTATGTGTTTCCATAATGAGAGTGCCCATATTTCCTTCCACAGATGTCTCGGTTACCACTATGTCTACTGCTCTGCATGGCTACAGCCCACCTGAGGCTCAGCCATGCATTCTATGTACCCGGCGTCGCTCCTGTGGAGTTCAGCGAAAGAGAAGAAGTGGAGATCAAGGTACGTCCACTGCCTTGTCGTAGGCCATCTATCTGTTAGGCCTGTGGATTGCCCCAATTGCGTATTGTCATCAATGATATAAAGTCGTAGCCGTTGCAAAACTGTTCCACAGTCCTGAGTCATGGCATTCCTGAGTCGTGGCATTGGATATGTGCAGTCTAGGAAAAGTTCAAATAACTATACCACTTTTCAACTACGGGCCAATGTTGTTATTATTAACCATTTTCTCTGGTAATGACACCAAGGATTCCTCAAATGCACTGTAGTCACTGTTTTCTCAGAAGCCTGAAGAAACCTGTAGAGAAGAGACAATAGGAAGCATTTAACAGTTTAAGTGGTGGGAGGAAACCCTAGGGAAATATTGTGGGTAAAACCCACGGAATCAGGTAGGGACTGAAAACTCAATCCACATGTGGACCGGGGCGGGATGCGAACACGGAATACAGAAGTGAAAGGCGAGGAACAAACCACTAGACGCCAGCCTAACTCCCCAAATTTTGCAAGGTACCTGGGATTTATTTTGTGCACAGGGCCTCATGGGAAACCAACTGGTGGTGGACACAAGGCCCGTTTCACATGTGTGTGAATAGATGTCACAGGCATACAGCTTCCTCTGATAAGCTTAATTTGCTTGTTTTTTATTACTTCCTTTGTATGCCAATACAAATTTGAAGACATCATGCCCTGTCTAGTGCATCTACTTGTATGACTTCGCACTAGTCCAGTTACTAAGTGCAGTAAGCAAAATCCTGCTTTCTTTATGGTAGAAAGTAAAGATACCTCAAGCTCTGTATAAAATTTGCAGGCAGCTGAACTGTGCTGTCTAGAGTCAAAAGTTGTCCTAAGTACAAGGTATCAACAATGCCGAGGAGACACCATTCCTGCCAGGCCATAGCACATGTCTTAAAGTGAGCGTGTTGGTGCACTTGGGCGAGTCACGATACTCTGTTGGTCAGAGAGGAATGCAACGAGGACGTTACCACCTGCATGCGGACAGGATGGCCTCACATTAATGGCTTCTAATTCTTTTCGCTGTATTTGTTTACATATACATTAAGTCGTCTCTCTTTCCACATCAGGGAGTGAAGCTAACGTCAACCAAAACACAGCTTCCTTACGAGTACTACACGATAGGCATCTGTCCGCCCTCACTGGACAAAATCATTTACAAATCAGAGAACCTTGGCGAGGTTTTGCGTGGGGATCGTATCGTCAATACGTTGTACAAGGTAAATAGATTTCTTACGTCAGTTGTGACCACCGTTGTGCTAAAATACACAAAATATCACACTCCTGTTTTGCTGTTTATTAATGTTAATTTTTAAAGAAGTAGTCCAACAAACTTTGTGTAAATGTTGGGCGTGATCTGCAGGATCAGCCGAACGTTGTGCAACTGGTCAATCTTATTCCAGACTTTGTCAATGTTTCTGCCATCAGCCAATCACCTTTTCCCCTCTAATCGGTGATTGCGGAAGGCTGTTTCAGAAAAGGGAAGCCAATTCAGAGATTTCGCACAGTATTCGCCAATCGTGCTGAGTGATAGGGTGGCGGTGCATATCAGCTGACCACGGCCAGCAAAGACATTTGCGCACTGTGAAAGGCTTTCTCGTGCTGTGCAAAGTTTCTACAGTTCATATTAAAAATGGGCTGCATCTACATCTTGTGTATTACTTGTCAAAACAAGTCCCAGAGGTCTGTTCACGCATGGCTAACTGCTACAAGAAAATGGTTATGACCTTTTGTGCTTTGGGTCAGAAATTAGGAAATGCGGTATTGCTACAAAGGGACAGTACCATGACAGTTTGAACACAATAATTTGTAATGCATGCTGATGTGTTGCAAAGATGTGAACCCTAACCCTACATAATACTACAAATTATTACTTGTAGTAAAATGTAGTACTCAGCACTGTCGCTTGTCAGAGGACATGACTTTATTGTTCTGTGAAGCCATAAGATACAACAGAAAAGACAATGTACCATACAGTGCTGTGGCACTATGAATCCATGGCTTTATTGTTCTCTGTACAAGTAACAATGGAAGTAACCTAGCCAGAAGTAGTAATCTGTAGCGCTAGGTCCTTCAGGCTCAGGCTATTACTTAGTATTTTGTGGTACTGTGTAGTGTAAGCCAAACAATATGCTTGGCAGTTAGGGTTAATATTCCTTGAGAGAACAAGCATGTCAATCAGTTGTTATTGGAGGCTTGCGTTGTCAGGATTCGGCTAAGATAACTTTTTGGTTGTCTCCAAGGTGCCGATGAAGCAAAACAAGCCATGTCATGTATTATGTAATGTCAAATATACCAAAGACCAAGCCAAGATGGTTGCTGATCGCATCAAAGAGGACTACAGTGTTCACTTGTAAGTAGAGCAAAGAAATTATCCAAACCCTAACTCCTACAGTTTTAGCTAAGAACCTTCCTAAATCCTTCAAAATCCTTCCCTCTGTAGGAAACCAATGGAACATTCCTCATACTGTCAAGAAACTCCTTACACCAGTTAAACTAACATTGACAGGCTTCTATCTTCTTAATCCTACAAAAGCCTTAGAAAACCTCCACTGCCTTTCTCAAACTTACAAAATCCTCAAAGACCTCCAGATGGATTTCAAAAGATATAGGAAGGTAGGGTCAGTTTTCTAACCTCAGCAGTTAAAGAATTTGAAGGGCAAAAATGGCACTGTTGGAATGTGAACTAATAGCATGAGAGGGTTACTTCCCTACAATCAATTTAAGTTTTGCAATGATACGACCCATCTTCTATTAAAAAAACCGGTTTTCTCAAGTTTTGCCGCATTAATGTCAAGTGTTGGGAACCGCATCGTGGTTACCCAAGGAACCTAACAGAGACCACATTTGAAGTACGTTGAAGCAATGCAGAGTGTCCAAATGCTTGCGCCGAGTTTACAACTGAAGAGAACTGTGAGCCATTTTGAGGAGGTATTTATACTGTAAGGAGGGTTACTCTGAAAGGTGTCAAAAAGTCTGCACTTTAACCTCATGGGCAAGAACATTTAAACGCTTTTTGAAATCTTTGACTATGGTAAAGATCATCAGGCTTGATACTACAAAAACCCCTTTACATCTACTGCAGAATTGCAGATAATTTGCCGGCTGCGACCGAAGTAAGAGCCAAGACGGAGGAAGAGCCGGCGCAGTATGCACACGGCTACAAGCTGGGCTACATGGTGGACAAAGTGGTAAGCCCAGTCTCGACATTCTCCTTGCATACTGATCACAGTTTGATGTATGAAAAACTTTTCCAAGCCCTAGTGTGCTTGAATGGTAAAGATTAAATGTTGGAGACCTAGTTTGCCTACTATTTGTACAGGGTGCCAAATTTTCCAAACTTCTTCGCTTCACCGTAGTTTGGTGTCGGATTTTGCCACATTGCCCCATTAGGTGCTAAGTGTCTGAATAAGTTTGGGGTCTACCCCTTATGCAACATTGATCAGTGTATTGATTGCTTACAGGTGGCCTTGTTTCTTTCAGCCGTAGCCTTGAATAACACGAATCTGTGGGAAGTTGATGCAGCCGCTAGCTAGTAGCTTAGCATAGACCTAATGTGTTATACCTAGCAGCCACAGCATTTAGCCCGAGCCTCTCAAAGCCAGCATGCAGTCCAGTCTGCCACATGGGACCATCTGATACATGATAAAATTTGCCCCAAAGCAGACATTAGCATATTCTATTGATCTGTGGCAACAGGTGTTTTTCTCATCTTGCAGGACACAGCTGGGTTGTCTGCCGGTCCACATTGGTCAATACTGAATGCTCATGTTCATGCCTCATGTGCACCATGGATAAAAATTAATTGGCGTGCAGAGAGAAAAAAAAGTCCATCAAAAGATAAATCGAAACATCATTGATGCGAGAAATGATTAATTAATCAAAATGATTGATTAATCATAAGCCTGCTGGCCCTGTGCTTAGAACCAATTTTACATTCTCTTAAATTTTCCAGGGGAGTGGGGCCCATATTGTGTGGAGTGAACCATTTTCACTTCTGCAAACTCTTTCTAGTTGGATTTGGTTACCAATTATCATATTATAATACGGAACGACGTCTTTATATTTGCAGCCGTACATCAATAACCATCTGATCATGAACATGAAATACCACACGGTGCCGGGTGAGAACGGAGAGAGGTGGGTTGTGTTATGTGGGTTTAAGAAAAGTGTGAATGGATGTTGGAAAATCCGCAGAGAGAAACAATTTATTTTCTCCCTGCATTCGCAGATATCAGCAAAAAAGATTTGGAATATATCGGCTAGCCTCAAACATTTTTTGGAATTGAAGAGTTTCTGCTGATTTTAGTCACATGACTGGTGGCTATCAGACCTATAGAGTCTCCTAAATAGTTCGAATCCTTTGGCCAGGGAACCAGCCTATTCCCAAAGGGCATCCAACCACTCTCAAAGCAAGGAGACTGAGCTCTGCCTCCCCAATCGTACAACATCCTTGAAAGAAAGAGAATCTTGGACTGTTAGAGCCAATGCCAACTGGTACATTCCATTCTCATTGACAAATTTCAATTGTGGCATTTCTTGATCCATCTCAGCGACAGCTACAGAGTCATCAGCTTTGACGTGGCTGTCCGGAGCGTAGAGAACGGTCAGATTACCCAAGGCAAGGACGACATCTGCGTCTTCAAGGAGAAGAAAGATGGCGAGACCGTCCCTGTCCAACCCTTCGTCGGTGACAGTAAGTTTAGGTTTTGTGTCGCTGTATTTTATAAAGGAATCAGACATGCAGCTTAGGGGAAAGCTCTTGTAACCTTGAATTGCAGGGTTTTGGGTTCGAACCTGGCAATGGGGTGCATGTTGTGACCTTGGGCAAGGAACTTTACCCCAACACGCCTCTCTCCGCCCAGGAGTATAAATGTATACTTCTGAGGGCAGATGTGGTAACTGTGGTTGATTACTCCTTGTAGCAACCGAAATGGTCACACTGAGAGGGGACCAAGGGGGGAAGACCCCCTCCCCGGGGGTGGTAGGTGTGCACCGTATCCAAGGGATCATTGCCTGTTGAGGTACAGTTTTCAAAATTTCCCTTTGCAGAGGAAACAGAGATAACATTCTCCTACGAGGTGAACTGGCAGGAAAGCAACATCAAATGGGCATCACGCTGGGACACCTACCTCAACATGACCGATGTACAGATCCACTGGTTCTCCATTATCAACTCCCTGGTCGTGGTGTTCTTCCTCGCAGGTGAGGCAGCGTGCCGATCCCCACCCTGGTTTCCCTTGGCTTTCCCTGTACCCTACCAAGTCCCCCGCTGTGCAGGAAACCAATGGCACATTATTTACCCCATTAACTTTTAAACAGGCATCATTCCGTACGTAAAATAACAGTGGCTTGGCTCTACCATCCTCAATCCTTCTGAGTTCTCCTAAATTGTCATGGTGGATTTTGAGGGATCTTGAAGGTTAGAGTTGGTACAACAGTTGGTAGAGCTTAGTTTGTGAAGCACCTGTTCTTGAGGTCCTGAGTTGGAATTCTACCCTTGCCAGTTATTGTTTTTCCCCTCCAAAAATAATTGCCTTGTTGGTCACAGGTTTCATTTATCAAGACAGAACCTCATCGAAGATCTTCTCGTTTGTTGAATAGTTTTCAAGGTTCGGGCGGTCGTTTTTACGCAAAACAGTCGTTCCTAGAATTTTTTTTTTTTTTTCGTTCTGCTAAAAAGGTATATTGACCATGATCATGATCCGAACTCTGAGAAGAGACATCGCACGCTACAACAAGGATGAAGATGTGGTGAGATTGTGTACTTTTCGTATCACATAAATGACTCATAAAAATGGGTTGTAAGAGGTTATTGGCAAGTTAAACTGAGACTTCTAAGGTACTTATGTCAGGAATGTTACTAAATCATAATTATTTTCAGAGCAGCAATCCAGAGATATAGATACTTTCCACTTGAACTTTTTAATGAGCAGCGAGTCTGGTACCCAGAAGTTTTCATGGTCATGTGAAATCTTGAGAAAATCCAGGGGGAAAAGTTGTCCTGGAAAGTTTCGATAACATCCTGGAAAATATGGGGTGTCGTGGAATCCTGTTGTCAAGTAAAAAGTCGTGACGAAGTCAGTAATCAAGATCATGCTAGGGTTAATGTATCTGATAGGCTGCTTTTAGTCCTGGAAAAGTCATGGAATTTGCTTTTCCAATTTCTGTTGGAACCTGGCGCTCAGCTGAAGCTCAGTTCTGAAGCGTTTGATTGGCATTTATTATATTTCACTTGGTGCATAACCCTAATGGTCTCATGCAGTTTCAGGAGAAGTTTATTACTTAGCGTAAATGTTGAGTGCTCGCTAAAGATTGGCTTCTTTCATCTCTAACCGCATCGCAGGAAGACACAATGGAAGAAACCGGTTGGAAACTGGTTCACGGCGACGTCTTCAGACCGCCCAAGGCAAAGCAGCTCCTCGCTGCTCTGGCGGGGACCGGTGTTCAGATCTTCGTCATGTCTGTCATCACCATCAGTAAGCTGCAACCGAATGACATGGCTAGGACTCCAAATAATGCACGTCTGTGGGAAAAGCAGCAAGCTGCTAGCTGGCCACTTCCAGAGATGTGTGCATTATTTGCTGCCGTAGCCCAATTACGGAGAGGCAGTCTAAAAATACTTACATCAGGGCGTTGTTCCAGATGACAGCGTTTGTTCTCATTCTTTGACTTCGTTTTGAGCTCAACAGTTATTTTCAAGACTTTCATTGTTGGCACGTACCAACATATGCTGTGATTGGACAATGGGGTGATCCGTCCTCTACAAGGCATCCAGGAATGAGTAGTTTGAAATCGCCATGCTCAGATTTGAGGAGCAGCCCTTTTAATAGTTTTTCTTTCCTTCAAACCCTGCCCGTTGGTCGATTAGTGATGGCAGCGTGTGTAACCTTAATCACTCAGAGTGTGACATTGTTTTGTCTCGACAGGTTTTGCTATGTTTGGGATGTTGTCGCCTAGCAACCGAGGAGCCCTCCTTAGCGCTGCACTTTTCCTCTTTGTCTTTATGGGGTAAGACCAAACCTGCGGTATTTAGGTCAAACAGTTTTTTCAATCACTGATCTTGCTCTTTTCCAAAAGTAGATTCCACATTTCTAAATTTTAACATGTTGACTACCAACTAGGAGTGTATTCGTAGTCACAGGTGTAGATGTAATTACGCGTGCCAGTCAACGTGTTAAGAGGTTGATCTGTTCAAGTTTTGCTGCATTTTTGCTGTTTGTTCCAAAAAAAAACATGTTCAGGATTTACTCTGTTGACTCTCGAGAGAACCCATGCCTTGTTAGCAACCGAAAGCCCTGAAAAATGACAGAGGTTCATTGCTGATTTTGTTTTGTAGATCTTGTACTCTCACCCCTGTTAAGGCAAGTGCAAAGTTAAAGTTACACTTGTCCAAACTGGAACTGTTTTGCTTTTTGTCACCTGCAGGGTTTTTGCAGGGTTTTTCTCTGGTCGTCTCTACAAGACGATGAAAGGGACCCAATGGATGCAGTCGGCCCTCATGGTGAGTTTTTCTTGTCGTTCTGTTACTATTCATGAATAGTGGCCCCCGCTAATGGCAGCAACATTGTGATGACCAGTGTATGGATCTACTGGTCTGTGACAGTCATTCTGTATAGAACTTAACCACAGTGCTTTCCACCATTAAAGGGGGCCATTGAAAATGCGCAGTTTAATGTCTATGCAGTCTGCAGGGCCAATTTCATAGCACTGCTTAAGCGAAAAATTTGTTTAAGTGTGAAAAAGCCTTGCTTGACAAATCAGGTTACCAGCCAGAACTTCTTGTGATGTATATTGTTTTGGAATGGTATTTACCTGTCTTTTGGTTAGCATGACAATCACACAGAGTTGGAGCTGGTAACCTTTGTTTATTAAGCAAGGTTTTTTTTTGTGCTTAAGCAAATTTTGTGCTTAAGCAGCAAATTGGCCCCAGTCTGGATCATCGTCAGTCCTCGCAAGTTTTCCTTTTTAAGCTGGGACTACGCTAGAGTACTTTTTGTTGTGTGTCACTCTCCATGCATTTTACCAAATCCTCAACTGTGTATGGAATTGCATGTAGAGAGAGTTGCGACATCTTCAGAATTGAAGCCATTTTGGGTCCATAGTCTACCACAAAAGTATATGCTCCATTGGCATATTGGACATGCTTTTGTTCAAATAACAGTCAGTTGTCCAACTCTGATCAGTCTTTCACAATCCCCACACACAACAGCCAACAATTTTTGGACACAAAATGGTGTCATGTCACAACTGTTTCTATATACAGGTCTCCTATTTAGGACATATTAGAAAATTGGTTGTGCTTTCAAGGGGCATTCAATGCCACTTATAAAATACTACTGGCTGGGCTCCACCTTCTTCAGTCCTACAAAATCCTCCAAAACCTCAACTGTGTATCGAATTGCATGTAGAGAAGTGGACTCTAAACGATCTAGGAAGATTGGTTAAGAGTTTTACAGGGACAGGTTTTGATCTGCCGTCGCCTTCCTTCTCCAGACGGGCCTGCTCTACCCAGGAATCATGTTTAGCTGCATGTTCCTGCTGAACTTCTTCATCTGGGGCAAGCATTCGTCCGGTGCGGTGCCGTTCAGCACCATGATAGCCCTAGTGTGCATGTGGAACGGGATCTCGGTGCCGCTGGTCATTTTGGGCCACTACTTTGGCTACCGAAAGCAGGTAAGATGAGTAGCCACCGAATTCCTTGAAGAAGTTGGCCAGTTAGTCCCTTGGTGATATTACTCTTGATGGTTGATATGTTTCAGTAAATATTCATTGGGCTTAAGAACTACACCTAGAGTCGTAAGATTTTAAAGTCATTTGCACAATGTCCAGACTCAACAAAAACTTGCAGAAATTGGTTGCTGGATCTCGTTCAGATTTTTGTGAACAAAATTCAGTAAACTACATTTGCAAATATTGATCAGCTGCGTACTTTGGTGTTTGAGTCTCAAATCCCGTGGTGTTGCTGTTGATGAAAGGCCTTTTCTGATTTGTTGATAGCCATACTCCCATCCTGTGAGGACCAATCAGATCCCTCGTCAAGTTCCAGAGCAAGTCTGGTACCTCAACCCATTGCTAAGGTATGGCCTGCCTTAGTTTATTTAGATACTTTAATATTTTCTACAGTTGATATTACCGTACCATACCACAAAGTTTTGAGTTAAAATTCCCAATAAAAAATTGTCGTGAGTTGTGAAAAGTCAGGAATCATACAAATTGTAAATAATGTGTCTTAATACAGATTTCTCAATGAAAATTTTGCTGCTCAAATATACCATTTGTATTATAAACTGAGAATAGGCAACTCTGTTTTAAATAAACATTGAGCCAACCTTTTTCACACAAGGTCGGCTTGTTATTACAATTTGATTTGTTTGATTTTTTTGTGCTTTGAAGCAATTCATTCGTTGATTTTTCTCCTCACTGTATTCAATGTAATAATACAGTGACTAACCAACTGATCTGATCTGATCTTTTATTATCAAATCAATCAATTGTGGCACCCTGATGGCTGGCATCCTTCTGTTTATTCACTGTCTTCATCGTGCTCTTTATCAGTAAATTCAAATCCAATCAGTTATTTGCAGCACTGTGGTGGTTGGCATCCTTCCGTTTGGTTTTATCATCATACAGCGTTTTATCGATCAAATCAAATCATTTAAATCTTAATCAATTGTAGCACTCTGATGGCTGGCATCCTTCCATTTGGTGCTGTCTTCATTGAGCTCTTCTTCATTCTCACGGTAAGTCACTCCAGGAATGCTCAACCCATTACATTTTCTCTTGTACCTTTGCATGGCATGTTTTTATGCTGTCCTCTCAGGAGGTTTTTACTGATCTCTTGGGGTCGTTTTGACACCAATTTTATGAAAATTTGACATAGCGTTCTCGACAAATGTCTATTTTTCCCAAGACGGGTAAGCCCAGAATCGTTGAACTTTAGAGTGGAATTTTAACCCTCCTATGCTGAAGTCACTCTTTGGGTCAGTTGGTAAGCTGCACAAAGAAGCACAGCTGTGTGGTGTTGTGCACTGCACCAACAGTCCCTCACAGGAATATCAGATTGCACTTTTGTGTTATCAAACAACTGTGCTTCACTGTTTCATGTGCACAATTGTGCAGTAAACCAAATGCAGTGAGGAGGACTGCACAAAAGAGCCTGTGTCATCTTCTGCTGGCCACCAACTTTATGCACTTTGAAGCTGTGCATATTTGTGCTCCATAAAGAAAACAGAAGCACAAGAGTGACTCTGGGCATTCATGCATATTTGTGCTGTAAAACCATAAGAGGCTTAAATAACCATTACAATGAAAGTCTTTGTTGGGTGGAATTGAAACTTCACAAATGTGTTCATAATGTCTTTTGCGTGCATGTCAGATTTCAAAAAGATTGGTCAGCCGAGATCCGAAAGGGACAGAATGTTGCCTCAAACGTGTTTTTCTCTGATACAATTTTTCTTTTGCTCAATCCAGGATTGCATTTCAAGCTTTGCTCTGTTAAATAAATCCTTTTCAACTTGTCCCTATTTCTGGCAGGCAATTTGGGAGAACCAGTTCTACTATCTGTTTGGGTTCTTGTTTGTCGTGTTTGTCATCCTTATCATCTCCTGCGCCCAGATCTCCATAGTGATGGTCTACTTTCAGCTCTGTGGCGAGGTAAGCAGGTCCGAAAAACAAGCTGAGAATGTGAGCTCTTGGTTGTGGCAGAAAATGGCAAAGCTGTACCAAGGTCACTGGAAATGTTTTTAGTTGTATAAGTCAACAATTAGTGAAATTCTAGAATGCAGGTAAACCGACCTTCTCTGCTGATCTTTAGTTACAAAATCTCAAGACTTAGAATGTGTTATTTTTGTTTTTTAATAGAGATGCAGAGAATGCAACAATTTCATGAAATGTGAGAACAAAATGTTCTAGACAATTTCTACATTGGTAACACATGGAGGATTGACAAATCTTAAGGTGTGTCTTTGTCTTGAGGTTTTTACTGTACTATATCAGCAGAACAGCATGTATGGTGAAGCGTCCTCAGATGTAGATGGCATTTCAGTCTCTCCAGGTTTCAGTATATATGTTCCCAAATGGTGGATTTAATCGCTCGCATTTTTATATGTTGTAAGTGGGAGAGTCACTTAGCCCTAACCCCCTAGGCCCTTTTGCTAGGAACCCTCCCCAATCCTCCAATTTCGGGGATGAAAAAATTGGATTCTCCCTCAATCCTCCAAAATTTCTTGAAATGTTACCTGCCTCAATCTTTCAAAATTCTCCAGCAATTCCTGTCATTATGTTGAGGCTGTGTGAATGGCATCCTTGAGCAGTGCGGTTGAATAAAAAGAAATATCGGGCTGAATTTATGCATGACTAAGCAAAAACAACACAAGGTCTAACTCACAACCTACATGCATGGCATCCTTCGCAATCAGCCATGCACTTTTGCCTTTTACCCTCAATCCTCCAAAACCGCCTGAAGGAGTTTGAGGAGAGGATTGAGGAGGGTCAGGGTTAATCCTAGCCCTGAAAAGTGACATTGTTTTTCTCATTGTTACAAACTTCTTTGCTGGATGGTTTTGTAAAAAATTTGGGGACAGAATCATTCAAATCGAATCGTGTGTGTGTGTGTGGTTTTTTTTTTCAGGATTATCACTGGTGGTGGCGATCATTCCTCGTGTCCGGGGGGTCAGCATTCTATGTATTTATGTACTCTGTTTTCTACTTTGTAACCAAGGTAAATTCTCCCATTTTTTAATAAGCTTCTGAAATGGAATGAAAGGGTAGATATTTGGGCAGCCTGAAGAGGTAAAGTGAGATTTTTGCAAAGGTTTTGCAGGGCGCTAAATTCCTTATATTGTTTGCTGATTTTGCATATGGTCTGTTGTCATAGCAGATATCAGTCCAAAGAAATGTGGTGAAAAATCCTGCGTTCATATTTTGCAAAGGACATATTCTGTCCTTGAAAAAGGGTTTAGGTTCTCCGTGGAATAATCTAGATGTCAGGTGGTTATTAAAAAAAAGATGAAATATCGGGCGGGGCTTGGTCCAAATCTTGAACACTCCTAATCCAACATTCCATAGCTGGAGGCACTTAAGTACTTAAAGAACACTGCCTATTTGGTGCTGAAATAGTGAAAAATCGGTTCAACCACTGTGTTTCAAGGACAACTGTGTTCCATGACCACAGTTGTTCCATGACCACTTGTTCTATGACCACAGTTGTTCCATGACCACTTGTTCTATGACCACTGTTGTTCCGTGACCACTGTTGTTCCATGACCACTGTTGTTCCATGACCACTGTTGATCCATGACCACTGTTGTTCTATGACCACTGTCATTTCATGTCCACTGTTGTTCCATGACCACTGTTGTTCCATGACCACTGTTGTTCCATGACCACTGTTGATCCATGACCACTGTTGTTCTATGACCACTGTCATTTCATGTCCACTGTTGTTCCATGACCACTGTCGTTTCATGTCCACTGTTGTTCCATGACCACTGTTGTTCCATGACCACTGTTGTTCCATGACCACTGTGTTCCATGACCACTGTTGTTCCATGACCACTGTTGTTTCATGTCCACTGTTGTTCCATGATCAATGTTGTTCCATGACCACTGTTGTTCCATGACCACTGTGTTCCATGACCACTGTTGTTCCATGACTACTGTCGTTCCATGACCACTGTTGTTCCATGACTACTGTCGTTCCATGACCACTGTTGTTCCATGACCACTGTCGTTTCATGTCCACTGTTGTTCCATGACCACTGTTGTTCCATGACCACTGTTGTTCCATGACCATTGTTTTTCAAGGACCACTGTTTTTCCATGTCCACTGTTGTTCTATGACTACTGGTTTTCACGGACCACTGTTTTTCAAGGACCACTGAGTTTCTGTCTTTCTTTTTTCCTTCTCTCCTCCTAGTTGGATATTACCCAGTTCGTTCCCGCCCTCCTGTATTTTGGCTACACCTTCATGATGGTCCTAACCTTTTGGATCATCACTGGGACGATGGGCTTCTATGCCGCCTACTGGTTCATCGTTAAAATATACGGCGCTGTCAAGATTGATTGACGCGACAAGAACGGTAACATGGTCAAACGTGGTATTGCGGCCACCAGGCTACCCGTCATAAGATAGATATTTCTTTTTTGGGAAAAAATGTGTTGGTATTGGATGTGGGTAGACTTTTTTTAACAGTTCCTCAACCGATTTGGCTGTCTCTACCATTTTATGTCCAGAGTTCAAATGATAAGTTTGTCGTTTTATTTTTTGGAATCGGAATTGAACTTTGTTTCAGAGACGAGGCCTATTTATTACCTCTGAACGTCTGTGCTCCATTCAGCAAAAATTTAATAACGTCTCCATGGACACGGATGCAGTTTTCCTTCAGTTTTAGGGAAAAGGAGAAACATGGCCTGAAGTTGTCATGTGATTTTAGTCCGTAATTCTCGGTGTAAACCAATATAATTTGCCAAGAACAATTTTAGAGTCTGCAGCATTACAGCATTGGAAATATTAAATTTTGTACTAGGTTTTGGAAACAAAGATCCGGTTGAGTTCGTGCGTAAATTGGGACTTTTCCAGAATTTCCCCATCAATTATCAGCAGCTGAGCCCATTGCGAACACAAGGCTTAAACATCTGGGCCACCTCTGTATTGTAGCCACCTCGGTACAGGGGCACCTGTTGGCAACAATCCCTCATCTACATGTCTCTAGCTGTATGTGCTTTTTACTGTAGATTCCTTTTGCTTCGTGGTGCAAGGGGGTCTGTTTTTGGTAGGCTGCTTTTAAGAGAATAGTTTTGTACTTAAATAGAGGTGTAATTCCCAACCATTGCCAGCCAAAATAGTCAAATTTTGACATTAAAATCCACACAACACTGACAGTGGTGCTGTCCACAGCTTTTTCATTGCATATGTAATATGCCATTTGCCAGGTGGTATTTGCGTGTGGTATTCCTGCATAGAATTAGACACTGTGGTAAGTTCTTGGACGTTTTTTAAAGAGCTTAGTTCAATGACAAGATTCGTGTCTTCAAGAAGTCTCGTACCACTGGTTCTGATTTTGCTCTCTGCCCATTCTCCAAGACATCAGAAAAGATCAACTCCTTTTTAAGTAGACTTGTAATAGTCCTTCCTTGACCCTAAATTTGTTGCAGATAACTGTTTGGGGTTTCGCGTTAATCTACAACATAGTGTGGTCTTTTTGTGAGTTAAAAGTTCAGCCTCTTGGTCCAGCCCGAAGTTTTGACGATCAGAACTGTGGCCTTTGCCAGAGGGTTTTTGGTATCAAAGGTCAAATGTTAAATAGTGAAGCAAACCAATGGGAGTGACATGGTATATATTGAACAGAGGTTTGCATCAGTTTTGATGGCCTCTATTTTCCTTTTTTTTTTAACCCAATTTTTTTTTTATTCTTTGATTGTTAATCACTTTTATGAGTTGTAGAATTTTGTTTGTCAATAGTATGTGAGTGGGTGTAAAAATCTCTGTAAAGATCAAGTGTCACATTCACATGACTGTTTGGAATTATTCCGAAAGCCACATTTGTTTGTTTACATGCTTAATATCAAATACCAGCAAAAATGTGTAATTTTTCAGTGATACACGAGTTTCAACTAATTAAATGACAGGGTAATGTGATTTGTACTTTCAAAAGAATTCGAAATTCCTGAATGTAACAACTGTGGCTTCATTAAGAATTGTTTGTTTTTCGGACAAGAGGTTCCAAACAGTCAGGTGTACTTCTAAAAAATTAATTTTCTTTTGTTTAAAGACTATAAAAGTATCCGATTCGTAAGTGAATTCGTCACAAAGGAGGACGAGCCAAGGTTTGCCGGCTCCCATTGGACGATCACTGAAGTTGCACGTTAACTTCCGGTTCCATGGTTCCATGTAAACGGTGATCAGTGCATATGACTCTATGCACAGTGCATGTGCAGAGGGCGTGGTTTAAACTGAAGTGACGCCACACTTAAGAACTGGATTGGTTATATTAATAGTTTTTGGATATTTTTGAAACTAACTGAAAATTTATCAGCCATTCAGAATCTGTGGCTCAGATTTACTACTCATTGCAGAACCTTTCCATGATTCCGTCTCGGTACTTTTCAGGAAACATGCATATTTGTTTACAATACTATCGGACATGTTTATTGATGTACCAGTCAATTAACAAAATAGTGGTAGTTTAAAAAAAAGTCATGCTATAAATCTAAAAGATTACCAGAAGTTATTTCAAACATTAGAAAGTCATATATTGTTCTGAAATTTCAGATGTACCCTCGCCATTTCCCTTTTCAGCGGAAAGCTATATTACAAGTTCCGCTTTGAACGTCGGCATCGAGTTCATAGTCCCAGAGACCACGCGTGCTTTCAACAATGTGTTTTCACCCATTCCCAATATGCTGTTTGCTTGGATGTTGTTTATGGCATGTACGCGCATTTCAAAGTCACACATTTGCCTCATTTTGTTCGCACGAGGTGCAGCTGGTCATTCTTCTTGTAAATAAGATCTTCATGAGCATTTTTATTTCTGGTAGGTTTTGATTTGGTAAATCCTTTGCCGGCTGTAGTGTTCCGTATTAACCCATGTGTACAAGAAAATAAAAATCTATTCTGAAACACTGAGATCTTGCCATCACTGCACTGTTTATCTGAAGAGGTATAAGACTTGGTTACAGTCCAATTTCCTAAAGAAGTAGACATAAGATGTCAGGTTGCATGGTGGCACAGTGATGTGTCACAGAAAGGCATGGGCTCTAAAGCCCGTCTTCAATACGGGCGATTCAGTTTGCCACGCGTCGGCCAATCACAACGTGCGAAATCTGATGACCCTTTCCAAACGCGCATTGGGTCGACAGATTTCGCGCCCTGCGATTGGCCGACGCGTGGCAAACTCTTGGAGGCGTACTATTGTGAATCGCCCTTTTATGCCAACGAAACCTTGCATTACCCCAAGTGCTCAAACCAACGAACAATCCCTCCAGATAAATATGTATTCTTGAGAACAAAGTAACTCATAAACTATAAAGTACATGAATATACGATTACATTGTTATCGAAATCAAATAGCTTCTAAATGGACTTCATTAAGAAATAACACGAATGGGCTTCTTGTCTGTCCTCTGTCTAAATTTTTTTAGAAATCTTTCAGTAAACAAATACTATATCCTGAAATTATTGTTTAATAGAATATACGAAAATCAAATGTTGCAGTGCGAAAGTAATATAATGTACACAAGACGTCAAGAAATTATTAAAAATGTAGGCTTACTTCTCAGTAAATTCCTGAATCAAACGCGAGACCGACTGCCTTGTGAAAGACCTTTGTTAAATATGGAGAATTTTTTCTTCTCTTTTTATTGGTTCTGCCTGTTTACCGTTGTACCATGGTCGCTTTTATCTTTTCCTCTAAATCTCAACTTTCGTTTGGTTGAGTTTAAGCAAAATTGAAGAAAATGGATACTTGCTCATCAAGTATCTCTGAAATCAGAATTTGCCACATCTACGGCACAGTTTATATGTGGCAAGTCTCGTATTTTATTTTCTCTGGCTTTTCATATTCCCGTTCCAAAAGTTCACAGACTTTTTTGGAGGGGAGGGGGCTAGGTGTTACTGAATATCCCTCGTTTTATGCCGGAAGGCAGACAGTATCATGTGACTGGCGCTTCTTCAAGGCAACCCGGAAACCGCCGATCGTCCTGATAGGGTCCGAACTCTCTGCTTTCAGGCAGGGCGGTTTCTCCCCCGGAGGGCATTGAAGGGAAAAGTGCTTCAAAATGCCACCCAGGTACAAGAACAGCCCCATGGTCGCCAGCTGCTTGCCCAAGCAGAAACGAGGCCCGATTGAGAACGGCAAGAAGTGCTCCGGTATGAACACTCTGCCTCCTTCGTCCAAGAAATGCTCTGCGTGGCAATCAAATAAATAAGCCTATATATGTAGAATGTTTTGCGCATGACGTAAAACAAACATACGGATATCATTATTAGTGAAATAAGAACAGGGGGTGGAGCAATGGATCCTCTACGTCAGAAACATGCATATTCATTACTCACTCCAGTTGTGCTCGACCTATCCGGTTGAAAAAAGTTTCAAGGCTTGTCCCGCAAACGAAAGTTTGCATTGGTCGAAAGTTATGGCATGAACAACACTAACAAGCGTTTGGTTTCCATACCTGGTCGGAAGTTGTTTGGATCTTTCCAGTTTTCTGGATCGTGATGCACCCACCACAGATTACACAGAACTGTTGTGCCTTGTGGGATGTCATAGTCTCCCAGCCTGTGTAAGGCAAATCAGTCGAATTATTGTTCACAAGCCACAAGGCAGCTTTCAGGATAGGAAGGTGTACATGTACATGCGTTTTGTAAATGATGACGTGTACAAATTATGAAGAGCTAGACGCAGAACCAACCAATGAACGAGTTGCCTCATTACTTTCTTGAGCTGATCAATCTCCGGATGCAATTGGCTGAATGTTGGTTAATAATTATTGCAAATCACTTACTTTGTGTCGCATGTGGTCACGTGTGGACCATTCAGAGACGAGAATGAGCTGTGACGTAATGTCTCAAGCACCGTGGCTTCGAGATACGGAAGCCTTGAGCGGTCACCCCAAGTCGGCAAGCCAGCGGGGACGTTGTTGTCTATCTCGGCTTGCAGTCGTTTCTGTACCTGAAATCAAAAGCCCGGAAAATAAAAGAAAAAAATCCATAGAAGGAGCGAGGATTTAAAAACTCAAGGCTCACATTAACAAGTAAGGCTTATAAAGTGAAGATCTTCACCTCTGGATAATGGATCAAATAGGCCAACGCCCATCTCAGGGTTTGGAAAGTTGACTCAAAACCGCCCGCAAATATCTCCCACATTGACATCACCACTTGGTCCTCCGTCATGGTGACGTCATTGCTTGCGCCATTATTCCGATTGGCACTGTCTTGTACGGACTTCAGAAAGGCATCGGTGATGTCCCGGATGTTATCGGGTCGGAAGGTGGCCACGTGGTCCTCGTACTGCGCTTGGAGAATGGAGTCACGTGTCTTGATGAGCTCCTGAATTGTGCGCATGCGTTTTGATGGGAATATCTGAAAGTAAGGACGATCGGTCTGTTGAGTCGTGACTTAGGCGACTCCTAAGTGCTGCTTTCTGTTCCGAAACATACTTTCCTTGCACAATGAAGAACGCTTCTGTATATGAAGTATGTTGATAATGCAATAATTGCTTGAACCTGTGCTTTTTTATATACGATTGTTTTCCAAGCTCCAAATAACACCTGTGAAAGACCGTACATTTTTGTATTAATTAAGTAAGTAGCTGTGCAGAGTTAAGTCAAACCGACTAGAGGTCACTGACGGCAGAAACGCATTCGCCGCCGAACAGTTTGACGAAATACTCCAAGGTTGGCGAACGAGCGCAAGAAGTACAGTGACTTCCCCGAACAGGTCATCGGAGTACATGAGCAAGGATTTGGTGACGCGAATTCCTTCACAAACGACTGACAAGGCTGATGATCACCCATCAACCGGCTCTTCGCCAACTGACGACCAAACAAGGGGTAACCACAATGGGTATTTTTTTGTACCTGGTTCATTCACTCAGGTGATTCCAATGACAGTACTGGTGCACACCAAGGACCTTTGAATATTTGGGTGTCAGTAAAGTGCACTGCACCTTTGCCGATGGGGGATTTTCTTTCTCGAGATAATTCTGTACAGTATTTTTAATTTCTCTTCTCGTATACGTTTTTCCTTGCTGTTCACCGATATCGTTCTTAAATTTTTAATCTTTTGAGAACTTTCCCACCCACGTACGAAGATTTTCTCTTCGCCAAGGAGCCGCTCATCTTTTGGGCGGGCTGAAGAGATCAATACACGGCAGGGGTGTTACCATAATGACCGCGTCAAGACCAATTGTCCCTGGTAATCGAGTCTCATCATCCCTTTTTAATGGCTCTCCCGCACCGGGTAATAAACTATAATTAGGCCTCTATGACAATCAATATCATAATAGTGTTGAGGGGTAAGTCGATGCCGAGGCCTTGAGGAGAATTTAAGAGTAAGTTCTGGAGACAATTAGTCCCTCTGATAGGGGGCAAATGAAAGTGCAGGAAAAAACCGCGTGACCGTTGACCCGTGCTTAACTCTACTCACAAAATCGAGGCACTGTTTTCGATCGACGGAAATTTTCAAACAGACATTGTCAATAGCTTCAGTTGTAACAAAGTTCCAGTTTAAATTTATTCAATTCCAGTTCATATCAGTCCACCGAGAATCCATTTAAAAGACACATTTGGGGAGACTTAACTCCAGTTCGATTTAAAATCGGTCAAACATTTAGTTCTGCCCCCCAAAAAGGGTTAATAGAAAACTAATATTTCGCTTCGTGTGCCAGTATTCATAAACTGTCCGGCAGATCTGTAAACTACTGTAATCCGTGAATACATCGATTAAAGTTTCGAAAACCTCAGTGAGCAATTTAAATACACGTACAGATATTAAAAACGAAATTTTAAAGACAATAGAACGACACAATTTGAATTAAACTGGCCTTTTGAAAAACAATATTGCTTGTTAACACCACTTCTTTGGTTGTGCAACAGATAAATGACGACTCGACAAGATTTGAAAGTTAAGTGTTTCGAAATATTTTCCGTCTCAAATTCATGTCTTTTCAACAATGTTTGCAAAAGCTGGTTGTCACTGTTGCCAAACTAACCTTCAAAAACGGGAACAGATCCAACGGATGACCTGGCTTGAACAGTTCCTTCAGTTTATGATTAGCCGAGACGAAAGCTTTCATCTCGGCATCGTCTGGACCGTAGCGACAGCCAAAGGTCAAGCTGCAGACGGTGTTGATGAGAGCCACGGTCAACGTTTCGCTCGGATCTATTGGACGTCCACCGGAGGCTGCCATATCGGACACCGCGCCAGACACTTCTTGCAAGATGGTTTTTTCAGCGATGGAGCGGCCGCGCACTCCTCCGCTAAAAATAAAGGAGACGAAAGCCGGTATTGAAGTGTTTAATAACATAACGATAATGTTGGATTCCAAACCTCACTTTTTTATGTTGTTGATAACATTTACGCATAATTTTTCACAATTTTCCAGTCAAACAATTGTATTACTGGAGAAAGTTCTATACACGAACATTACTTTAAATCCTGTGCACAGCGTTTTCTAAGAAAAATGTTTCAGTTTTATTTCTGCTAAATTTAACCTTTAAGGACATGGTTATCACTGATGGTTATCACCGAGGGAAAATTAGTGATGTCTGTATGTATGGGGCTCTTATACCCTCTGGAAATTAAAACTTTCAGAAATTTAAGATGGGTCAATAATTTCTTAAAATTCTGATAGATTTTCTTTTCTATTCATATTCGTGTCTTACAAAAATATCGGCCGATGATAAATTGAAAACAGTGGGCCTGGCAATAATAGTATATAAAACTTCAAAGAATGCAGCGATCTCTTCAACTCAGTAATTTTTCGACGTATTGGTTCACATCCTTTTGAAAAGAAATTCTAGAAAAAAAGAACTAAATATCGTGACTGAACACAATTTCAAATGCCTTTCTAAAATCTTAAATTATTTGTGTATTGTGCATAACTTATTGTATCATCCCGTCTGTTGGTTCAACTTTGAAACTTAGCCCTTATTTGGATCGATGAGAAATCATTTCATATAAAAAAAATAATTATATTAATCCTGTGTGTGTAAGAATGCGTAACAAAATATGCGTCTGTCTTCCTATTTTGGAAAAGGTCGTTATTCACTTTTTCCAACTACGTCTGCACTGTTTGATTAAGAGGACTCATTTGAGGGTGGGAATTTTCCAGCTTTGTTGAGCGGGAGCATTGAAATAAAATCCCTTCTTACAAAGTTGTCCAAAAACTGCATTAGAGAACGGCATAATTTCACACACCTTTGCTGTAGAATCATGCGTAAGGCGGACGCAGCATCCTTACGATGTCCTCTCCAAGCCGGCCCGTAATCCGAGAAGGCAATTCCGCAGTTTTTCCTGGTCAGTAGGCTGAGGGAGAACATGTAGGGCCGGCCGGCGAAGTCCACCGACCGCCTGACGAAAGCGTCACGGATCGCCCGCGAGCTACTCAGGACTACGAATTCCTTGCCGCACGCCTGCAGGCCGAACACGTCCCCGTGTGTGGCGCCCAGCTCTCGGAGCGCGACACACAGCGGCCGCCCGTCGCCGAGGAACACGGCCAGGTTGCCCAAGAGGGGAAGCCCGGTGGGACGCGGCGGGAAATTTCGCCTGCGCTCGGAGCGCCTACAACCGTAACGACTTATTAGAAGACGGCAGATAAGAAAGAACGTAACAAATATCAGGATCTCTGTCATCATGACCTACTGGTGTCTTTCTGCTGCAATTCGTTGTTTTTATCGTGCAAACCATCCAACAAGATCTGGTAAAGTCTACTCGATTCTTATAATTATGCAAACCAGCCAACAAGATCTGCTAACAAGTTTAGCACAACTTCTGTAGCACCAGTCCGCAAAAAGGTTTACTCGAAAAGATCTGATCTAATTCTACACAGCGCCAAAGACAATCATCAGTTTCTTATTCAGTTGGCGCATCGATCACCACCAGCAAAAGTGACTGAAAAAGTGCAGGGGCACTTGTTTGTCCAAGAAAACAAGAACTGTAATTATCTAGGAGAGCTTTGTGTTTGTCAAGGGGAGAAAAAGACAGCCCTGGTTTATGTTGGTCATCGCGTGCATTCCTTCAGCGAACCCCTTTTGTCAATTTGCGTTTCCTTTTACACCAGGGTATGAAACGAATTTCGGGTAGCACCTGATGATGGGGCCGAGAAGGCCTCCGATTGGCCGAATCAAAAAATTCGATCGGTATGCGACCTTTCCCCGCGTCAGAAAGTTTGAGTGATAGCGGTGTGGCGGCGTTAGCTGGGGCCAGACGGGCTGCTTGAGGGCCCGGGGCCCTTCTTCAAGGATGGGACAATGGGAGGTAGCCTTCATTCCGAGATTCCTTTTGGGAATCTTCTTTGCCTGAAGTGGCCATTTGGATGCTAATCTAGTCAAAGCACTGAAAGTACAGTGAACTCCAACTTGTTAACTCTCCATTCGTGCCGAGAGGAACTCGCAGTCTGTAGCCGATTTGAGCCGAAATAAAACACCATATCATCGTACAATAAAATATTATTTCAAAGAAATCTGTGTTAGCCTACTAATTTCCAACGAACCAGTTGATTCAGCCAACCAGTCGTCGGTTGAAGCGTTTACGTCTCTAGAGACTTTTCACAAACATGCAAGAATTCGGGTTCAGCAAATCGTTTTTGCAAAACCAATCACTACTATATTCTAGAAAACATATTTTCGGCGCTCTACCTTGCAAGTCCAAACATCCCCACCCTGAAATTCGAAATATAACTCAAGCTTACACGGAGTACAACTCTGGAATCAAACGTAAAATCAAACCCCAGAAAGTTTAGACAAAATGTTCTTTGTCTATTTTACTTGGACCTAAATTTCTTTACACATGTATTTGATGGCGAGTAATTTCTAGAAACAGTCGGTCAGCGACAGTTTCTTTCTAAAAGAGAGAAAAAACTAAATACTTTTTGGCCGAATAAAACCCTTTGTCATCTGTTTTCTCTCCAAAATTAATGAGTTTCGCGTTTAACCTCGGTTGAATAAAACCCGATTCATCCCAGAGCAATTATTCACCTAGCTACACCACATCACAATAACTGACGACCTTCTGTTCATCTCCCTCCCTCAAGGAGATAATGAAGCGCATTTCGCCCCTCCCCCCCCAAAAAAAAGAAAAAAAAAACTTGAGGGAAAGATGTTTGCCGGGACCCTTCCAACCACTTACATGTTTCATTGATTGGTAATTACAAAACGGTGTTACCTTCCCAACACAAGGACGAAAAGTACAGAGGACCCCTGTCGACAGGGGAGAATGGGTCCGACAACGACCCGCGTCCAAGGTCTATCAACAGGTATTGGCGTGACAAGGACCGCCCCGTGCTGTGCTTGCACCGGAAAACTTGCGCACTTGTGGCAGCGAGGGTGTTAATAAATACAGCTCACGCATGCGCATTGAGGAAGACGGTGATCTCAGCACGAGTCTCGTGGAAGTTGCATCCATCCGTATAGTACCCCTCCTCAGCGAATAGATCAACTGCCAGGAAACAGCCGTCGGGGCCGCAATCGCCACAAGGTTGAGCCAAAGCCACCCAAGTGACTTATTCACAGAAAAGTACAGTGACCCGAGAGAGTGCGAACTAATTACGGTATTGGGAGATAATACGTCTTTTGGCGGAGCGCTGTTAGGTGCAGGACTGCGACCGGACTAACTCTATCAAAGGAGAATTACCTCTAAGCCTTGAGTTTTCTCACACACACCCCAGATTACTGATTGCCGAGAAAGGTTTTGGGCCAACGGACACAGAACCGATTTTTTTTTTAGGTCAACATCTCGAGTCGTTCTTGTTGGCAGAGTGGCAATTTTATCGTAAGCTCACTGTGCAAAATCCTTGATTTATCTTTTGACTGCCAAAAGTTCTTTTGAATATCTCTGTAAAATTATTGAGATCGTTGACTGTACTATAACAACAGGATAGTACAGAGCATGATTTCATAAACAGTGAATACGATCAACACATCAATCAACAAGGTAGCCGTTACTAACTTCGGGCTTGACGTTTTTATTTTTGTTTTGGACCTCTTCCTAAACATCCTCATGGGCTTACTGATTAACGTCTAGCCATTAAAGAGCATTCCCGTCAACAGACTTTTTATTTCCAAAACAATATTCTGCTGGCAATGTATTGCACATCGAATCAGCATTTCTGCACATCATTAAAAAAAAAACAACAAAAAAAAAAACCACAAACAACAAACACTACATGAAACAAATGACAATTACTTCATAAAATAACAAGTAATCCTCAGTAGAAATTGTTCAGTTTTACAAATATCGATGAGGCCAAAATGAAATCTAAATAGGACAGTCAAATGAGAAGATCTTGCCTGGGGTTCCTCGAGGAACCTCTCGGTCACACACCAAGGAATACAATAAGTGTAAATAGTTTGTTGTAACTTGCATCAACCCACTTCCACAATCTGTAGTTTTGGGTTTTATCCAACTGTTGTAACCACACCTCCATGGTGGTAATGTACGTATACATGCAACAACAAACTCGAGAGTGTCAAGCCTCAGGAGGGGCCAATTTCATAGAGCTGCTTAAGCTTGAAATTTGCTTCAGCGCGAAAAAAACCTTACTTGATATATCAGGTAACCAGCCAAAACTCCATGTTATGTATATTGTTTTGGGATAGCATGACTATCAGATATAGTTTAAGCTGGTAATCTTTGTTTATTAAGCAAATTTTTTTCCCGCTTACGCAAATTTTGTGCATAAGCAGCTCTATGAAATTGGCCCTAGACTACCAATTAAGCCATGGACTCCCTGCAGACCTAGTCCATAGATACGCCCCAAACGGCTCATGGGAACCGAATCTCGATTTGGAAACTCTAAACTCTAGGCTACGAGAGCAGTTTGGAGCCCACAAACTCCTGGGTTTGTAAAATCATAGCTGTAGAAGGCTAATACACAGGACTGGGAGTGTGTATAATTCGCGAGACATTTTGACGAATTTCGGGTGTTGTCTGATGATGCGAAGGTATTTTATTACTGTCATCCGCGGTAGTTTATTTACTGGTCTGCAACCTTACACGTGGTTGTGCAACTGAGTTAATGAGAAACGGCATTAGATGAACAATAAATTCAAATTATGCTTCTTACAATTTCCCTGGATAATAGTTTGATAAGGAGGATTTCTCTAAAATCTGTGAACAACAAAGTCTGAAATCTTGATGAGACTTTATTGCGTTAAGTTGTAACTCCTGACTAGATCGGTATAATTTATGGGCTTCATGAAATACGTACGTATAATCACAGAACTTATTATAATACACTTAAAAACTTCATGGGTAAGATTAGAATATAATTTGTACAAGTAAGACCACAAGTGTATCTTAGGGGAAATATACAGTAAAATTTTAAAAATTGGTTGGTATTTTTAGCAAGGAAAAAGAACTTTAAAAATTGACACAATGTGTTCATAATTTAAGACAACTCTAACACTTCTGTCAGGTTTGTTCAAAGCGCACGTTCTTGAAGAAATATTTCCCACGAGAAATGAATACTCAACAAGTTTCTGAGCCAATGTTGACGTCCATGCGGAATTTGGACGCATTTGCATTATTTGGAAATGGAATGGTTCTGCACTATGAATTAACAAGTTGGTAAATTTAAGCTGTAACTTTCAACATTAAAACACCAATACAAATGCTGAAGTATAATGCCTATCGAGCTAGAGCAGCAAAGTTTCTGTGTAATCGCAAATTTAACATTTACGGAAGCACTGTTTTTAATCACTTTTTGGACAGCACATCAACAGAATGAACAAGCACCCTTCCAATGCAGCATATTAAGAACATATAATAATCCAGAGACACAATAAAATCGGCAGTTGATAGCTTACTGTTCAAATAGCAGATTTGTTTTTTGCGCCCGTCAATTATTCCAGCCACTCTTATCATACAGTCCCAACCCTACATGTAGTTGCGATTTGGTCACAGTTTGGACACCGTTGTGTTTCAGATTTTGTCACTCTTTTCAGTGCTGACAAACATTTGCTTCAATGCTTTTCCCACAGAGGATGGTTCCCCTGGGGTGGGGATTTCATCATTCCCTACAGCATGGAGCAATCCCCACCCCCTTCCCCCACCCCCTGACAAGTTAGTGGGAAGGTGGGGAGGGGACATCAATTGATACCCTAAGTTGCAGTTTTTACCTTATTGCAAGAATTTTCAAGCACCTTAAAGACCAAAGATTCTCTTTTCCGTGTAAATCTTGCCCTGGTGTCCATCAGAATGTTGCTGCAAACACTGAATTCACTGAAGATTACTTATGCACTGCCATGCACTGTCAGTGCAGACAGCAGAGGGCGCTGTTCAGGATATAGCTGTGAAGTCTTTTTAAGCATTAAGCGTATGTTTATCACACACATCTGAGTGGCATGGTACTATTGCATGCTATGTACACGCAGAGAATATCTTGAGTGCATTTGTGAGTTGCCAACCTCCAGACCATTCTAGACGTCAGAAATATGCTTCAGTTTGTTTTCCCGTAGGTTTCGATGGTTATGATGATCCTTCAAAAATAAATACTGTGATAGAATGACCTATTTTAGAGGAATTTCATAAAAAATCAAACATCACAGATCACAGGATGTTCATTTTGACGGAAAAACTAATAATAAATTTGCACCTCAGCATTTGCACATTTGCACCTAAAAAAACAAAAAACCCAGAAAAACAAAACTGACATAATTTGCCTTAAATGGTACTGGCATATGGGTTGGAACTTTTACCTGGCCCATGGCGAAAAGATGAAAAACAGCTAGAGCCAATGAAAATTGTCACATAACGGCACAACCTCTTATTCTGAAGGTCGGAATGGACGGGAAAAGTGTTATCAATGAATTTGACCTGACCACGGGAGTCTATTTCGGCTTGCTAGACGATCGCAGACAACATGAATGCAACACTGCTCGACTGTGAAATCACAGTGTTCATGGATACGTTTATAATCTTGATCCAAAGTTTCACTGTAACTTGTACCTTTTCGCTCCTGTCTTGGGCAATTTTTTCTCAATCTCCTTCACTCCTCTTCCTTGGCTGTGTACACCGACTGACCGCACACAAAAGTCTTCTGGAGGTTGAGGTCATCGTCGAAAAGGAGAAGATCAGCTCGGTTGCCCACCTTCACGGCTCCGATGCCTTCAAGATTTGCAATCCTAAAAATTAAAAAAAAAAATGATTCCATTGGAGCAAATATCTGAAAGGTTAGCATGGTTGGCCAGAGAGAAGAGCACTCGCCTCTCACCAATGTGTTCCCGGGTTTGATTCCCTGCTAGGGCCACATGTGAGCAGAGGTGTTCACTGTTTATCTCCTTTGCCTTGAAGATTTTTCTCTGGGATCTCCGGTTTGCCCCCTCTGCAAAAATTAACACTGCTAATCTCTCATTGTGCTCTGTGGTCTGGAATGGGTGGTTTAAAGAGCAACTCAAAGGAAAACATGTTTTCTCTGATTTTATCTGTTCAAATAAATGTGGAAGAATCCAAATCGAACGCAGTGTCATTTGTCTTCTGTTCATGTCGAGAGGCAAATTTTGAATGAAGAAGTCACAAAGTTTTTGTGATACCTAATATGTTTTTCGCTTCTGTTGAAAATTTTCTCTGCTGGTTTTAAGATGGCGCCTTTGCCAAAGTTGTCAAAGGGCAATGCCATTTTACGTGGACAGCCTTCCGGGGTTTGGCAGGTCATTGACACTGCAGACAATTCTGATGGATTTCACAAAACCAACTCGGCAACAACCGTGAGTGCATATCTGCCATTCGGTTTCACTTCAGAGTGGAAAAGTGTTGACAAAGTGGACGAACACCGACATACCTCGCAGGGTTTTCAGCCACCATGGCCGCGGCTTTGCCTATTCCGGTGTGGAATATCTTAACCAGAGACCTGAAGGCATCCAGGCAGGAGCAGCAACTGCCGGCTAGGGTCGTCGTGCCTTCGATGACAAGACACTTACCGTCTGGAGTTACCGTCACTGAATTTCAAGAATCAAAGAAACTTTGTAATTATTCTGTTAAAGAAATTTGATGTCTGCGGTGGACAGGACATCATCTAAAATCACAACTGATGAGATTGGAGTCCAGAAAAATGAGCCTAGGACCACTTTTTTGTTTCAAAGTTGACACGACAGCAAAAACAAATGCAAAATTGTGACGTCAAATCAAATTTTTTTGGCTGCAAATTTCCAAAAACTCTAGCAAAGTTTGTTGCGAATGTTTTGTGACATCCAATTTGCTTCGCTCTCGCATTCATCTGAAGTATAAACTGGTCTTTAGTTTGCATTAGAAAGACCATCATAAGCTCTGTGTAGAGATGGATCACTCCGTTTGGCGTCCAGGTGAAAACGGACATTATGTGGGTGAAAAATGTTGAAAGATCCTGTTGTCTGGCCCATCCTGCCTCTAATGCTTCAGTCAAGTCCATCACAACTCCTTTCACAAGTGCCTTCACGAGTCTGGTCACAAGTCCTTTCACAGGATCAGTCGTAAGAAACAGGGTGAGCAACGACAAAAGAACACTTCTGTCACAGTTTATTAATATAAACTACGACTTGACTTAAAGACTGAATGACTTGTGAAGAACTTTCAGTGAGTTGTGATGGACTCCACTGCAGCTCTGCCTGCTTCTTACTCTCTCGGTTGCTGTAAGCCATCTTCTTGTTGGGTATGGCCTCGGCGGTGCAGTCGGACACGAACGCTACTTGATTAAAATGCCTAGAACTCAGCACATTAGACACAGCAAGCGGATGACTGTATAAAGAAAAAAAGAAGCAAACAACTGCGAAATAATCATTACTTTTCTAATCGACTTCTGGTGGAGGTAGTGCTTCTCAGTTCAGAAGCTAAGAAATATTTATTCAAACATAACCTTTGACAAAAATCCTGAAGACATTGTTTTTCCTTGTCAAATAAACCATGCAGGGAAACTCGCGAGGCGCTTTGCAATAATCACACCATGTTGGTGGTTCCTCTTAACATCTAGTCCTGACTACCTAAAAATTCTTTAGTTTGGGTGACTCAGTACTATGCACAAGGAACTTGGTGTTGGACTTTGCTGCATTCAGGAATCCAAGCCTAGGGTGATGGTGTTGAATTTTGTTTGAGTGCAGACACACCGTGGTCGTTCCCTGGAGTGACTGGCTAGTGGTACCATGTTTGGACTGTGCTTGATTTTGTCAGGGTTGGTACAACTACCGTGAAAGTCATTCCTAGATTGAATAGGCCCATCTATACCAAATGACCCAAACTTCAACTATGTTGACCATTTGGAAATTAACAGGTTCTCCCTGGGCATGTGCCAGTCATTACAGAGCCCTGCTGTCTGTTGAAATTTATTAGGTTTCTAGCACAAAAGCCCATGGGAACAGAAAAAAACTGGACTCACACATGGACCATGTCGCCGATGATCTCTACAGTTGGTGGGGCGAGTTTCTCATAGCCAGGCAGCGAGGGGAATCGGTCAGTCATTCCAAAATTGACGAGACTTGGGTTCCTCGTACAAAAACAGTCACATCGGTAATTAATCAGGTTTTAAATGCTATATGCCTTAAAATCTGCGAAACCCTTTTGATGTAGATTTTTATTTTGATATCTAAATTTGCCTAACACTCCCCTAAACTTGACATTTTTATGAATTTCATTTTTCAAGCTAAGATACTACTCCATCACAGATTTTGAGGAAAGCCAATTCCATTTCCATGGCAATCAGTAAAAGCTTTGAATGAAACTTATACTATGAATTTGTCTGTTTATTGCTTTTCGGCACACAACTCACCTGTGATGAAAACTGCAGACGTTGAACAGATGTGTGATATGAAACTGTACCGATGGTTTTATCTTCAACGCTCCTAGAATCTCTTCTTCTGAGGCGAGTCTGTCATGGCCCAATGCTGGAACAATACCCCTGGAGTACACATAAACATTTACACAAATATACAACACCTTTCTCGACCATCACTGATACTTAATGTTCAGGGCACATCAGTGATCCAGTTGGGTATTTTGACAGCACAGGCTCAAAAAAAAGGTGTCGTAGTGTGGTGGGGCAGACGCGGGCACAGGGTCCAGTGGTATGGGGAATGTATACAAGTGGAGCAGCAACTGGCCCACGATGCTCTTGGGTTCAGCTTGACTGCTGAATCAAATGTTGTATTCAGAGACTGTGGAGTGGCGGTCGAAAAGCACCGACCGATGACGGAGGTGGGAGACTAGCGTGACCCGCCTCCGCCATGCGGTGGCGCCCTTCAGACTCACCGTAAAAAGTGCAGACTCTACCTAGGGAGATACCACTAACAGCGGTCCAACAACAGTCTACCCGGAGGTGGGGTTTCTTTATACACAGAAAAAGGAGAAACTAGCACAAATGATGGGCTATACATGTAATAATTTCACATCTAAGCTCCCTACAGTAGGTCAATCAAGAACATCAACGTAGGCTCATGAGGCCTGTCCCCCTCATGTGCACTGAACCTGTTCCGAACTGGTGTGACGTCAGGTGCTGTGTTCTCAAATGACTTCATCATTTTTAAAATACCGAACTGGTTCATTCTCAGCAATGCCACATAGACTAGCTTTTTCAACGCTGCAAAATCTTCACAGTTCTCCTGGTGAAACTTAAAAGACCTGGCTTGTGGCTCGACAAGGATACATTTCATTGGCCAAAAGCTGGCAAATTCTACAAACAGTGAGTTATCCAATCACCTTTCCAGAAGCATTTTAATCCGTGCGTAGTTGCTCTTGGCGTCGACATGAGGACTGATCGTCATGATACGACAGCTAGGCATGGCATCGAGAATCCTCTTGAATTCTGCAATCGGCATTTCGTTATCCCCGACCGGCAGGCCGCCAAAGTCATTGACTATCGGTCCCTGAAAAAGAGTTCAAATCGTCCCCTTGGTGTTTTTGTAACAAATGCCAAAGAGAAGCAGAAATCTAGAAAAATCCTCAGAATTGTATCCAACAGGAAAATGAAAATAGAAAGAAATCTTGAGCAGGAGTCGAATGAGTTCATACCGACCTACAGTAGTCTAATGCTGCTGAACCGGGATAAAGTACATGTAATGTGATAAGGTCTCATCAAGACAGTATAAAGGTTTTCAACTTCTTTAGCTTATTTGTACTTTTTGAAGATTAAATGTACCTCAAATCTCAAAAAAATTATCATTTAGATGATAACAGCAAAGCAACAAAATGAAAAAATTTGAAATCCTGTTCCATTACTGACCTCGGCATGGATGCCTTCACAAGTTGACCCCTGACCCGTCTCCCCCACGATGCCCTCCAGGATTTTCAGCGTGTTGTAGACTGAGGGCGCCTCAAGGTCTTTAGGGAAAACCATCGAAGCGAGGAATGAGGTGACGCCATACCTGACAAGGCGTGTCTGCGTGTGAGCTGCAAATGAATGCATCAATATCATTGATTTGAAGGGCTAACAAGTTTGAAGAAAAACTAAAAAAAACTATGACGACTTAAAAATGCATCTTTGTTATATTTTCACAATTTCTGTCTGAGTACCTGGGTTGCTCCAAAACTGTACTAAGTCATCTGCTCCGCCTGTGGACATAGAACCAAACAAAACAATCTGTTCTGACATTGACTGGTGATGCGGTGTTTCGTACTTAACTGGTAAAAGGCATGGGTCATTCTATAAATTCAGGGTCCAAAAGTGTGACATTTTTGACTCCTTGTTACACCTGACTTGTGTAATTTGACATGAAAATATCGCTGAAATTGATTTCAAACTATCTCAATTTGTTTGGCAGGAAATTTGCATTAATTCGTCACTCTTGTAAATTAAAGAATGTGTTCTGAACTTCTAAAATCATGTCAGATGTGACAGAGACACAAAAAATTTGACCCCTAATTTACAGAGTGACCGATATGAGAGTGTACATAAACTTCGGCAGTAGTAGGTGGAAAGGCTTGCGGTAGCGCCATGCAAAGGAATATACCTCTTATGAGTATGTGTGGTTATACTCCAGGTTCTGTTCAGAACCACACATACATGTACTCATTAGAGATATATTCCTTCGCACGGCGCTACCCCCAGGCTTTCCACCTATTGCTGTCTTTCACCATAAATAGCCTGAAATTCCAACTTCTGCAGTCTTACTTCTGTTTAATATTTTGTATATGACTTTCACTGATGAGCACTGAAAATCCAGAAATCCAGGAAGATTATAGTTACCCCTCATGAAAAAAAGGAAAAATTTCCTTACCCCTCAGAAATGTTTTAGCCTGTTTGGCAAAGAATGACCATTTTTCAACTTAATTCCTATTCACTATGTTCACTCAAAGGGCTCACCTAGTCCATGGTGGTGTATGTCAACAAAGCCAGGAGTCACAATATCTGCATAATAATGTGTCTTGGCGCTCTTCACGAGATCAGCCTCCTGATCAAGAATTGCTGACAGCAAAAACCAGTTTCACTCATGAGTCACTGAGCATGTATGCTGAAGGATGCATGAATAATAAGCTTTTCCTTTTATAACATGTTCAAATTTGACAGTATTTCATTTTTCGACCACAGGGGTTTGCTTCATTTCCTTCGATCTGCCTTTTTTTTGCCATTTCTTGGCTACAATTGTTACAAGAAGTAAGAATTTTGGAAAACGATAAGTGACAATAAGTGACAACAAAGTGACAAGTGAAGGTAAAGACTTGAAAACGCAAGGGAGCGCCCTAACACGTAACCACTGCGTTGCGCTGGCGTACACTGGGTTAAGTTCTCACCTGCGATCTTGCCGTCTTCGACAATAATATGAATTTTTCCGTCAAGTGTTTCCCCATCTGGTAGGGCTAGCTGTTTGCACGTTATGCAAACAAAGTCATCGTCCATTTCCAATTTTGAAAGAATAAAGCAGACAGGCCCCTAGTTGAAAAATTCTTGAGTTACCGTTCACTCATCATATGTCATGTGTGCGCAGTCGGAGACTGTTATTACTGCGTGACCTTTGACATGAACATTTTTCGGATCTCAATTCATGCTCCACCTGCACCGCGCCTGTGCGCGAATTGACAACGGCATAAAATCTATCCGAAGCAGAAATCAATAAGTAGATTCGTGGTTGATTTCTTGGCGAGACAGAAGGTGTGGATTTTCTCGTCAAATTTGGCTGTTCAGCCAACAGCATTCCCTCCACAACATGAATGCGGAGGTGGAATTCCACATCAGGAATAATTACCCGTGGTCAAAGTTACCAGCAAACGTCAAGCAGGTAATTGCATTTCGAAAAATTTGGTTTCGTCAGCCATTTTTGCGTTTTTGACATTTTTCATGCAGACATGGCAGAAAGAATCGTCCGCAACACTATGTACATGATGTAGCTAGACGTCATCTTGTTACAACTTACACATAGGTGTGTGTTATGTCAAACAATTGTGCAGAATTATGAAGATTTTCTCAAAGTCATTTTGTCATCATGCAATCATACACGTATACGTCATGGGCGTTGAGATTTTTATTTAGCCTTACGTCAAGCTACATGTATTTTTCCCAGAATGAGTTCCATATAATATTATGGACAACACTTTATGCCCCTGCGCACAAACCTAGGAAACTTGTTTCTTAGAGTTTTCTAAGTAAATGCTTTGGAATTTTCCTTGCTAAATTTCACTTTTTGGGACATGTTATCTCTTTCTGAGGGCTGCTAGGCCTATAATATTTTAAGGAAAAATTGGTGTTGTTTGTACATGTATATGGAATTCTTTTCTCTTTCTCTTTTCATCAGTGTTTAAATTAAACTTTAATGTTATTCCTAATGTTAGATATTAAGTAAGTAGTAACTGAATGCATGATGAGTGATAACGTACATTTATTCATGTCTTATGCTTTTCTGTTTCTAAAAACTGCAGCTGAAATAATCACTTAGGCCTATGTGCTTATTTTCCCAAACAATTGCCATTACAATCTCTAAATGTACCACATAGTTTAGTCAATTAAGTTGATTTACAAGATATTAGTGGAATCAGAAAAACAATGAGGAGGAAAGTTTGCCTTAAAGTCTAACAATATTCACTGCTTGTTTTCACTGATGAAAAATTCATAAAAAGTCTCCTTTTTGATGATGTAAAATACATGTGCCACCTCAAAACTGAGGGCAAGGGAATTGTATTTAATCTATTATGTGTTGTTCTGGTTGAAGTTTAGTGTCGCAGGTTGTCGTTAAATGAATAGCAAACGGTTCATCCTATCCTTTTTGGCTTTGGAAAAATGAAAAATATAAGAGTGTAATTTTGTTTCTATGAAATTTCACCCTTTTGTGGCAGATATTGGGACAATCACAGAAAGAGTATGAAAAGCTGGTCGTTAATTTTAGCGTCAAGAACCAGCTGCGGTATAAAGGCAACCTTGGTAGGTGAATTCCTTTAAATATCTGAAAAGTTTCCTTTGAAAGTGAAAGTTAAATTGGAATTCTAGATTTAAACTTCTCTTGAAAGTAAAAGAAAATGCAATCTTGCAAGTTGTTTTTATTATTAAAATATATGACTGAAATTCGCGTGATCACTTAAGAAGCAAATTCCGAATCCACAAGATAATTCTGTCAGCCACGTTTAAGCTCTCACATATGAGGACATGTATTATTGAGTGACAGAACAAATGTGCGCTTGACATATACCCCACCTTCTCAAAAAAGATACCGATTCCCTGAGGTTTTGTTTTTCCTGAACGGCATTGATGTATTTTGTTCATGTTCATTTATTTCCACAGTTTAGCATACACACGATCTCAATTTTCAAACAATATATTTGACGCGGGGGGAAAGCCGTGGAGGTACCCACTAAAAAGCGAAGCTTATGTATTACTATACATAATATTAATTACTATGTTGCAAATTTGTTCCAACAGTGCGCACTGTGCGACGAGATGAGAAGAAATACTATGAAGAACTTCTGAAGTACAGCGCCGATCACCTGATGCTGTACCCGTACCATCTGTCAGACATCATGGTCAAGGGGCTTCGAAACACGCCCTTTGCCTATTACTTGAGGATGATGCACAGCATTATGTCTGGGGAGAAGAGCTATGATTCTTTGCCCAACTTCACCGCTGCCGATTGTGAGTCCATAAAGGACATTCCTCTTTTGCTCGGAACCCTCCTCAATCCTACAAAATTCTCTGCACTTTCAACTTCCAAGGGGCATCGAACCTACGTTTAAAGTAACAATTGTTTCCTCAATCCTACAAAATCCTCCGCTGTGTAGGAAACCATTGGTGCCTTATTTGTGTTTGAACTTTCAAGGGCACGAAGGCTTTGTGCTATTAAATTAGCAGTGGCTGGCTTTTCCATCCTCAATCCTGCAAAATCCTCCGATGTTTCATGGTGGGTTTTCCATGATTGGCAGCTGTTTCCCAAAACTTTACGTAATGGTGTTATCTCACTTAAGCAATAAAGAATGACAAGTTTTGTAAAAGTTACAGTATAACTTTCCCCAAACTGATTTTGACTTATATACAACATTGGAAGACAAAGGCAACACACTTTGAAATTCCTGACCTTTTTTCTCTTTTATTTAGGTTTACGACTCCTGGGCATCGGGCGCAACCAGTACATAGATATCATGAATCAGTGTAGGTCATCTAAGGTAAGAAATATCTGAAATATTTCTGACCTCCCTGCCACAATTTCAGATAGATGCCTGCTGTGACAAAAGCCTTGTGCCAGCAATCTTGGCTATTTGGTCTCTGACTGTCTGTTATCTTTCATTCTGCAATGCATTCTGAAATCCTGCTGCTTCAGTGGTTTACAAGTTTATCAGCCCGTGAGAGAAGGCGCTGTTTTTGAATTGGAGGATCCGCCCGAGCTGAAGTGCGCCCCCAATCGGCGAAAGGAAGACAGATGGTTAAAACCAGGTTCTTGCACGTGGTCTGCGTTTACTCAAACACCATACGCTCTGGACTTTGTTGCGCATACTCAGCGTGCTCTGTGTCAAACGCGTATAAACTTGCGCCCCTACATGGTGAGTTGGTACCAAAAGGACTGTCAATTACATTTAAAAAGCACGCCCTCGTTTGCTCTGCTCGGAGTGGATATATCGCAGTTCTTTTAATCCAAGGAAATGTTATGCTGTTCAGCTTCCATGCCTTGCTACAGCCGTGAGCACTTAGTTCTTTATTAACTCTTTCTTGCCGTTTCCTGCATACGCAGGTTTTCTGCCTTGGCTTTGCAAAACAGTTTAGGTGATTCATTTTTACTCGGCAAGGTCTCTGGCTTGGATCAGCACTTGTCTGTTGGTTGGTCGGTTGGTCGGTCTGCTTGTCTGAATGCATCTGTTTCTTCGTTGGTTCTCATTCTTATGCTTAACATACCTATTGCACTGCTTTACAGCCATCTCTCAGTCGAAGTGGGAGCTTCAATGTAAGTCCGCCCTCTTAAATGTGCCTTGCCACGCCTCTCTGTAAATCAGACTCTTGTGTAACATTGCATGCTGTGCTGTAAGCAATGTAGATGGTGCTTTGGTAGAAACAAATGTGCAACGCTACTCACCATATTGGGCACTGAAGTTGGACACTTATTCTCAAGGCATTTTGAAAGAGATTGTCAATACAGCTTCAACACGAAACTGCATTTGAATAGTAAGCACCATGAATTCTGAGTGTGCAGATACAATAGTTTCCTGGGTTTAATGGCTGAGGGAAAACTGTGGGTTTTTTCCCCCTAGCTATTGCAGGTTTCTGCTTCACTGCCCATTCATGATGAACAATGGGATGTTTTTTTTTGTAAGTCATTTGTGTTTATTAGACCAGTCAAAAATTTTGGTTTTCTCATTTTGAGTGTTTAGAGAGTGGATATTATTTTACTAGTTTACATGTATAACTGTTTTATGGCTTCAGATTATCACGTCTATTGTGATAAAGATTGGTTAGAAATTATGGCATCATTCCGTCTACTTGTTCATGTTCAGTGAAGTTGTGTCTCGAGAATGTATGGGCACGTTTGTGTTATGCATGCTTTGTATGAAGTCATGTGAACATTAAGATTTATTGGCTAAATTTTGTGGGTTTATGTGTGTGTGTCTGTTTTTTTCTTGAAGAAATTCTTCCGTCGCCGTCCGATCAAAGACCTCTTGCCGGTCAAGCCGGTCGACAGTGTCATCCTGGAACCGTGGTGGATTGTGCAAGCCGGGTACATCACGGAGGACGACATCAAGGTAGGCAGAGCAGACGTTGATTCTTACGTGGGTCTTCAGGATCCGCTGTTTTGGATTTATCGTGAATGGTTCATTGGGTTTGTCGGTTGGAAAATGTTGAGGTTTTCATCTTGTGTCTTCACATTACTTTCCCAGAACAGGGTTTAATACTCCCTATAAGTTTTTCCCTTGGATATTTGAAACTCTGCTGTGCTGTGCTACCTAAAGTCTGTTCCAGTTCAATATGGCTCATCAGGCTTGTTTTACCTCCGATTTCCTTGACATGAAATGACTAAGAATATGTCTATCCCCCCGTCCCCCAGATGGGATGCCAGTCCATCGCAGGTTGCTACCAGCTAATGCTGGTACCCATTTGTTCTCTTTGGTGGAGAGAGGCAAGTTACGGTAAAGTGGCTTGCCTAGGAACACAACCTGTCGCCAGCAGCTGGATTTGAACCCCTGACCCTCTGATCAGGAGTCACAACCTCTAACCACGTGGTCACGTTCCCTTTTTTGGGATAATGACGGGATCATTAATTTCATGAAAGTGCGTGCATTACTATGGAAATCGTTCTGTACGATTCTTGTTCCATTCTTCACAGGCGGTATCCATTTCAGAGAAAAACACCATCGATAAGATCATCGATGTAGGCGCCCAACTAGCGGGAACCTTGGATTACTACATTGCACATAGTTAGTACAGAAAAATGAATAATCAAGAAAATTCATATTTTTACGCATATCTGCTTTTAACAAAAGTATTTTGTTCAGTGACTTTTTATTTATTTTTGCTTTTGTAAGCCAAACAAGTTGGAATAAAAGATAAACTAATATGTATCGGTGTCCTGAAAGTTTTGTCAACATTTCCCTCCAGATTTTGTCAAGTAGCAGTTTTTCACATATTTGCTTATTCCTAGAACTGTACACAAAAGGCCTTGTTTACATGGATGTGCCTATTGAAGATGACGACTGTATCATTGGTAAGTTCTCACAACATTTGAAGCATACAGCATGCTTCTTTCAAAAACCGTTGTTTTCCTATTGTGTTTCAAAGATTGCATTTTCAAATTCCACACCAGTCAAATTGTTTTGTTCATCTTTAAAATCATTTTGTAACCAGCTAGTCAGTTTCCCGATTTGGTTTATTCAACAACCGCTTTTCAAGAAAGAGAAATTTAGTTACTTCAAAAAGATGTCATGGTATTTCAAACGTTGATTTATCACTTTAACTTCATGGTCCTAACGTTGTTGTCGTCCCCAGTTCCCCCACTGGAAGGATTTGTCATGAATCGCCTTCAAGGTGACTACTTCGAGACGCTCTTGTACAAGATCTTTGTGTCGATAGACGAGCATACCACCGTGGCTGAGGTAATGCTATGCACATACCTTGTCAAAATAACCTTACCCTCAAAATATCAATTACCTGTAACTTGTGGCCTGGGCCCAATTCACTTACCGATCCAAAATAATGTGTTGCTTTGTAAATTTTAAATCATGTACACGTAGTTGAGGATCTTTTACAAGAATGCCAAAAAAGTTTCGATTTAAAAAAATTTTTTTTTTCTGGTTTTTCTTTCCTGGTCAGATGTTGTTTTGATATTATGGTGTTGTTTTCCTTCTACATTACATCATGAAAAACTTCATCGAAATGATGGTTTTTTTCGAGACAAAATCAATCCCTTTTTAACCTCTCAACCTGTGTCCTAGTTTTGTTCTTTTCCTTCAGACTTTCATTCATAAGATCATTCAGTATTCGATTGATTGTCCTTTTCCTGACAGCTGTCCAACGTTCTCCAGATCGATCTCCAGCTGGTCAAGAACGCTGTCTCCATGTATTGCCGCTTGGGTTTTGCCAGGAGGAAGGGTCAAGAACTAGACCCCGAGGCCTTGCATCCGTCGTGGCAGGACGCAGAACAAAACACTTCCAAAAAGTAAGCCTTTCACTCAACTGAGCCAGAAAATATACTTTGTAAGAATGTGTACTCTACATGTACATGTAGGCCCCTGCCCTTTTCTTTTGAAGGGGGAAGGGCTAAATGTCTTCTCCTTGCCGCTGTCCAAAATCAACCTTTATGAAAGTGAAGAATTTTGGGTGGAGTGCATGTGCTGTGCTTGTGCAGGGGGAGGGGCTGAATAACTGTAAAGAAAGGGGGCAAGCCTACCTTCCTCCATGTTCTTCAATTGCTTTCCAACCTACGTCAATTTTCATTGCATCTAATGAACTGGTTTACCTATACCAATTGGCCTTGTATTTGATGAAGTAATTTGATGTTATTTCAGGTGCCAATGACTATCTTTTCCCCTTTCCTTACTAATTTCTACTCGTAAGTGGAAAGAGGCACATGCTGGTATTAGTAAAGTGACTTGCCTAAGGTCACAACATGTAACCACCTGCTGCATTTGAACCCCCAACCCTCAGTTTGGAAGTTGCAAACTCTAACATAGTATTCTATAATTTTCTCAACATCCTCAACCAGGTTTTCTGACTTTTTTTTTCGGTAGGGCCATCAGCGATGACCTCCTCCTGATTGACTGGAGCTCCACCCCCCAAGAGGCCAAGGTCTCCCCCACAGACAGCCAGACAGCCATCTCCGACTCGGCCAGCATCGAGGACTCGGAGACCTCTTCATCTGGGATCATCAGCAGCGTGGGGTCAGGCCACAGCAAGCGCATCGCGTTCCTCTTCGACTCAACGCTGACGGCGTTCCTGATGATGGGCAACTTGTCACCGGTGAGCCGATCGTCGTCCCAGTCATCTGGCTACGGCTGCATGTAACACTGGCCCCTATGGGAGCCCCTAAGTAGTGGCTACAACGACTGCCATAGACAGCCATTTTACTCCTAGCCATAGGCTGGTTCATACTTCAAGCAAACATAAAAGCGAAGCGCATTTAACATACCAAAAACTTTTTCATCAAAATTCACTTTGAATTCAGTTTGAATGTGTTCCACTTTTCCAAATTTGCAGCAGAAATATTTGATCTGAGGTGACAATTTGGCATTTGGTTTCACATTTACGCCAATCATGAACTTTTTTCACCCACGTTCTTAAACCTTAAGGTTAAGGTGCAGGTATGTCCCATTCTTCTAGTTCAGCAAACAAGAGTGTGTGTATGGAACACGAAAAAATATACACCTTTTGAATTGTTTCAAATAAAGCAGCATACACGTATATTTTAACCCTAGGGTGTGTGCAAAGTCATATTAAAATTGGAGAATTCAGGGCTGTTAGGGTTAAGTTCCCTACTTAAAAAATTGCATTACTAACATTGTGTTTGCTTTCCTGAATATGGTGAACTGTCGAATTTGTTGGCGGATGTGGTCTTTTCATTAATTAGATTTTATGTGATTTTATGTTCTCTGAAATTTGCTTTTGAAATTGTGCTTCCTAAAGTTTGCATCTTGGTTCAGTGTCTGTTTGTTTAGGCATCATTGTGTGTCTGTCTGTTGATTATTTTCTTTTGATTTATTTACACCATACAGTCCCTGGACGTTAATCTTTTTACGGTATGTAAATCAGGGATTGCGCATGTAGAGAATACTCGGGCTTTGGTGATGGCCTCTGTCTTGGTACATGGGTGGTTTTTTTCCCCCCAAGACCGAGAATCATTCTTGATTTGCCCCTCTGCTCTGTCGCAATTCATTTGTTCATCTTCTCTTTCTCTAACATAAACCTGATGCCATCAAAAGTTTAAGCACAAAGAATGCGCCTTTGAGTTCCCTCAAAATTGCTAGGTTGTTAGCAGAAAAGTGTAGGTGCTTAGGAATACATGCTTTATATTCGAAAAAAATTAGCAAAGTAACGGCAAAAAAATAGTTGAGCGTAGCCTACCGTACCTTGTGTTGGTACACATGTACGCAGTCTGGTACACATGGTTTGACTGTGGCTCCTTCATTACTACGTGTATTTTCAAAACTGCACTTGGGGTATTATTGACAGATTCTGCACTCCATAGCACTGTGACCACAGAGCGGCACTGCACAAAATGGATGGTGGTTGATAATCAACCGTTATTGGAGGAATTTTCATGACTGCTTCAAAATCTGGGAGATTGAGGATTTAATAAATAAAAATTTATTGCATGTGGGGATGAAAATCTTCGAGTAGTAACCGTGGCGTAGATACTTGGAATAATCATTTCGGGAATGAGCCAATTTCCTTCCTCTTTGCATTCCTGATCATGCTCATGAATTGAGAAAAAATTATGGTGACATTTCACAGTGCTTCCTTTGTTCCATTGCTGTGAAAGATTTATGCACTGAAATTCCATAATCTCTGCTCATGGTTAGCACAGTTGTGCGTTGAGTTATGTTTAATTGTTTGACTGTAGGGTTTGAAGAGTCATGCTGTGACGATGTTCGAGGTGGGCAAACTCTCGGATGAGTCTTTGGAGAGTTTCCTGATGGAGTTAGACAGAGTGAGTGCTGAGTGTTTTTGAGTTAGGGACTCATCGTGGATGCTCTGTGGAGTTTCCCAAAAGTACCTCACAATGAGTGAAATTTACTTTAGCTTGAGCCTAGATGTGTAATTGTTTTGGAACCCACATTCTCCATGAAATGGTAAATTATCGGACAGATATTCAGCCAAGTTCACCTTTTCCATAAATTCACACTGAACGGCTTTGTTTCGGCTGCTTCTGCTATGCCATGAAACCTACCAGTATCAAGTGTTTTCTCACTAGCTCCAACAACTTACTTATTAAAAAGACCAGACATTTTCATATTGTAATGATGAATATTAGGGGGGGTTGCTGGTTCAGAGAAAAACAAAACAGGTCCATGCTTGAAAAATGAAAATATGGATTTTGACTGTAAAAAACACAGTCTTTTGACATGAGGATTTCTACAAAGACAAAATTGAAATTGGTGTTTTGGTTATGATAAGTGATTCGGGGGCTCCAGCAGCTGCTATCCCAGTCTAATTTGTTTTCCATGCTTGAAGAAAAATTGGTCATTTTCTTGATTTCTTCGTCTTATAGGTGCCTATCAATAGTGTTGCAGAGGGCGAAGCACAGAGGTACTTTGAGCACGCCGTCACCCTCAAGAACACAATCACATTCCTTAGGTGAGATGTTCCTCAATTTGTAGAAATCCTGGTTCTTCAAAATCCATCGGGAAGTTTTTAAAGGATTGTGTAGGATCAAGGAAGGTAGAGCCCAGCTACTGTTACCTTATGTAGGGCTTGATGCTTGATCTGCCATTGGTTTCCTATGCAGTGGAGGATTTTGCAGGATTCAGGAAAATTCCTTTCAAGAATGCTCAGGGAGTTGAGGTTAATTCATGGCTCCTGAATGCAACCTTAGTGGAATGCGGCCTACTGGTTGACTTTCATAATTCATGATTAGGGGTTCAATCCAGCCATAGGTCATAGGTTGTGACCTTAAGCAAGCCACTTTATCCCAACTTGCCTCTCTCCACCTGCCAACATCTATAGGAGTATAAATGGACTGGCATCCCATCAAGAGAGGATAGAAACATCCTCAGCCCAGGAAACCAGAGATCAGCACTGGTCTGACAGGCCACATCAGCTTGGAATGGGCCCATCTCAGTAGCTTTCTCTCACTTTCTTCCTCCAGGTATAACAAGAACATCAGTCCAGATTTGGAGCGGTACGGCAGCGGTCTGGGCATCGACCTGCTACGGTGCGAGAGCCTGCTGGGTCTGGACCCGGCCACCTGCTCCCGAGTCCTGCAAAAGAACTACGAGTGAGTGCTGAGTGAGACCGCTGGGTCTGTCTGCAGCTTGCGCGCAAGCCTGCCCTCAGTGGTAACAAATGGAGAGGATACAATGGCTGCAACGCGCGGAAGCAGCAGATTTGTTTTATCACTTATGAATAGAAAGTTCTAATTTGACTCTTTTTACAGGTCAGTTTTGAAGGGTTTTTCTGATCGAAAATTAACTGATTGTAGGAACAACTGATTTTCGGAAGCCAAAAGAGAAATTTCTGCAAGTTAATTTCCCAGGAAACTAATATTTTTGCCCTGATGATGTCATAAAAACTATATTTTCCAGGTTATTGGTCTCCATGGCGCCGCTGAGCAATGAGATCCGGCCCGTCAGCAGTTGTGTCCCACAGCACATCGGGCCAGCAATACCAGAGGCAAAGATTTAACCTTGGTTTTTTTTTTAAAAGTTGCACCATGTCGGTACGTGTGTACAAAAGTGCTCCGTCTTTGCCAAACAGGACTTGTAGTTGTGATGGGCCAGTCGCCGAGAAACGGTCATCAAACTTCAAGGAACTTCATTCTTACCCCCATATTATTTCTGAGATAATTTTTTGTGAAATTTTAAATTTAGTGTCAATTCACATGTGTCATGTTATTGGGCATTTTCTAGACACGCAGAGAGTGTTACTAATGTAAAAATTGTTAAAGTCACTGAATTGTATACATTTAGCAGTGGCAGAGCTCATTTTTCATCTTGTGGTCCTGTAAACAGGTGAACTCAGTCTGGTTCAAGCTGTACATCTACCATCTGGTCAAAAACGGCCCGCCAACGTTGCTCCTCGTCAAGGGAACAAGGTTACGCTACCTGCCTGATATGTTCCAGGTCAGAAATACAGATCACAGCCACATCTTCAAAACTGAAACAACCATCTTCAAAATCATGCCAAAATTTGCCCCAGTTAGACAGAAATTTCAACTTTTTTGCACTCAAAATAGCGAAATGGGTATTAAGTCCTTCGAGTGCAAGGCCTGCGTAAATTAGTACGAACCCTCGAAATTTTCTCCCACATGATGCTGGTTTGTACGAGGATGGTGAACCGAGTGGTACAGGAAAATAGAGCTCAGTCGGCTCTTTCCTATATGGCCTCAAGATTCATTTTGTAGGATTTAGTATGCACATTTTTGTGTTCGTTTGTTTTCTTTAGGAATACGACAGGCTGCTAATTACGACCTGGGGTCACGACCCCGGATTGGTAGCCACATCCAATGCCCTACTAACAATCAACGACGCCCTCGCTCACTCGGCCGTCCTGATACAGGTTAGTGTATTAACTCCTTCCATTATTTTTTTAAAACTCACCGTGATTCACTTTGCTCATTTTGTCATCATCCATAACTTGTGCTGAAGGTTTTTATGTCAGATATGGAGGTCTTCTGACACAGGTCATGTAGAGTTCAGGGGTAAAACGAACAGTCAAAAATGTACTCGCTCACAACTGGTTGTCTGAACAAGCTGGAGAAATATGGCTTATTCTGAGGGGGGGGAGCATGTGGCCCCTCCCCCACCTTCCCGGACTTCTCTGCTGACTCTGTTGGAATGACTTGCATCCTAAATGCCTGAAGAGTTTTTCTTAAAAAAGAATTATCTTTAGCTCCACATAAAGAGTCTAGTTCCATTCCACATAAGTCATCCAGTTTTGAGTTGCAGGCTTTTCAAATTAATCGTGACAAAAGAATTTCCTTTGCCATTGTTAAGCCGTCATCAGTCCTATTGACTTGTGATCTGGACGTATTATAGATTCAGTGATATCTTTTGATATTATCTTTAATATTATCTTTCGATTTCAAGGGCCACGGCTGGGTAACGGACGGTAGAACATTCCACATACCCTTCCCTCTATCCGAAGACCAAGACAAAGACAAAGGTCAGGAGATAAATTGAATTTTACTCTAATCCATTTTGATTTCGTAAAGTTCAGACTTAATCTCTTTTGCCCCATGCAAAAGTAACAGTGGCTGGGATCAACCTCCTTCAATTTTGCAAAATCCCACACTATGCAGGAAAAAATGGCGTATTCTCTGCACTTTCAAGCACCAAGTTCCATGAATTGTAATAGTGAATGGACACTCCTTTCAAAATCCTTCAAAACCTGGTAGATTTGAAACGGTGGATTTTTTGAGTGGTTCATTGATTTCAATTTTGCAGGTGGCTCCACCTTAGCTTGGATGGAGCGCCATCCTGCCGTCTCTGCTCTTGCCAAAATCCTGGATCTCAGGCACACCTGTGGCTACATCACCCTCCTCAACTCAGGCAAACCCCAGGACAGAATACCCAAGGGACACCCCACGTCACACCCTACAACAGACGGGGTGACGGAACCCCTTCCAGAGGGAAGAACAACAGCCGCCACGGCAGAACAGAGCAGAGACTTGACAGACTCAAACCTAGCAGTCGCGCAAGTCGCGAAACAATCGCTGACGCTGCCGGTCAGCTCCCCGATGCATGATGGGAGTGCCAATTGCCATGGCAATAAGTTCAAGGATGCTGATTGGTCACTTTTGGGAGTCTGTTTTGGTATCCCCCTGTTTGGGGACGAAATCAACAGGATGGTGTGTGCAAAAGTTGCCAAGTTCGGACTCTGCCAGAGAGAAAGGTGAGGGACTTTTCACAAATGGTTTTGGGTCATTCCATGAGGTTGGGGCACAATTTGTAACAGTGTCCTTGTTACATGGGTAACTTTTACCACCTGTCATGACCTATAGAGTTGGTCATTCATTCTGTCAAAATAACACACACCTCTGTATTCAGCCTTGTAAGATGTATAACGATGTCAATTTTGGAATCCACAGGCAGGGAAATGGCTGTTCATTTCTACGGAACCCATCTAACAATTGACACCATCACAAATTGTGCCCCAACTCATGGAATGACCCTTTTATGTATTTTTGGTTTCACCTCCAAAAAGTTGAAAGGGGTTAATAAGTTCACCCATCCACCAAAAACATGACAGTGGATGAAAGCTAAGACCACATATACCATGCACCTCAGTTTTTTCAGAGAGTCAAAAACAGTACCCAAATCTTCATTACACTTAAAATTATCCCATACACTCTTTTTTAACCCTTATTAACAATAGTTTATAGAGGACGCAGATATTTTGGACGAAATTTATGATCGTGATGCTGATTTTGTTCTTTTGCGAATTTCCTCTCCCATCTCATGTTTTACTCCTAGCCTTTCACAGCTGCTGCACAGCAGTCGAAAGTTGTCTCTGTATCTGCTGAACTTCATCGCTGAGCAACAGGTAGGCACTTAATCCGATGTCTAGTGAAATCTGATCTTTGGGAGATGTTACTGTGAGAAAATCACGGATATAATCGGGAAAAACTTTGTTTTTCTATTGTGTAGTACACAGTGCTTTGCTATTTTGAACTGAAATGACACCATACCAACTAGGAACTAAAACTTAGACAAGAACTTAAAGGAGAAGAAATTTTAGTTGTTCAATTCTGATGTGTTGTTTGAAGATTCTGTTTAATTGGATGTTGTGAAAAGAGAGGCTTGAGGGTTTCATGTTAGCCGTGTCCAAAATGATTATTGTTGTCTATGGCTATGGCTCTGCACCATAGTAATACTAATGATTTTTTTATGGACGTCGCCTGACACAAAGCCCCAAGAGGCCACTCCGAGAGAGGGCTAAATAGCAAAGCTAAGGAAGAAAACGTAGAGCATAAGACTTTTTGAAGGAAGAAAACTTGACCTGAGACAGGTTATAAGAAGCAGGGAAACAGGATGCAGGTAAGGAGTTACAAAGCGAGACAGTACATGGGAAGACACTGGATGAGTGCCTCGCGGTATTTGCTTTAGGGACATAAACTAATCATTCATAAATAAAAACGATCAATTTATAATGTACAGATAATGAATCAATGCCAAATTATGATAAAGACATAGCCATTAGATACCATTTCAAATGCAGTTTTACTCACTCAAACCAGAACCAGCCACAGTTATCAACTTGTTAATCCTCTGACTGTTGTATCTGTTGCCAACAGGACATGCCCGTGGTACCAGACCTCCCGCCGGAAGCTTCCCTCCCATCCTCCCCGTCCGCAGTCTCCGCCCCTTCCCTGCCCTACCCCACCAGGAACTTAGCATTCATCAACAACAAGCTCCAAGTCTGGAACGCCAGCTGAGTTTTAATTTTCCCTTTACGACCACCGTACTCCATCCCAAGGTTATACATAGCCCTAAATACCAACCCTATGGGGTCGGATAAAGTATTAAGACAGGCGCTGTAAGTTTATTGGAAAAAAATGAACTCAAGGAAAATTTAGTTCCGAAAATGAACACCCTTTGACCAGAATCCAGCCATAGCGCATGAAGGAATCAAATTTTAAACTGTTATTTTCTGTTGGTCAAAACTGGCGGTACATTTTGACAGCTGTCTGTCCAACAATTGACCCAATTTTGTGTCTATAACTTTACGTAGCATGCTGCAAGTTCTAGGATGGTACAGTATACGCCTTCTTGAGAGATGGCATTCAAAAGTAAAATCTTCCATCTTCTTTCTTGGCAACTCTTGGAGAGGATCAACGTGACAGTCTCTGTGAAACGGTTCTCCAGTGTTTTGTACATTCTGTAGTCACTCCCTGTGCACGTGAAACAAGGAGGACCGACTCTTTGCAGGGCTTCCAAATGCCGAGTAAGATTTGAATAGACAGTTGGAGCTCTACATGCCTGCTGTGGATGTAGACATCACACAAAATGTGTTTGACGTCACTGGCACTTCAACAAAAGCCAATCCAGTTGTTCGTTTCTTATTAGAATTTCGAATAATAATAATATCCAAGCATTTGTAAGGCGCACAGTAAACAATGTCTGCAATTCAAAGGGGAGAGTATAATTTTATTATCATTATCGCAACACATTGGGCTCACATCATCTGAACATTCCTGAGACCATCTCAGCTCCCTGCGGAGTATACTAGTTGATGCTGCCATATCAGGCGCAAAACCCTAACCGTTTCTACCGTCACGGGTACCCATTGGCACCTGGGTAAAGTGACTTGACCAATATCACAACATGATGCCACCAGCTGGATTTGAACTGCCCGACCCTATGACCAGGCATGTGGCCTAGTGGTTTTGGGGTTTGTAGCTTACAAAATATGGAATACATGTATACAATTTGGCTAATGAAGGGTTAAGCTGAATGTTTTTTATTTCCTTCATTTGTTTTGCATGAGGAATTCCATCTTTGCAGTGAGAGCATTGAATAACCTGAGATGTATGATTCTCAAACTTAATGCATGAGATTTCACAGCCCTTTTTTCGGATTAATGATTGACCATTCCCATTAAAAATGAAAAACAAATGGACTAGGAGCTGAATTCGTAGGGTGAAAATTATTTAGGGGGCACTTAAAAATAGTTCAAACAGTTCTTTGCAAGAGTATAGAATTTTGTTTTGAACCTTTGATTCAATTCTCAATTGGCTGGTTGGGTTCTGGCAACCTTCCATTTCCAAATATTAAAAAACCCATATGTAACAATAGTTTTTTGTAAATATGCTAAATTATATATTTTATTTGATTTACACATAATTGGAGCATAATTCACAATTAGTCGACTTAAATGACAAATGCCACTCCAAAATGCAAATCGTAACGTCACAAAAATAGCCAATTGCTAATTACTTTAGTTATTTTTTAGAAAGAGAATTATACAAAGTATTTTTGTTGAATTAAAAATTAAATTGCATGCATGAAGAAACCCAAAATTTAGAAAAACAGAACACAAAAAATCACAAGGGTAAATATGTTGACAAGTCATTTAAACATCTGTGTTTTTGATCATTTTCCTATAGACCTTTTAACCCCACATGGCTGGGTTGCTCTAAATGTCACCACGTGTGGACCTTCTTGGCCACGGTGATTGCATATATTCCTACGGGCAGCTTCAACCACGTGCAAGCGCATTTGCGAACGCTGCATGCTTGACTAGTTTATCTTGAATAAGTAGATTATTTCATTACCATCATAACACAAAGTAGTCCAGCATGATTGTGACATCACAGGAAGAAAGGTGTATAGAGCTGTGTTGACAAATGTACTTCAGACTGGTGTTTTAAATGAGACCATTAGAAGACCAGTCACAAGACCAGTCACAACACCAGTCATCAGACCTTTCACAAGGCCAGTCACAAGGCCAGTCACAAAACCAGATGCAAGACCAGTCACAAGACCAGTCATAATACCAGTCCCCAGACCAGTCACAAGATCAGTCATAAGACCAGTCACAATATAGTCACAAGACCAGTCATAATACCAGTCCCAAGACCAGTCACACGACCAGTCATAGAACAGTATGAACAGTGACAAAAGAATGTTTTTGTTGCCATTCATTTCAAGTTAGACTAAAGACCTTGTAATGGTCCTAGGTCTGAAGAGGTCACAACAACACTGATTCTACCATGTCAAATGTGGACAAATGGAAGCATTCAGGTATACCTCAAAAGAATTATGCAAAAACAGTCCAGATATTCGGAAAAGGACCCATTTTGGCACACTGTGTATTGTAAGTATGCACACACTCGCCTTTCTGCAGTACATCGTGTATTTGGATGTACATGTATGTTTGAGGCAAAACCAGGACATCAACCAAGGGTAATATATCTGCCAAACTTGGCCACCCTTACCGATAGTAGACATTACGAGAGGGGCTTATCGGTGACATTATTTATCACACCCTCTGATAAGGAGCCACAAACCGAAACCATTTTTTCATACACCCAAACTTGTGTGGCACAGTCTGATGTTACATATGTTTAAGTTTACGGTATTTAGTCAACTCCTAGCTGATATTTTTTGTTTGTATTTTTATGAGAAATAACTAGAAATTCAAATTCAACTGTTTAAATCATCAATTGTTAATTTCTGACCAGGTATCCTTCAAGTTATCCCCAAGGTATATGTATAAAAAAATATTTCAAATTGAATGTTTATTATACTGTCCCCTGGGGATGAGAAAAAATATCAGTTGAATGCATCACTTAACAGAGAGTAATCATCATTTTCACAGTCCTCAGCGGACAAGTTTTTCTTCAGATCTGTCCGAAGAGGTACATGTACGCTGTGACAACCGGAAAACTTTAAAAATGCTCAAAATGACGTTGAAAATCTTTGCCTGTTTTTTTTCGTTGTAGAATAACGTGTTGAATATTACATGTTGAATATTACAAGTTATGTTTATTTATGAACGCAGTTTTTGAGAGTACAGCGCACTTTGCAATAATAAAACTGATTAATGTAAATGATGGCATTTTTTATGAATATTGATTTGTTTGGGTATCTGTCTGAAAATTTTGGAATATAATTTCATGTTAGAATACATGTCATGCAAGCCCAAATCGGTACACAGCGCACCTGCTCTGAAGATATTCACAACGCTCTTTTTCCCCGGAGTAACTCACAAGGCCACATGTATACCGTATTATGTTGCTCTGACGACTGTTTAAGCCAAATAACCCAGCCAATGTGGTATTCCCGCCAGCAGATTTCAAACTTCAGTTGAGTCTCGGCAGACATTATATCTAATATGTAGGGCCTACAGGCGAAAAAGAAATTTGCGACAGCTTACAGCAGCTATTTTATGCAACAGCGACAGCTATTTTATTCTCAGCTTACAGCTGAGAATAAAATTGTTCAAGCGAAGCTTGTCCACGGCTTCCTGGCATTGCCTTGAACGTTTTTTCCATATCGCATGAAACTTCATTCGTTACACGTGGACTTGATTCGAGTAAATATCCAGTCACCGTATAAACATGCATGCTCCTGTATGGATCAACTCGTCAATTTGTAAAACCTGTCGAGTTTAAGTTGAAAAACATTCACTCAAGCACAAACTTGGTACTTAACTTACTTGTTTTTTTTTTTACCATAACACTGAAACAGTTCATAGAACCAAAGGGTTCCTATTATTCACACTGTACAAGTTTCTTTGAAATGTCTTGAACCCAGCGAAACTGGTCACATTTCCAGCTCATTTTATATAGTTGGGCCATGTACAAATCTGTACTCATAACTGATGTATTTTTTTAGTGCCCCGTGATACATGCAAAAGTAGGCCTGCTTCACTAAGCCAGCAGATTTTGTTAGCAGGCCAACCTCTGACACCTGACCTCAGGGATAATCTTGAACAAGGAGCTAACCAATGTCCCAGTGGGCACACGACGTGCTAAATGTAATGAGATTGCAGAGAAATTAATGAAAAAACTAAATAATAACGTTACCATCAAATAAATGTAAAAACCGGATCCGGTTTGATAAACCAGTTTTTTTAAAACTGTAAAGCAAAATGCCACCCTTAGAAGCATGCTGGTAACACATTATAATATATTATAATAACACCTGAATTACATATTACGGACGTGTAATGTGTTGGATGGCGTCCACGACCCAGACAATTGCTTCCCTGGTGACCCCTGACCATCATGGATTTTTACCGTAGATAATACATAACAGACGATTTTATCATAAATCCTTGGGTCGGGGAACCGACCACGGACCTTAGTCAATAAAAAAATATCTATGATGATGTACACATGCACAAACTGGCTTTCCTTGGCCACAAAAACTTCAGCGGCCCATTAAAATGTACACGGGGACAAATTTTATTGTCCTTTTTCTCGAATGTTTCGCAATTTCAGTGTTGTAGTTTAAACGAGATAGTTCTTTTATTATAATTTTATCACCCCTTTAAAGGAGTGGAACAAGCACACGGGCCGCAGTACGCACGCGTCGCAAAGACCCATGCATAGCGCCGTGCCCACGGTGCTAAATTACTTTCCCAAGCCAGCATATTTGTTAGCAGGCAAACCTTTGACCCCTAAACCCGTTACCTTGAACAAGGAGCCAGCCAATGGCTCCTCTCGTAGTTTCTGGTCGCCGAGGCCGTCATTAGAAGTTGTTACGTAGAGAGTATCTAAGTTCTTCCCTCCAAAACAGCATGAAGTCACATACGAACAGGGGAAACGGACAGTCTGCAACTTTTCACCTGGAACAAATTAATAAAAAAATAATTGATCAATTAAATCCAATCATCAAAGGATGTTTTTACGTGTTTGATGACATTTTACATGTCAAAATAAAACTTCAGGTAAAAATAAAGATATTTTGCCCAGACAGCCCCGTAGTGTCATAAATCACGAGAAAGCAAAAGAAACCCTACAAATAAGGAAATTGTCTTTCACCATTTCGACATTTAGGCCTAAAGCATGCCTGACATATCAGGTAAGTCACATTCAGACAAATCAGTATTGACGTAGGCTCTGTCAACAGGTGAAATGAAATATTTCACAGGACCAAAAATGCCTCCAAGCAACATGGATATTGTCTTACAGCTTGACGGTAGGACTTGCTTCACTGAATTATTGGTTTGGTAGGTTTTCTAGGGTTCCTCAATATCCAGTTTAAAAACTGTACTCATTTGCGCTGTGCGAATCACGTTTCTGCATGAAGATGCTAGTTTGGTATTTCAACAAGGGAGGCCTTTCGAGAATAATGCACATTACGTCACGCCAGATAATTTCACATGTTTAGTGTGTATGACGGCCAACCTCGATTGCCTATGAGTCGGCGTACGGATAGGACCAACCTCGATCGCGTGTGGATTATTTACGTTTTTCGAGTGAACTATGGGGCTCTTTGTTTTGAGCAAGCGCTGTTGAACTCCTCAAACAGTGGCTCAATTCCAAGACTACTTCATGCTGTTTCTCAAGGTAGTGTACCTGTTTGTGGGTTGTAACGATTGACTTTTGACCCGTCGAAGCAAGCAACCCACAGCATGCCCTCCGTGTCCATTGTCATTCCATCAGGAAAGCCTTCCTGATTCGGGATCTCAACGGCAGGTCGCCGATTGCCTGAAATATTGGTCAAATTAGATAAGAAATGAGCAAGTTTAAAAATTGTGGACATTCAAAATCTTAAGAAAACCATATTAACTTCTTAACCTATTTAGCTGGTGCTACCCAAAACTACCTGCGCCTTTTATGGTTAAATATTTAAAAAATACAACTGTTATTATTATAAGTTGATAAGGCACATTAATGAGATGATTAAACTCAATTAAAAGTCTAGTTTAGGGGACATGCATGCATTTCTTCTTTTCCTTTTTCCTCCTCCAAGAGTGTACAATTAAACAGATAAAAGAACTTCTGTGATGGATCTGTTATCACCATTATTTCATTATTTAAGAATTGCTCTACGTGGCTACAAATTAACCTCCACTCCCACTGCACGGGTTTCCGTGCTTGTGAAAGTGATCATAAAAAATGAATAACCCCAAGGTAAAAAGGATCTTTTTCAAAACGAATATTAAAAATTTAAGACCGTCACGATCCTTACTTAACCCTCCTGTTTCCAAGCAGTAGTCGAAAGCATCCACTCTGCTCGACAGAGAGTCGATGTAATACATCGTCCTGTAATCATGGCTCCAACACATCCCGTTAGAGATGTCCACACCATCGACATGTTTGCTCACAGACCCGTCTCCGTCGAGACGGAAGAGGGAGCCCTGTTTGGGCTTGACTTTCGTGGGCGTTTCCAGAGGCCCGACTGTCCCTGCCAAGAAAATATTGAATGGCAAAAATTGAAACCTTTCTCCACCCCCAGTATGTAAAACCACACTCACAGTGCTTTCAATTTTGCAGACACCGTCCTTAGGCCTAGTGGGTTACCTTAGGCGTCGAGGGGTGGGGATGAGCAAGGGGTGCTTTAATACCCCCTCCCGGAGCAAGGGGTCGGGAAAAGGGGTTGGGTTTGTCACTTATTTCCTGTGGATGATGGCCAACTCTTGTCCTTATCAAGGACCGAATCAGTGTACGTGGTGTCATGTGGGTGCAAATGCACCCACTGGAAAGCCGCTTGCACCCACGTTTGCACCCACAAAATTGTGTCACATAATTATTACGACAGGGCGATTAGCCTTCTCGTTTTACAACTCCGTATCGTAATCCAGGTAGAATGAAGGATCATTTGCACCCACGTGATCTGCCCTGCCCCACATTGGCACCCACAGCCACCGAGGTCTGGCGCCGCCACTGGAAAAATCCTGACGAAACCCATGGTCGAGACCTCTACTTTTTAAAAAACATCTGCTCACCATCTGCCCATCTTTTGGATCCCATGTGCTGCTTGCAATAACGTGCTCCCACTTGTACTGTAATTACATACTAAGTGGAAACGCTCGAATGCTACAGTAACCGGGTTTTATTAAACTAGTTAGAAAATAGGTTATTTGAGGGAAAAACCCCTTCACTTTATTTTATTACATGAAGATCAATTTGTGAATGTCAATAAAACTTCATTTGTTTTGAAATCAGTACCTGCCCAAAATCGTCCCCTCGAGTCACACTTCCCGTCGTTGAGGTGGTTCTCTGGCCGGTCCTGGTCGATTTCCGCTATGTGCGTGACCAAACCTGACTCCCAGTCCAGAAAAACGAAGCGGTGTTTGGTCGTGATGCAAAGGACGCCTGGAGTCCTTGTTGTTACAACGGAACTGACTCTATCACCTAGAAAGCATCGATGACACCTATCAGCTGCCACTGTGGTTTGGCTCCTTTTAGCCGATTCTGTATAAATTTTCAGTGTTCCTTGACTGAGGTTAGCTGAAAGGCAGGCCCCAGGAGCGCCGCTATCTTAACTGAATCACTGTGACAGGCCCTCACAGTACAACTTTCATCTATCATAAAGCCATTGAACCTCTCAAAGGCCACCACTCTTCAGCTAAGACGTCACAGTTATATTCAAATGAGCCATGATAAAAAACATTCTTTGCTCATCGTGCTACCAATTGTGTTACATGTATGGCACTGAAGGACCTGTGGAAAGAGCTGTGACTGGTTTGGTGATAGGCTCAGTTTGAACTCTATGGTGGCCCTGGAGGGACATAAATAATTCGCTACCGGTCGTAACGTTTTCACAACGTCGGGAATTTATTTATGAGCAGTCATTAATATTTTTGCGAAGTCGTAAATTAAGTCACGTCCTTCTCAAACAATACACAAACCAGTCCCCCACAACAAACTCCCCAAAACCAACCAACAAACGTACAAAAATTATGACAGATATTTTTAGAAGAAAATCCCCATTCGCCCCCCCCGAACTAATACTAGGATAAACCACTCCTCAAAAGCACATCGACCATCATACCATACCAATTGTTCTTGTCTCGTGGTTCTGTGTCTCCGGATTCCATCGGTGAACGGCTCCATTGATGTAATCTATAAAGTACAGGCACTGGCTGTCGTCATCCCAGTGAGGTCCTTCGAGTAGGATGCCGCACCTCTCCAAAACCACGGACACTGATGTCATATTCCGTCCTGAACCAAAGACTCCAAGTTTAGAAAATAGTGCTCTGTACGTAGTTAGCGGCAACAGCAAAATGAAATAGGGTTGCACAAAATGAGGGGGTTTTTTTGGCCGTTTGCCGGTAATTCCGATGATTTCGATGAACCACTCAGTTTTTTAGCATCATGCTAAAAACGGATATTGTATCCATATCTTCTGGACCTTCGTTCTCAGGAAGAATACTAAAAAAGCAGTAAGGTTAAGGGATGCTGCTTGGGTGGAAACACATGTATATACCCCCCAAGGCACTAATCACCTGCTGAAATAAATCGAAATAGATAAAGTTGAGATGACCTTGCTGCATGGCTTACTCTCTCATGCGCAAGGCTGACTACCTGGTTATTGAACGGTCGACTTACATGTACAATGCCAACAATTCACAACAGGCAGTGGAGAGTGTATAGTCTGTTAAACGGCAGATACAATCAATTTGTTAAAGACCTTCAAAATGCACCTCTGTGTCCCAGATAACCGTATTTGCAACTTTTGTTTCACTGTTTCAAAGGGTATTTACTTGAACCGCCCTATTTTGGGTTTGTATGCTATTGATGGTCACCTATCATGGGTTTGCATGTCATTGATGGTCAGCTATTTAGTTGATCACTGGGGTGTAATATTTAAGCATTATGGAGGAGAAAATAGACAAAATTCGTGGACGTAAGCGAGAGGGTCATCGTTGCACGCCAGTCATGCTAGCTTATGCGTGTTTGTATGGGGATACGACGGCTATGAACTCGACCTGTGGCGTAACCACGGGGGGGGGGCACGTGCCCCCACAAATTCCCAGTCCCCCTCCACTAAAAAAAAATGAATGTCATCATCATCAAGAAATGACGGCGATCTATGGCTATCTTATTCGAATACTTTAATTAAATATACGGTTTCACCAAGCGCGTCCAGTTACCTGAGAAGGTCACAGGGAACTTGAAAACAGCCGGTGAAAAAATCGCGTGGTTTTTTTTTTAATATTCTACCGCAGTCCGAATTTGCATATTAGAAAGATCGCCCACAATTAAATAGTCTTGTCCAAGGCGGGTTACGCGGCCGTTAAACCACGGCAGAGATCCAGGCCGTACGCACGCAAACCACGGCAAACGAGCTGCCACCCTAGTACGGTACAAACCGAACCACCGCAGGCACGTGTGCGTATACGTGTACAGCACATGTACATAACCCCACGTTCGTACGTGCGTGCGTCAGCTGTCCGTATCATGCATGCTGCCGAGGACCGGCCAGGACAAGGCACGCACGTGAGCATGCTGAGAGTGGGGCAACGTACTGGGAATCGGATGTCACTCGCAAAGCATAACGGCAAAGGCAAACCTGCTACGGTGAAGGGTATTGCGCAAGTCTCCGTGCAGTGTTTCCGCCACGCACGTGCCATGCCTAACGGCTACGGTTTTCAAAATCATTGCCCAACGCCTTCATCTAGGCTAACAATTAAATGGCAGATCTTGTGTACGTAACTTCTATGACTCGAATTTTTCCCGGTCACTCGAGATATATTAAAGGCTCGAGCCTTTTTATTTACGCATTCGTACAGATATGCTATAACTTACCGAGATTGATCTGTGGATCTTTAGGCCAAGTATTCACACTCGGGTTGTGATCACAGCCAGGAGGTATAAATAATCAGATTGAGGTCCGTTACACCAGCGTGTCTATCTGCATGATCAGACCATGATCAGACAGTCAATGTTCAGGTTTCAGAGAGGGCCGTCACTGAAGCTTATCCGTCGGTATCGTGATCAGAGAGTCAATAGTGTTCAAAATGTCCGATCCGCGCAGTTTCACTATCGGTTGATAGGTACAGAGGGAACTATAACGGTGGGCCTATAGTTCGTTCAACTTTGTGGCCACAGAGTAGGATTGGAATACATGTACTCGACGGATTTGCTTTATTCATGCATGCAGCCTGAAGTTCATGCTGAGTTTTAATTTGACGGTCAGTACCTTTTTTGGCATAGGCTGGGGCACCACCACGGTGCGAACATTTTCTTTGATTGCGCTGAAAGCAAGTAAATGGGCCACACTTGTATTTGTAAGTTGTACATTGCTGTGGGGGCGTGGACTCCCCATAGTACATGTATGATGTACGCCACTTTCTGTTGAAAAGTATGCCACGTACGCTCGTACGTACACACGTACGTACACTCCTCTTTTTATATTTGTTGGGGGAAACAATGCAGCTATTTTGATAGCTCCATGATAAAAGCACGGTCACAAATCACTCAAAAAGGGAGTATATCGCTGCAGTTTGTTGTTTTCAGCCTTTCTGGATCTGCCCCGCCCCTTCACACGGTCATAATATTGGGAAGTATTGAAAGACAGTGTCCATCGTATTTTCTTTTGAATTCTGGGATTTAAAGACTTAAAATCAGATACTGTAAACTCGTTGTGCAAGAGCTCCCAAAAACATTCTCAAACTTGTTTGTCATTATAGGTTTTTTTTTTGGGGGGGGAGGCGGGGGCAGGCCATGTATGGGTGGAGGTGTCGGCATGTTCAAAGGGGGTGAGGGGTAGTTTTTTGAGGGCGGGGGGGGTCAGGGGATAGAGTTAGGGGGCGATTGCAGTATGATTGAATATCACTCTTTGTGTTGAAAAAAAAGCGCCTCCTTATTCATTATATTCCAGTCGACATTGACTGCTACATAACGAAGACTGAGGTATTTTTCAAACTTTTTGAGGCCCCTCAAGATGACTCCCACAACATTTAATGCAAATAACCACCAAATAATCAACGTGACTGTCGTGACAAAAAAGGAAGACAAAAATAAAAGGGTCTGGCATTTTTCAAGCAAACATTTGATAGTTACTTTGATAGTACTCCATCAAAGATGAATCTGTCAGTCTTGGCAGTTCTGTACTGAAATTGTGTTTTTTATTTCATTTAAAAGAGACCAAAACTTAAGAAATTGCAATCGGGCTAGTCATAAAAATTAAACATCTATTCAAATACATACAAAATTTACAGATAGTCACACAAATTATTATTATTTTTTTTAATTTATGTGATGTAAATATTCCTGGGTGCAGATGTTAATGCTGAAGTGACTGGGGAAATTAGTATCAACAACTAGTACTTAGTCTGATTACCATGTGGTAATTTTTAGTACCAGGCTTAATCCTCAGTCATGGATCCTTCGTAAGCCATTGCAAGGTTTAATTTTGGTAGGATGTTGCATGATTTCAGGCACTGTTCATATGGGGTTTGAAGTTACTGTGCCCTCTTCAAGGACAGCTCATTAAAAAACCGGGCACCCTACTGAGTCCAAACACATGTACCTGAGTATCCTAAAAGCTACCAAACCCAAAAATTATAAGAGAAAAGCATTTCAGTTGCTGATTCTGTTAAACCAAAAAGTGCTCAATACTAATTTCGGGACACAAACGTGAAATCTACTTGGTTTTTGCTCTGATGGGAATGTACTGAATATTCGATCAAACACAAATCTGGCTATCTGGATAATCAAGTGACTGATCCCACAAGTCTGCCACTTTGAACTGAAATTAAAGAAAGATTAACTTTGGAAACCTGCCAATAAAATGAGAGCAATAACATTAAAGTTCATTATAGATTTATGTCAATTTACGCTGATGAATAATTACAATTTGTGATTATAAACAAGGGAATACATATGTGCTCGGCCATCTTAAACGTTTGTTTCAGACTGGCTCAAAGGAACGGATGCGACTAATTTAGTCCAAGTTGCAGGTTTGTTAGGTCTTAACCTAACATTTAAGACCAGCCAAGCACATAACATTCACATTCAAAATATCTTTTGAGTCAGAAAGTTTCAATTACAAATTTCCAACGATTTTGTTCAAGAATTTCACCTCATTTTTCAAAACACCCTTGCAGCCAAGTAATGGTATGTGCCTGTCATAAGAAGCTGTAACCCGATCTCCTTATACGGATATTGACTTGCGCATAGCTGGTACTGTGTGAGGTGGAACAGGACGTAATGAGCCATGCCATACTTTTTCACTTGTTTAAAACCGGCCATGTGATGGGCTCTCGACAAACTGGAATGGCTTAGCTGTCTTAGGTATTTATGAATTAATACTGGCATGAGTCTGTGATTGTTACTTGTCAAAGAAAAATTAATACAATTGCGTCCTGTACATGGACAGCACCTAATCAATATCTTACAGTTTGCACATCTCTCATTTAAAACTGAGCACTTGAATGGATTTGAGGTAATTCGTAATCGGTGTCTCCAATATCTGCGAGGAATAAACATGCGATGATTTCATTGTCTCTAAAATGTGACCAAATGCTGAAAATGGAACTTTCCCCAAATCAAATTTCAAAAATCAGAATTAAACGTTCATCGTTCAGCCTAGGTTGACAGTCAAAACTCAGAAGAATGTGAGCACAGACTTAATCTGCAAAGTCCATGCTGGCGAACCCTTTGACCCCTAACCCCGTGACCTTGAAGAGGGAACCGGCCAACGGCTGCTCGTTTCTGACAACCTCGTCGCTGATGCCCATACGAGAGCAGGTGACGTACAGCTCGTCCAAGTTGGGACCTCCAAAGCAACATGATGTGATGTTGGTGGCGGGGAACATGATGGTTTGAAGTTTCTCGCCTGAATCCGGAGGAAACATTCAAATAAAATCTGCGCATCTTCAAATTTCTGGCAACCAAAAGTTAATTGTTTACAGGTTCACACCACAAGTTATTTGGATGGGCTGGTCCATTGCCTAGACAATGGTTGTGTGCATATCAGAGTGCGGGACAGCCAGGGAGCTGAATAAGTTAACAGGGCACTCCCTCTTCATTTACCGTGCAGACAGGCTTTGATGCCTGAATTTCAAATTTATGCATTTTGAATTTATGCATGTATTTATAGCACATCAGGCATTTGCAAAGAATCCATTTCCTGACAATTATCTGCGTACATTATACATGTATGCACATGTTTGTCTTATTTATGTAAGGTAACAATTTATGTTCATTTACTGACTGTGTGATGAGGTTTTTTGCGTAATGGCTTTGCTGATGCATCAATTTAAATGTAAATGAAGATTTGCTTAATAGACGTACAAAATTTCGAGTTTTGCATAGGTTGTGCAAAAACAAGGATGCGCCCAGCAGGCATCACTTTGCACATCAGTCAGGGCTCTTGTAATTGTAGCTGTATTAGGACAGCTCAGGCGAAACGAGCTGGTTCACGCCCGAATGCACATGGTGCCTCAGGTATTGTGAGGCAGTGGCAGCCTGGGGGATCAGTTACCGTAACGGATTGGCTTTGTGGACAGGGTTCGTTGTGCACTGTGAGGTTGGGGCTGCCTTTTTGGCTCTACGAAGGCCCCCAAATGCATTAACTGAAGCCTGCTGAACACTGTCGCATGGTTTTCTAAACCCATGGCATCTATCCAGTTTCTTTTCAACGGGAAGTAACACGTAATTTTGCCCTCAAGAGTTTAGAATAATAATAATAATATGGAATGATAATAATAATTTAGAATTTACAGTGTGCCCTTTCCAGCGAAGTGATCAAAGGCGCATTACACTAAAAAGTGTGTGTTTTAATAAGAAACACAACTATTTTTCATTTGGCCTTACGCTTTAATTATGCAAATATTGGTTGCCAGTTAGTTTACCAACTAGCAACGGAACGGAAAATCTGAATTTTAGCTAAAAAGCTGGCCAAGACAGAGGTTTTTGAATATGTGTTGGGTAGTTTGATGGATTACCTGTTTCTGGATTGTAGCGATTGACTCGTGACTTGCTGAAGCACGCAAGCCACAACATCCCCTGGTGGTCAATGCACATTCCGTCTGGCAAACCTTCCTCCTTGGGCACACTGACAACAGCTCGACGGTTACCTTCCAAGCAAGCAAATTAGAAAATGCAAACTACGTTGAACTGATGACGTTTTCACAAAACTTTGGTAAAATTCTTTTTACCAAATCCAGTACCATTATTTTCTCCTCTAAAATCCAACAACTTTTGAGGGCCAATATATAGAGGGGTATTGTTGTGTTTTCATTCAGGATGAACCAAAAAACTGATTCCATTTTGTGAATTACCATCGACTGGTTTTCAGTCAGTAGGTATTGAATTCAATACTTTTGCTATCCGACTCCTTTTGAAAGTAACAGCTCCGCCCCTGAAACTGAGTAACTGTCAAACAAGGCCAGTAGTCCTGTCAGTGGCAACTGGTCAAGTAGTGGTCAGCTTCGCCTGGTATCCTGGCTATGTTTTCATTATGTAGGTTACCAGGCAAAATCGCACCAATTGACTTTCACTTACTTGTTTTCCCAGTTTCCAAGTCGTAATCGAACGCCTCGATTAGCCCCGTCAACGAGTCGATGTAGTACATAATCTTGTTGTCCAGGCTCCAGGCTATGCCGTTCGAGATGTCCAGGTCCTTGGCGTGCTTGGTGACCGACTTGTCCGAGTGCAAGCAGTAGAGGGAGCCCTGGCGACGACGCACTTCAGCCGGCCTCTCTTCTGGTCCCATCGTCCCTGTGCAAAGGATATCCAGTGAAGAAAAGTTACGTAAAGTATGCCGAAATGAATAATGACAAATCTATTTGGCAAAGATGTAGAATTTTGTGATGATAAATACACAGTGGTTTAGGTAGCATTTTTTCTTTAACCCCCCAATACACTAGTACAAACAAAATACCACTCAAGTTACTGTTTATTTATTATCCTCCTATGTAGCTGATTATGGGAACAGATCTATGCACTAGATGTTTGGAGCTTGCATTTATAATCAGCACACATGCATTGAATTTTTAAAAAGCCAAGCCAACGATTTGTGAGGTTAAAGCAAATTTAATTCTCTTCAATAAAAAAATTGGTAAATTGGAGTCTCTTTACTTTGGAAAACAACAAAAAAAGTCCCTGGCAAATCTCCTCTTAAGAATAGACACACCCCTACCACAATACTACACAAAATAGTTTGCATTCACGCAAATTAGGATTTAAAAAAAATTGCTGTTTGCTGACCAGCCCAAAATCTCCCTCTAGCGTCGCATTTGCCATCATTGAATCTGTTGTCCGGCTTATCTTCATCCACCTTTGTGATGGTGGTTAAGGCACCTGTCGACCAATCAAGGTAAGAGAAACGGCACTTTCCAGCAAGGACTAATTTGCCCGATGCTGTTGTCACGATGGTTCCTGCATTCTCGCCTATTGGTCGGAAAAAAAAGATGTCGAATTTTTAAATTAGGTAAGGAATCAATACTGATGCAGGCCAGTGTCCAAAAACGCCAAGTTACAAATTACAGTTACGGAATTTAAGAAAAGAGAGCAATTGCAGAATACCCCGCCACTCTAAAAAACAACCCCTGGAATGACTGGTAGGCCCTGTTTTAGCCCCCCAAAATTGATTTCGGATATGCCCTTTATTATTTAGTTTGGAAACCCAACTTGGAAAGAATCATTAGATGTTGAATGCTACATCCTGCCTCAGGCCTCCACTGTTACCATGGTTACCATCTCAATAAAGGTCAGACGTAAAATTGCAAATGCTGAAAAGACTGAGAAAAAAATTCCAATTTTGTTAGGAAATAGGCCTACTACATAGGCTTACTACCGTGGTTGAAGAACCCTTCTTTTCAGGACCACTACAGCTGTACTCACAACAGAGACAACTCACAAGTCACACGGTGCTACCGTAAACCTTCCACTTACAATCGAATCCTCAAATCATGCTCAAGCCATCATATATGCATACAGTGCACGGAGGACAGAGGTCATGCTTGGCCACACAATGCGCTCACCTACATCGACCTTTTCGTGCCTGTCGTCCGCGGGGCGATAGCGGTGCACTGCGTTGCCGTAAATATCAACAAAATACAGGGTCTGGCTAGCCGCGTGCCAGTGCGGTCCCTCCAGCAGCTGCCCGCAGTTCTTGACCACTACTTCAATCTTAACTTGCTCTGGACTCGCCATGATTATGACGATATTTCTGGCCGCCTACTAATCCCACAGCCTACACAGCTAACTGGCTGTGATTTTACAAGTGGAAATCCGGAAACCGTGGGTTTGCATTGTGAATTCGAGGTACAAGGGGGCGTATGCTCAAGGTAGACTTGTATCAGTCGTGCATCATCTTGGAAAAACACGGGTCAGACGGCGGACCAAACTAGCAGGGTGAAATTCCTTCATATTTGCTTTGCTGTGAATCGAATATTTTTCTGTTGTTTATTCGTTGCCTATATTATCCATATACCATGCAACAGATCCAGATCGCGTCGCATCGTTGGCCAAATTAATGGGCCAAATAAACATAGAGCTTGGTACACGTCACTGGTATGAATATTCATAGCATTGGGCTCAAAACTTTCTGTATCGGAGTACTGATCGGGTGCGGCATTGCGTAACAATTAAAAACCACTTTTGAGAGCTGTATTAAAACCTAAAGATGACAAAAAGCAAACTTACTCGTAACAGAGCATTACAATCCTTCAAAAGTTGTTTGAAGACAATTCAGATTTTGAAAAGCACGAAAACCTGCATGTTTCAACTTCTAGAAGCCTGCTCTAATAATTGAGTTAATGTGAGATCACACATAAAAGACATAGTTCTTCACGTACACTGAAACCATATGATTTTGCTAAAGCTTTATTTCTCAGATATGTGTAAAATATACATGTATACTACCACAACTGTATTCATTTTTAAAGATTTATAATGATATATATTTCAATGTAACCATTTTTCTTTCACCCTCATTAAGTTAAAATTGAGACCAAATCATCATACAAACAGTTCAATTGCTCTATACCATAGTCGTGACTTATTAAACTGTAAATAAATGATGTTTTTGTCAGATGAACCTGAAGGTAAGACACATCTGTTTTTTGCAGGAGTCACTTTGACCAAATTTCTGAAACTCCGATTACACATATATTAATGCTAGGCACCCTGAAAAGGCAGAGCTTTCAAGTCACTTCACAAATCTCTCATCAGATATTGAAAACTTTCTTTGGACAAAACACATACATTCAACTTCTGATAAATGCCCCCTCCAGCTTCCAAGTCATTAATTACATTACCATGACTATAACATCAAATTCGAACCAATCAGTTTAAAAAAAATCTGGCAAGCTACGGTGTCAAGTCAAAGGGCGCAACTCCCCAACAAAAAAGTTTTAAAAAAAAAGAAGAAAAGTTTAAAAAAAAAAGGAAATGAGAAAAAAGAGAGCCCAAAGATGATGAAAAACATCAATTTGCTTGAACAAAAAAAAAACCCTCAAAACTGTCCCCCTCATGCAGTTGTGGCTTTGTCTTTTAATTGACAAGTACTCTGAAACCCCTCCCCCCTTAGCAGAAATCCTCCCCTGGAAAATATAGGTGCCCCCCGGAAAAAAATCCTGGTGATGCCCATGAAGCCACACCCCATCTATATGAAGTATAACAAAGACACTCGTTTATTGTTCAACCATTATTACCATTAAAAGTACTTTAAGGGTGAAAAACAGTGGAAAACACTTCTGAGGTAACAGAGTACAACCAATCATGCAGTTCCCCAAAGAACATATACGCTGATAGTTACATTGGCAAAAATTAATATCAGATTTAAGACATGTTTATTCACTAAAATTTGCTGCAAAAAAGGCCACCAAATACGCCAATAGTAATTTCAACTTAATTTTAATCCTTAATTTTAGGATTTCACTTATTTGATCCGGTTTACTTCAACTGCAACATTTGCATAAATCTGCATATCTTCATGGCGACTACATCCGGTAGTTGTCTACGCTGACATGGCTCTGTTTGGCTATGCAGTCCTGTAACCATCTGGCGGACACGATGACTGCATCTGAATTCTCGGCTTTCATGTCCATCAAAGCCTGGGCCTGAAATATTCAAAACACGTATACTATTTACTCACATTTTGTCAAGGGACAAAATTATCAGAGTCAAGGCACAAGGCTAAGATTGCAGCTGTCGGTTGCAATTTTCCAGGACTATTTAAAATATGGCAATCTATTAAATGCCATTTGCACAGGTAAGTTGTTTGGTATTATGACTTGGAGACTGCCATAGCAACTATTTTAGACTGAAAAAGACAGCCTGCAAATTAATCCTTCCGCTGCCACATCAAAAGCGGCCCATCGAAAGTAATCTTTGCACGTTTTGATATTCTTGACTTTTCCGTAACTTTTTTCTAACCAATTTCACAAGACTTTTCTAAGACTTTCTCGGACAACTTTTTTCCTACAATTTTCAGGATATTCCATAGCCGAGAGAACCCTGATTAAGTTGCTAGCTAGCTTCGCAGTTCACCAGCAAATCAGGCAGACAGCCAGAACCAAGACAGGCAGTTAGAAGTAACATGATGTCTTAAACATGTCTGTACCTCTGCTGTCTCCTCGTCAGCTATGATGTGAGTTGTTTGATCACTGACAGTCTCCGAGACGTCGCCATCAAACGTGAACCAATGTTAAGGGCATCGCAAAGAAGAAAACAGTTACGGAAAACAATGGTCATCCCCAACCAGGCAGAAAAATGCTGGTGTTGTAGTCCAATTATTCTCAAAATCTTCAAGAGTAGTACTCAAACTGTTTCCCACAGTCGTAAGTCTTTGCATGCACCGTAGTCCTTTGTGTTAGCCTTGAAAGTAATGGTAAAAGAACCTGAAGTACTAGAGATAATGAAAAATACTTGCAACATATTTGTAGAATACCCTACTTCAACACTGCACAAAGGATATGCCACAATGTAACGGGTCAACTTCTTCACTTCGCTCTCGGCAAGGTCGCAGAAGGTCACCGTCACCCCTCGCAGGAAACTCGGAAGCCCACCCGCGTCGCTCTGGTCACACCCCGATACATCAAGGGTAGAGGGCGAGGCCGTTGACGTTGAAGGCACAGATGTATCGCTGGAGGGAGTTGAGGAGTGGGGTTTGTGGCGGGGCGCTTGGGGACTGGTTGAGGGACGCTTGGAACGGTGTCTTGGGAAATAGTAGCTGTGAGTTAGTGGCTAAGGATGGCTATCTGACGAGCTAGAAACATTTTACATCACAACGGACATAAAGTAATTGATCATTCTCTCATTCAGGTCTTCATCGTCACAGCAAACTACCCTTCAAGATTCATTGTTGCTTCATTCTGTCATTTCAATCTCTCGAGTCTGGAGTAGCTCTGAAGACAGAATAGCTGATTCCAGAATTGATACACAAGTACTGTTTATTTGATTTGGTATTCTTCTTTTGGTCTTGATGTTATGGTAGATAATGACGTTTTAAAAGTGTCCAGTATTATCATTATTGCAGCAACCTGTTAGAGTATAGTAGTGATGGATACCAGGCAAAAGTCTCATGCAAGGGCTGGATCCTAGCAGTGATGGATACCAGGCAAAAGTCTCATGCAAGGGCTGGATCCTAGCAGTGATGGATACCAGGCAAAAGTCTCATGCAAGGACTGGATCCTAGCAGTGATGGATACCAGGCAAAAGTCTCATGCAAGGGCTAGATCCTAACAGTGATGGATACCAGGCAAAAGTCTCATGCAAGGCCTGGATCCTAGCAGTGATGGATACCAGGCAAAAGTCTCATGCAAGGCCAGGATCCTAACAGTGATGGATACCAGGCAAAAGTCTCATGCAAGGCCTGGATCCATTCATTGATATGTGAATTCAATAAAAGTCAAACAAAAGTCAGACAAGTTTAACAACGGCAATGAGAAGCTACGGATTAATTAAATGACTTGCAAGTTGATGGTTACTCGCTTAAAGAAGTTTCACAGCATCCGGACATTCTAGAAAAAAAAGACTCCACAATACTTGTAGACGACATTGAGTTATACAATTGTACTTCAACTTGACTCATTAACTCACAAGGATACATGTATGTGGAAATGCCTTTTGACGCCAGTAGCTTATGAATAAGTTTCTCCGTGCCATACCAGTTGAAACCAGGCGTGGCGTAGCCAATGCGTGGCAAGTGGACGCTCGCTACGAGAGATCAGAAACAAATAGTTCCAACATGCAGATTAGACATCGACGACAATATTTACGCAAAATTAAGATAATAAGGTAAAATCTGAGGCCAACTCTTTTTCCATTCGGTTCCGACGGTGTGAATATTTGAGACTGATTCTGAAGGTTGAGATGAAGCCACAGCCAAAAAGGAAGCCAGGATTTGAATAACGGCTTCAGACAGACACTGCTGCAGTGAAGACTAACCGTTGCGCTCTTTTGCTGCTTTGTACACCCGCTGAAGACCTTGGTTGAGGGCATACATCTTGATTCCAGACAGGTTGTTGCGTTTGTCTCTATGCTGAGCTATAATAAGAGCAACCTAAAGCCAAAAAAACCAAAATTAACATCTGAACAAAACAAGGCCTACAAACTGTAAGATTTTAATTCTGAAATTCTAAAATGAACTTCACAATAGTGAAATTTGCAACATTCATTAGTTCACAGAAACTTACTTTAAATGTGAGAATTTGAATATTTAACAAGAAGTTAGAACGCAGGAAGGATATATGCCCATTCCAGAATGGGTCTTCATTCTCAACTGGGCTAATAGTTACCATATCATTTCCTTTGCTACGGCTCATTTTGTCATCAATGCCAATCAAATGAGCATCACCAAGGGCCAGATCTGAAACAAACACATGAAGAAAAAGAATTTGGATGAGAATATAAGAAGAACTTTATGACGATGTAACGATTTTAGAATTATGTCACATCTCCTAAGATCACAAAGTTTCACCGCTGCTGGTACCTTGCCAGCTTCACACAGGCAGATTTCCTCCTTTTATCTCCGTTTTAAAACTGCATGACAGTACATGGTGAAACGCACAAATGCTCAATTCCAATCAATGCACACACAAACAAACCAGGGAGCTCCAATCATGGATTGGCTACAAGTTATATTTTAATTCCCACGATGACAACACCTTGCATTTTTCCTGCCAGCTCGTACTGAGTTTCCGGCTGGTCCGATCTCCTCTGTAGGGCCGTGAAAAGTCCACCCTTTCCCCAAGATCCACTGTCATCTAGGGAAATGAAAAAGTACCAACTTATCCAACTTATTCATAATAACCCCGAGTGTGAGAGAAGCCATCTCGACGAAGTTGCTAGGCAACAGCTACTGTTAAGTTCTATTACCAAAGTAGAATTTTGGAAATTGGTCAGCCATATCTGCGACTAACCTACGCAGTGAACAACAATGGCATCTCTGTCTCCAGTGTTGATTGGCTGGGTGACGTCACCACTAACGTACTGAATCGTGCGGACTTCGTTCCCGTCGTCCAACATCAAGAGGTCATCTTCCTCTTCTTCTTCATCTTCCTCATCCGTTTCCATGGCAATATTGGCAGACTCGTAGTCATTGGCTTCCCACAGTTTATCACTAAAGAGCGATCATGAGGTGACCAAAAATGACACAATGTGCTCATGCAAAGTGCTGAAAATATGTGCGAATTCTGATGAAAATCAGTTGTGCATATTATTTGTATGCATGCAGTGTGGCCCCTGCGTTGGAGCTATGTGATTGATCCAACACCACTATCACAGGGTTTTCTTCACCACAGCGTGTTTTTTCAGAATCAGATTAGGCTTTGGTTTCATGAGTTGCGATTCAAGATTCTCCAGCTGAATAGAGACTCCATTTTGTGTCAAGGAGGCACCAAACTGTGTCTTCAATCAAAGTAATTTCACTTTGTTCCCAGAGTGAACGTTTGGATTTTACAAAGTTGCGACAAAGCCCAGATTTTGACAAACGGCCAACCCAGAGCTCAAATTCTGGCATAGCAAAACATTCACAGTGATTTGTTGCCAAGGTAACTATGAAAACTGACGATCCAAGAAATCAGACGCGAGGCATTCCGGCAAAAACGGGATCAGGTCACTCACAGCTTCTGCCTTCTCTCCTGCATTCTGCGGACAAAGGCTTCCTCCATCAACTTGGCCTTCTTGGCCGCAGCTTCCTGCCTCTTGATGGCTGCCTCTTCTCGCTGAAGGACGGAAAGGGCACAAGACAATTCCTTCTAGTATTTAAAGACACCTGTGAGCTCTCACCAGTTCCCTTTAAAACCTTAACACTGCAACATGAATTCACTGACTTCCACTCAATCCCATTACCCTGAGGTTAACGCAATATCCCCTCGTTACCATCTTCTTTGCTTCACTACCTTTCTCTTTCTCTCTTCAAGTTCCTCTGGCGTGTACTCTTTCTTCTTCCGTTGGGGTAAGGGAAGATCTGGTACGGCCTTGATGTTTCGGTGTTTCCGCAGCGCCCGCGGCAGCTGCACATTGTCCTCCTGTTCGGCTAGCTCAGCTTGAAAGAATGAAATTAGGAAAAGAATTTGCAGTTTATGATAAGATCCCACAAATTGAGTACACATTCTCAATATTTCACATGCAACAAATGTTTTCACATGAAGTAAAAGGAGCATTTGAAAATCGTCAAACTCAGTTTGGCTTCCTGGTTTGTTTACATTTGTACATCGTCCCTTTGTCACATTACAACAACTTCTTGATCAGTTTTTGTACTTTGTTTTCATGAGCACATTATTTCTGCGGGTAAATTTCACTAAACCGACACGAGGGTGAAAATTACTCGTGAGAAGACAGTATAGCACCTACAGTTACAAGAGGCAACCTACAGCAAGCAATAAATCTGATTCATCGGGTGGAATTCGAACTACCAACCAGCAATGAGTGCTTCGAATGCCTCCCTGTCCTTGTTGGATGCAACAGGTTCCTTGGAGTAGTCCTTCCCTTCAAACACGTACAAGTCACCTGGTGTTTTTAAGATCAACAAAATTTGAACACTAGCGTTTGCTCTTTAAAGCAGGCCACTGACGTACATACAAATCTGGAATTGTCTTGGAGGATGTGTCAAAGCAAGGGTCAATGCTCAATAAACAATTCAGGCAAGAGAGGAGTAATTGTGGTAGAGTAGGTTCCTCAGGGACACAAGCTTACTTTGAATGTTATGAATGTAACAATGCACTAAAAGATAACTACAATTCAATGAACGTAAGGCCAAACTTGTCTAACTTTTGCTTCCTCTTTCTGTAGTCAGCGAGTGGTTTGCAGTAATCCTGCATTTTGCATTTCTGAAACATGGCACAAGCTCTTTATTTCTTTAATAAATGCCCAAATCTGTCACATCATTTTACCTTCGGACGTCCCCTCCATTTCCTCATCCCCTTCCTCCAAGGCATGCTGGGTAGACGACACCTCTTCCTCCACCCACTGGCCGTCCACGCTGCTACCCAGCATGCCTTGCAGGTCCACATCGTCGATGCTGCTGTCGGCTGACTGCAGGAGCTGATCCAGCCCAAACTTCAGCATTTCCGAAAGCTGCATTTTGACAAAAAAGAAATTTGCACAGAAGTTTCATGTCCACATTTTATTATCTTTTCTTTTCCTAGAGATAAATTACAAAAAAATCATTATTTTAAGCCGAAAAGGGAAAGTCTCAATACCTGAGTCGCCGATTCAGCTGGGCCCACTCCTCCGAGAGAGAACTGGCCTCCTTCTATGACCTGATTGGTCAACTTCAGCTTGGCATCTGCTCGTTTGATGATTATTTCCTCCACTGAGTCTTTACCAACCAGACGAATAATCTTGACCGGCCTACAGAGGGGCACAAACACCACGGTCAGTGCCAGACTCAGTTTTACTCCACGTTTTGATAAACTAAAAACTTAGAAAGAGAAGCTTTTACTTCACAGTTTTCAAATAACTCTGATTTTCATTTCACCTTGTCTGTCCAATTCTGTGAGCCCTGGCAGCTGCCTGAAGATCGTTTTGAGGGTTGAAGTCACTGTCCACAAAGATGACGGTATCAGCAGCAACAAGGTTTAACCCCTGACCTCCAGCCTTGGTGCTGAGGAGGAAGGCAAAAGTCTCGTCTTGTTCGTTGAAGTTCCGTATGGCCAGGAAGCGCTCCTCGCTGCGGACAGAGCCATCTAGACGCTCATAGGAGTAACCTAACCACAAACAACTTTGCTGATTCAGGGGCTATTTGTACACAGCATCCATGTACATGTATAAAAACCAAGCAAGTCCTTCATCATTGGCCAGATGGTTAACCAGTCAAAATGACTGCACAATAAACAAAACTGAATGTCATGAATATGGAAATACAGCGGTGAAAACTGAGCTTGCAGTTTTCAAAAGCCAGTTGTCTTCTTAAATTACTGCAGACAGCATTGTTACACTGAAGAAAAAAAAAAGGCTGACATTTCTTTCTACACATAGATTAAGTCACCAGAGTGGAGACTGATCTTTACCTCGGAATCCCAGGTAGTCTTGAAGTATATCAAGCATACGCGTCATCTGGGAGAAAAGAAGAACTTTGTGGTTGCGTTGTTTCAGAAATGTCAAGAGCTTATCCAGAAGGTGTAGTTTGCCGCTGGAGTCCACAAGGTGTTCCCCCAGCTGAAATGGTTCGGGTTCAACACCTGAGGTCAGAGGTTAGACTGGGTTTTCAATTAGATTTTGATTTAGATTCAATTACTGAGATTGATGCAAAGCCAAGAATGCAGATTGGGTCAGACATAGTCAGTTCAACTCTAATTCTTGTTGAATTTTAATGGTCAGGTCAAAGTTAGAGCTGGGGTCAAAATGAAGGTCAAATTGCAAGTTTTTCAAACTTCGGCTGCATTTATAGCTTTGGCCCAGGAATCATATGTAGGCTATGTTCAAAATATGAACAAAAGCTGAAATAAACGTGTACTTGTGAAACTGGCTAGCCAGACAAATGCTGGAATTGATCTGTTAGAAACAATAATGATACCCAATAGACGCACCATCAAACAGATACGGGTGGTCAACCACTTTTCGTAGCTGCATCAGAACATTCATGAGTCTCGTCTTGGGCCTCTGACTAGCAGGATCTTGTTCTTGAAAGGCCTCTGAAAAACAAGAAAGACAAAAGAAAATGTGCAGACGCAAACGAATGAAATGGGAGGATTTCTTGTTTTGGTTTATTCTCTGTTTAATACAAATTTCACCAAGACAGCTTTACAAGACTACCAAAAGTCCAGACAAAAGACCAGCCGCATGACAAGCCATAGACCAAACACATGACCAAACACATGACAAGACACAAGACCAGTCACAAGACCAGACACAAGACCAGACACAGACCAGACACAAGACCAGACACAAGACCAGTCACAAGACCAGACACAAGACCAGACACAAGAACAGACACAAGACCAGTCACAAGACCACTCACAAGACAAGTCACAAATTTAAGGGTGAACCATGACAAAGAAATGATTTGGTTGCAGTCCGTAATCGGAACAGCTTGTGACTTGAATTCAGACTGGAGGCCTTGTGACAGTCTTGTGGGATCTAGAGTACAACTTTATCAATAATGGATGAAAAAACAAGAGAAACCTTCATGTTTTACCATAATCTTTGGTCAAGACTGCCTTGTAAAGTTTCTTCTGTAGGGCTGACAACCCGTGGTACAGAATCACCTGCAAAACGCCCACAAAAACCCTCAACAGATTAATATGTAATAAAACTTGTGCAGCGTCACAGCATGGATTTTACAAAAGATTGGAAATACCGTACCAACTGTTGCCGACAAGCTCAGTGGATGAGCACATCTACAGTCATACAGTAGAGGGTCATGGGTTCAAATATAACCAAGACAACTGTTTAAGCATACAATAAATAACATCTGTGAAGAGCAAAATCAACGGTCCCGGTTGACGTCTCCCCTGATGCAGACTGTCATCAACATTTTCCTCTTCCAACAATGGCACACCAGGGCAGGTCTAGGGATTAAGGCAACCCAAAAGCTGATACAAGTTGAGCAGGATGGGTTAGACGACATTGCTCCTACCTCTGACTTCTTGGGGATGTCGAGAACGACTTCATTTTTGGTCCTCCTCAACAGAAAAGGCAACAGGATGGAGTGCAGGTCATTCTTCACTGTGGAACAATATCGCGGGGGAAACCGGTCACAAAAACGGTTCGTTGTACAAATACTTTTCAAAATTTATTAACCCCATTCTCCAAGATCTGTCAACATTTTATTCAGATTTTGCAGTGATGAACGATGAATCCTAGTCATAATTATTTTACGAGAGGTTTGATGCATCTTGAAAATTTGAAGTTCACAGAAGGTGCTATTGGTTTCTTGCACAATGGAGGATTTTGGAGATTTTTGGAAGGTTCCAACCAAAATAGCCGAGGGAGTTTGACCTAATGACCTTTGACCCTTGACCTGACCTGCATCATCTGTCATGTTCTCGTACTCCTCCAGGAATTTCTCCTTCAGGCTGCTTCTGAAGATGCCAGGCGCCACGAACGACAGAAGGGAGTAGAGCTCGGTCAAGTTGTTCTGGACGGGCGTGCCGGTGAGTAGAACACTATGACCGATGGTGAACTAAAAACCAAACCATGGGTTTCTGGAGCTATGGCTAGGTCTACTTTCAGCATGTGCCCATGCGTTTGAAATCGGCAAAGACCTAGCCATAGCCATAGACACCGGATATGGATGCAGCGCAAGTCTGCTGCAGCCGTTCTGTCAATGATGAGATTTTTGTCGTGAATAAACACACTAAATCGATGGAAGACTTTTGAGATGCTTGGTGTTGGCAAAGACGTGAGTGCCACATGATGGGCACCATCGAGTCAATGCGGGCATGCTCAATACGATGCCAAAGAAAGTGGGCTGGTCATGTATACTTGTCGCCACAAAGATTCTCAAATGTCTTCCATAATTGAGAAGTCTCCTATGGACGGAGTCAGACAGTGGTCCCAACACCCAATACTTCAAGGCACTTTTTTGCCTTGATGACCTCTGACACAGAGGTCAAAGTTCATTTCAGTGCTCTGACATTTGCGTACAGAGCACAGGGTATTGAACAGCAATGCGATGAAGATTCAGTGCTGTGCATAGGCAACCAATGAAGTCAATCCATGACAAAAGTTTTCAAGAACCACTTTCCAGAGGTTTACTCGTATATACGTGTACCCAGCAACCAAGACTAGTCAAACGATTGTCTTACTTCTTTCAAGGTCTGGTGGAGAAGAGAGCTGCGATTCTTGAGGCGATGAGCCTCATCAACAATAAGGACCTCCCAGCTGAACTTCTGAAGGAAAGCTGCATCTTTCAGGCACAACTGAAATGAACCAAGGAGTTCAAAGGTCAAAGGTCCAAAGCCAGATAGAGCTTTCAGCAGAATTCTATGAAATGCTACCAAAACCACTGGTAATTTGGAAGAATTGTAGATATTTTGACTATACAAAACAAATAAAGTTGTTCTGTGGAACAAAAACTTAACAAGTTTTAGCCATATTCTATTGTCTTTGAAGATCTTCTCCAAAGTCTTAGGTATTCAAAATTGAATTGGTATGGTCATTCAAACCCAAAATCAGACATTATAAACTACATGTATTAAGTTTAATTTCTTCAAGGGTATTGATTAGTTTCTACGAGCTCTCCTTGGACAGAATCCGAGCAAATTGAAACCTGTATGTACATGACACGTCTGTGCACATGTGCAGTGACTATGGGCAGGACCCTACCCACAATGCTTTGCACAAAATGCTGTGAAATGGATTAGCCCACACCGACATAAAAAATGTCTTCTTACCTCATATGTTGTCAGTAGCACTTGCCAATTATTTGAATGTCGTATGTCACTCTGCAGCTCTTCTCTTGTGGTTTTGTCTCCCATGTAAGTGAAAAATTTCAACTTGGGAGAGAACCTGAAAGAAACAGAATTCTCAAACATTTTCAAAATCCGTTTCAAAAATAAACAAATCAAGTTTTTCTAATTTTGTTTATATTCTGCAATAAAATAATTCTTGGCAATGCAAAATTCATGACTTGAAATTCAAAAAGGTTTTGCACACGAAAATTCAATGCATGAAAACCAAATAACCAATTCTTAAAAAAGAGAAACATTCCTGTCTAGTTTCTTACCTTTCCAATTCATCTTTCCAGTTTCCCATCACGGAAAGCGGGCTGAGTATCAAGAAGGGGCCCTGACTTTTTCCAGATCCAAAAAGGTAAGTCAGAAGGCCTATCGTCTGTATCACGAAAATGTGATTATTTTGTAATAAAAAAATTAGAAAAAAACTGTTTCATGTTGAGATATTGGAGCTAAAGTTACAAAAAGTAACAAAAACGGCCTATAGAAAATGGCACTGCCAGTGAATATGACAATCAATGACAGTGGCAATGACAACGTGGCAATGTTGTCAAATTAACGCCGAAATACACACAGGAAAGTAATTACGGATTGCTACTTGCCTGACAAGTTTTACCAAGACCCATCTCATCACCGAGGATACAGCCGTGGTTTCTGTGGTAACGCTGTATCAACCAGTTGAGGCCATCTATCTGATATGGTCGATATGTAATGCCTGCAGCACCCCCCCAAAAAAATAACAACATAGAAAACAGACCAACTCATAAGTGTCTGACATATCATTCAACCATGTCAATATGTTCAACATGTCATTCCAAGGTAACTGTTACGTGCACACTATCATTTTAGTAACGTTTCAAGCAGCATGTGCAATTCTCCACACTGTGTTTAGTTTATTGACCATAACGCAAATGGTAAAGTAGATTCTCAACGTTTTTATGCACACCTAGCCCTACATGCATGTACATGTAGGCCTACGTACTCTATACGTACCGGTTAGGCCGAACTTGGCCATGGCGTTTCCGTCAACAAAAGTCCGGTCTGCATTCTTCAATTCGCCAAGATCTGAAATCTTTCGACGAATCCTATCCATATCTGAGAAATACTGGATCTTTTCACCAGTAGACAAACATGTGATGTGTCACTTAAATTCAGAAATTGTCGAGTTTCTTCAGGTAGATGACTCATTCTCGTCCAGTTCGGACAAGCCCGCGATCATAAACAACTTTCCAAAGCTATTGAGGGCGCTGTCACCAATTAACGTGTCACGACGGCGCTGGGGCCGGGGGCAGACACCCCGGGCCCCCGACATTTTCTGCCGTAAAAATCGTCGCAGCCTCAAGCAGTAAGCCTTCAGGAGACGTTTTTAGTCATGGGTTGCTATCATCTTGACACCAGTCTAGTGAAGATTGGACATTTGAGAATTTTGAAGTTTATTTCTGAGATCACAATAATCGTCATAACAACGCAATATTATTTCGCTTGGTCTAGTTCTACCTCCATGGTCAACTGTAGTAGCCATGGGCGTCACAAGAGGGGGGGGCAAGAGGGCACTTGCCACCCCGTGCAAAATTGACAAAAAATAAAAAGGAGAACAAGAAACGAAAGCGAAAAGAGGTGATGAAAAATCACCAATTCGCTCGAAAATACCTCGAAATTGAACCACTGTTGCTTCCATGGCTTTTCCCCACGCCCAGGAAAAACCCTGGCAACGTAGCCACGCCCATGACATCGAGATATCCATGACCACCTTTATGAAATTACCTCTAAACCTGGCGCCATCCGAAAATGTCTGACATTGGCGCATCTTTCAATAAAAATGCGTCTTCTCCCTTAACATTACCTGATCTAAGGGATGATCTTCTCAACTGGCTGACAAATATTTGTGTGCGCAGGTCTAGCCTACGCCTCACAGGTATGTATACATAACACAATAAATCGGCGCCCCCAACTCGGCAATTAAAACACGGTGCCATCTCAGCTCCCTCCTACATTATTTGCGCAGGACACCTTTTCTTCAAGTCTTTCAATAAGACATTTGAATGAAAACAGACCCCAATTAAACTCTCTGTTGTTAGCCTAGCTTGAATTATAGGTCCTGAACTCATCTTCTACGGGATTCAGTAATTTAGTTAGACTATCAGAATCTGGGTTCCGTCCAAACCGTCAATTCCGAGACGAATGATTTGAACAAGGATTTGTTGTTGATAACTCCAATGAATCCTCCAGAAGACACCCGCGCAAATTTTAAACTAATCTAAAATTAGGTCAGATGTGCCGTCTAACAATATATTACAACTGAAATTTTGCAAGAAAAGTCACAACTAAAGCGATGGTGTGACAGGCCAGCTATGTATGCACGTGATTTTTCGCAGATAGCTACAAACGCAGTGGACTTTGGAATGTTCCCGTGTATTGGTTTATGATTTGGTTTTTGCTTTCCATCTAATTTATAACATAGACCTAATTAATGCACATCGGTGTATTGGAGCGATGAACTGAAGTTCTGGTAATAATAATTATTTCCTTTATAACTGAATATTTATCTTCCAAACAATTGCAATAGCAATTTCAGTAAAGGAATATAAAATAGCTATTTTCTGAAAAGAAAGTTTGATGAAAGATAAAAGAATTAAAATAATAAACAACAAAGTCAGTTGCGAATTTTTCTTCCAGGTCAAGGTCCAGTCGAAATTATCTGACCAGAAGATGCAAAGCTCTGCACGCCTACATTCCAGTGAAGAATTGCAGTCGAAAAATAACATCACTTATTATTAAGTTATGACGACTGCTGTTTGATTATAATTAATTTTGTGTTGTGCTGTCGGGACGGGTTTGGGATGTTGATGACGTTTGAAGGTCGTTTCCATTAAAAGAGTGGATGCAAAAGAAAAGATCGTAGAAATCCTCGCAGCCTTTCACGCTTTCTATCAGGACCATGGAATTTATTGAAACTGCAGTCGTAGATTCGAGTCTTTCTGGTGCCAATCTACTTCCACAGCACTCTTGCCTGTAATGCTGGGTCTGTGTACCTACCTGGTTTTTACAATCTCAAACGGTGCAACAAAATGGATTTCAATTGTTCCCTCCTTCGTTTGGAAAATTACAATTTATAGGGGAGCTAGTTTTTATGACAGTAGTTCGAAGCATGAATTACAAAAAAATCGTATGAAGGCATCATAGTGAAAAGCATGCCGTAATTCCACCTTTTCATCAGATGACAGGAAAATCTAAAATCAAGATCCAACGCGATGGGATGGAAGAAATCTGTCTGTATGTGTAGCAGTGAAATTAATCGCAGACGTATCTTTCGACAGCATATTATTTAGTGCTTTGAAATGGTTGAAGTTCTTCTCCAGGTATCTCACACCATCATCATCGGTTGCTAGTTAACCTCTACTCTAGAATCGGAGTTATTTCATCAGTATTTAGGACCGCGGTCGGAGCAAGAAATGTTTCTTGTCAAGCCCATACCCGGAAGAATGTCTCATACTTTAACATAACCGCACAGGTGACATATCAACCGCACACCAAGCATAGTTACGCGAAGTGAAAGATTAGTGTTGTACGTTTCGTCGGCATGACATAAACGTTGCGATGTCTGATGTTCCCTCCCTGTACAGGAATTAAATAGCGCATTTCTCCTTTAATTATTACAACCGTGTCCCCGTATTGTTGTCGATTTCACACTTGGCAGGAGCCCGGCACGGTCAATATTGCCGCGCCGACCGACATGCGTCCTCTGATCACTCGCCGGCTGCGCCGTGACATTACTGGCATGGGTTCCGCGCTGCTTGACAGGTAAGCACGCGTGCCGAGGGGTTGATACCTAAACGCGGCCGGACTCAACCACTCGATTCATTCATTGATTTGTCATCGAGGAGGTGCAAAGATCACCATGGCTATCATTTTTATTTCTCACGAATGACTCTCGGATGCACTCGAGACCACCGTGATCTCGCCACAACGCTGAAGCGTCGCTTCACCCACAGCAGAGCGATCGAGCTTCGGTAGATAGCACAGCGCCACTTTGTTTTAGAACTACGTGAAGAGACAATTAAGTCTGAAGGAGGGACTTGCAGCTCGCGCTGTTCATTAAATCTGATCTGTTGCTATAAATTTACCCGGGTTCCCTGGGGAGGGTGCCACACTTCTACGAGCAGCCATAAATATTGGTTGGACGAACAGAGCCAAGCTCTCGAGTTTCCCCGCGTCAAATCTCCACTGACTGTTGAGTCAACTTTATGACAGTTGGGGCTTGTCAAACTGATCTCGCTTATGATCATACATAAGCCACAGTTTTCAACGAGCGACAGTGAGTAACTCACAGGCTTTTGGTGGAGACTGTCGACGTTGACTTATGAACAATCCATTTCTTCGTCGTCTGCGTGCCTTGAAGCAGGGCAGCTGTTGCAGTGCCGAGGAGAGTACATGACTGTCATGCACATTTCGAGAGATATTCATTAAAAAACTTAGCCTTTTTTGTTTTGCGACGATTTCTAGATCAAACTTCTTGGGAGCCGATTTATTATTGAATATTCGACCAGATGTAGTCTTACGCATCTTTTGTATCGCTGCTTAATCATTTAACTGGTAAGTAAGATCTTTTTTTCTTGTATACTGTTGACTAGTGAGTTGTCCTGAACAACCCTCCAACGTGTTACTGGTATCGTGATTTTAACAATATGGCAATTACTTAAGCCTCTTTTTGTTGTTAGGTTTGTTACTAACATGGCATATTAATTTGCTGGTCGTGGCAGCAAAAATTGTTCGCGCTCAGACATTTTGTCTAGTGATTGCCTAAAATTATGTTCACATGTAGCGAATTTGTCTTACAAACTAATATGCTTCGGAATCGTAGGTAATCTCATGCTATTGCAAAAAATGTTGACACTATTTGCAAAGAACCTTCGCTGAACTATACTTTGCCGTGGGTTGACATTTCAGAAGGAAAGGATGGAGCCGGAAAATATGTCAAACATTTCTTCTTTATATCTTTCTTGTAACATCATCACATCAAATCAGTACCAAATACGGTTCAAAGGAGGGGAAAGATGAAAGGTCGTATACGGAAATAAGGTCAGATAGATACAGGGCTCGCTCTAGGTTCCACTAGGAGAGTATGGATTTCAATTCAATTATAATTGCATCCACTTTCTGTGATTTCTTTTCCCTCGAAATTTACCATCCCTCTCTGAAGTAGAGGGACCGCTTGAGACATCAGAAATTTTAGAAATGGGCAGCTACCGATTTTTATTTATTATCAAATATTATCAACTGACTTATTTTTTCTTAGTTTTGCAAATACACGTAAAAGGAAAAAGATTTAAAGCTGGTTTGAACAGTGTTTATACGCTAAGGTTTGTTAAGAATTGTGTATAAAAGTGACAAATCACGCGCAGGTTCATCAGAGATAGACACTAAATTAGAAACCTAAAATAAAGCACTTCTCCCCCGGACCTAAAACTTCAGTCTTGTATTACAAAACGCAGTTATTTGATATATCATCAAAGCTATCACACCTTGACATGCGTGCCTACTTTGTCGCCAATTTTCACGAGAACATGCGGCGTGCCTGACCAAACTACTGTCACGCCACCTGATCGAAAGGTAATTCATTTCTGTCATCCCAACGTCTTGTTCAAAAAAATTGTAAAATGTCACAGGTGGCTATAAACTGTTCACTATCCATCATTTAAAGTGCATGAGAGGCCATGCTAATAACCTGTCTGCAAGAATATTGCTTCGACTCCACTCTCGGTGAAAATTCCCTTTAAATGTTTCTTCCTCGATTCCTCAAGGTTAAACCACAGTTTCATTGCGTCTGATCGCTTAGTCCCAGTCACATCTAAAATACGCGGTGCCTACGTGCTACGCTTGTCCCAAATGAACGATCGATGTGACAAACATTCAGGCCCGATCAAGTTGTCGTTCCGTCTTGTCTTCCGTGTCAGCGAATGACATTTCAGACCGGGATGCTTTCATCACATAGTGCACCTCAACTTGCCGGCGTGACGTAGCTCGGGAAAGCCACCATCATCAAAAACCTGCAAATTTTCCCCTCGTCGCCTGGAGCCCAATTAACTTCCCCGTGACTCGCACACGCGGCAGGGACCGTACCTGTATGCCGTTTGCAGTGCCGGCAACGACACTTATACCGCAAAACAAAGGCTTGGCCCTCACCACCTCGTCTAATCAAGGATGAACGCCGAATCCTCTACATCAGGAGAATTACTTCACTTCCGCGGGGCTAAGACCGGCCGAGCCGATGTGCGTGTATAATGCTGATGCATTTTGGTGGAACCGCGCAAAAAGCAGCAGGTATAGATACCGGTGCATACGTAGGGTCGTTGTCAGCGTTGATGAAGGAGGCACCAAACCACTCAGTGTAAAACACGATTTGAGGCTCACAGGGATAGCGTTGCCTAGTTGACGTATTGCTTAAAAGGACTGATGAGGTTGATGCAATCGTGATCCATAGAAAGATTATGGGGTTTTCTCTTTTTTATTTCGGTTTTACACAGACTATTGTTAAAATCTGCGTGTACCAATCACGCATGCCTTTAGATTTTTTTTTGCGGGAAAACTGACTTTAATGACGGAATCGCGCAGTTTATCTAAACAAAAACTGTTTGAAATTTATTGACATAAAATCCTTTGAGGGAATATTACTGTAGCCAAAAGGGTTGAATCTGAGCGTGAAACCGTCGCTTGAGACCGTGTAGAAAAACCTATATAAACCACTTGGTAAGGTTTCATTAGCCCATTCTTCGCAGGTGACAGTTTTAAACAAATACAGGTTAGCGTGCCTCCGAGGCAAGGCAGCGATTGGGTGTTCGGCTGAGTACTTTTCCTGATTTCCCGACCAGAAAAAGTGGGTTCGGGAGGATTTGATTAAGTGATCGGGCAAAAAGTCTCGCTGTGTTATATTGCGGTTGCAAAGTCACCCCAGGATGAGGCGAGAGCGCACATAAAATACGACAGCAACGCCTGTGATTCACTTTATATAGGAAGGGCTAATAATTGAATGGGGTATGACGAAATCGGCCTATTCGGTTATCAGGATTGTACTACAATCAAAGCCAACACGAATGAACTCGGAGTCACTGGCAGTTTTGATAGCGATTTTGCCATGTTGTCCTTATTTCATACACTACCAGTTTCAATCAAGAAATATACCGTTTCAAAAGTCGGCTTTTATCCACCTGTTATCGGTATCTACTATATTTTATTCACGGATAAAATCCTGCCATGTCTCCTTGCAGATATAAGGCAAAAGCCCTAGTTTCATCAAAATCAAATCAGTAAAGCCCATTAGGGCTAAAACTGATCAAGAGAGTGTTCTGATAAACCACATATCCGCTCAAATGTCCAATTACGCCACATCAAGTTATTGTGTGTGATTTCTAATTATATTTAAAGGGAGGTTCGTTCATAGCCCTGCAAAAATCATTATTTTAACGTGTGTCTATTTTTCTTTCTTCATGTACACGTAAACTTTCCTCCTAACAAAATACAAATACACTTGAGGTCAACATTTATGCCTTTGTTTATAAGTGAGACGCGGTATAGGAAATTCGGAGTGGGTTATGAAACATCTTGCACTATTGCTTTATTCTCGTGCTAATGATGTTGCACAGGAAACTGCCGCAGTGTTGTTTCAATGATCAATACCGTCACTATGCCCAACAATCGATTTGCACCACTGTTAATAGTCCGGCTCAAAGGAGTGGGGGAAAAAGGCCAGTAAAAACTCGATCTCATCCCACTTCTGTTATTGTCAGTCAAATACGATGTTAAGAATTGATAAGCACAACCGGCTTTCCCCTAAAGACTCAGACTGGAAGGAAGTGTAAAAAGTCGGCCATGTTGGGCTTCTTCTGACGATGAGAAAGAAAACTTTGCGCACAGATGTGTGATTGATTGAAGCTGACGCCCCCCCCCCAAAAAAAAACTGCTCCGTCGACTGCAAGTCGTGATGCCGACTTCCTGCCGGCAATTCCCACCAATTACTCTTTCGCAGTAACCTCGGAAAGTCAACGTCTTCAATCTGAGAAGTGCGGACCAAGAGAAGGCTCTTGACACCAATTGTATTTGCACAATGCCGTGGAGACGCGGAAAGTTCAACAATTAGGAGTCTCCCAGCATCAGGTTTTGGACGCCTCATTAGACGGAGGACTGTTTTTTTTTTAATAAGAATAATTTGGTCTTCTTTAACCAGGATGGTGTTCGAGGAAGAGTTGGTAATGGTGAGTTATTAACAAAACTGCCTGTGAAAACAGCTCTATCTGATTTTTCCTGTCAATTGCACGGTTAAGCTGATCACTTAATCACAATTTGCTTTATTTTAATTTATAGAGGGCGAAATAAAATCAACTGCATGCGGCAAGAAATTATACGAACAAGGATTTTTCAGAGAAATACATCAATTTTAAGACTACGGAAAAGTTAAAAAGTCAGACGAATGAGATTTTAACTACAAATCGCCGAAATAGTCCCGCAACTGTAACAAACCAAACTGACTAGTCTAACATTTCTGACGAAAACCAAAGATACAGATGCTTTTTATTGAAGTAGTTTTTGAAAACCATTTCAATCTCCAGGGAATCTGCTGAAATGCTGTCTTGAGCAGCTTTGCGGAAGTAGGCGCAGGTTTAACATGAAACTGCATATTCACCGTTGCCCCAAATTTCCGCAGTACTGTACGAGAACAGTTCCACCTCCAAAGAAAAATATCAAGATGGTGACTTTTGACGATGCCTTTGTTTGGATAATTAAGATTTCCATCTCACAAGACGCTAGGCTTCATGTGCACCACATTATTAAATCATACGATGGTTCAGCAATAATCAATTCAACGCTGCTATGCTCAGGTGCACGTCAGAAATTACGCCGCCATTTTTGTGCTTTTGATTTGATTAAGAGCACCTGCCGGTAAATATGACAGACCACATCAGGACAGCAGATCGCTTTCTCTGGACTGTTTTTGCAATTTTGTGGAGGACATAACCGTGGTGCTAACATTTCAGCATGAGACGAACGGGCATGTTCGTCGAGGTTACACGATGACAACATTGCATCCTGAATGTGAAATCTTATTGGCATTGGCATTTAGAAACGTGTTGAGAAATCAGACTAAAGTTTCCTTTTACGCTTCAAGTTCCTTTAGGAGTAAGAAGCGTGTGTTTAAGTCTCAAACGACTAAAAAGGCATACAGCCCATCATAATACAATTTGGTGACGCAGAGGGTTGTCAGAGACGATATCAGACAAGCACAAAGTAAAATTGAATCGTATCTAGAGACATGCTCTCAATATTTAGATAGTATTTCATTAGACCGAACTTGTGATCCCGAAATTTCACTACAACATCAACAAGAACGGAGAGTCAAAAGTCGGGCTATGTGAGCGCCCGCGTCACACTAATCGATAACGTCGATTCGCTTTAACTGACCACGAAATTCCAATTGGATCGATACTAACGCACCATGCTCGCTGTGTCAGACGGCAAAATCGCATTACATGCACATCAGAGGCGAAATAGGACTTGATCTTCTAAAGGGGATGCGTTTAATCCTGTTTGGGGTTGTTAGCGGTTAACAAAACGCCGAGTTACACCATTATAAAGATTGTTTTAAATGTTTAATTAATTAATAAGAATTATAAAATCCTCATCACCACCGAGATTGTCAAACGGTACCTTGAAGTGTACAAATTGATACTGTTTTATTGTTCAACTTTAAGTTGATGTTATGCTGTTTACAAGAGAGTGTTAAGCTTTCATCGTTTACCGGTATTTATTTTTGTCTCCACCATTCAACTGGGATGACCAATGAAGGTCTTTTGACTCAGTTTCTTTTGGAGGGACGGCCTTCGTGGAAAAATGTTCAGTGGAAGGAAAACCCCGGACAAGTATGTCGGAAAAACCCACAGGATCAAAAAAACCCAATCCACATACTGACCCAGGCGAGATTCGAACCCGGGTCCCAGAGGCAAAAGGCGAGAACCGCATTGCGCTAATCTGACTCCTTTAAACAACCATGTGACATTTTTTGCACAAACAGTTCTTTGATGGCTTTTTTCCCTTGATGATGTCATCTGATGGTGTTGAAAGAAAAGAATGTTTACTTTCAAGCTGTATAAACATTTAAATCCATTCCCAAGAATTGTTATTTTTCGTTTTTGCCCTATCCGTAGTTGGTTTGCGCAAAGATAAAGAAAAAACCTGTACCTTTTCCAAATTGTCGCTAAAGGCGAGTGAATTGCTTTAGGTGGCGAGACCTTATCGAATTCTCAACATCTCTGAAAACAGACATGAAAAACAGGAAAAAAAGAAGACACGGAGTGAACTGTTGTAGTTGTGTTATATCGCACGCGTGATCTGAACCTTACCCGCTTCGTTACAGGCCCCCGTGGACTCTTGCCGGAGAATTGTTTCATTTTTGCCGGCGGGGCAATTCGAGTCTTCATCCGCCGAGCTGAGAGTGGTTTCCGCTCTACGGTGCTTCCGCAATACCGTCCGCGGTCTTTTTTCCCCTCTTGCAGTACGCTTGACGCAAGGCACGAGTAATTTAATTTGAGTTGTGCCGCTGTCGATCGCTTCAAACCTACCTGGCTGACCGAACTACATGACCAGCCAGATATCAGGCAAATTTAAATCTTCTCTTTTTTTCACGGGAGATACAAAGAGAGAGAAGGTTTTTCAAGCTAGAATGTTCCGCCAATCGTTGTGGAAAGTCGTGAATCATCAAGTGTGCGACACACACACACGGTTTGAACTCTCGCATATTGATTCGTGTACAGTAACCTGTCTGGCGGCTTGCGTAAATACACGAAACCTGATGAACGACGAGACGGGGACATTTCGTCAAATAATTTTGCAATTTGACAGAAGGCGCCACCATTATGCACCAGTCTGCCTTATGCAACCGTGGTTTTTCTGTTTCTATCAGTAGCGTAGGAGCACATACCTTCATGTACAAGTCACTGATCAATGTCCTGCATAGGAAACGGCCCTGAATTTTCTTAAGTGAAGTATATTCGTGTGTGAACTCACAGTGAAGGGTTTATTTACACAAGGACAATGACTTTTTCTAGTATTTCCCATTTATGTCTGCCTGAGACTCCTTGTACGCCAATAGGCGACCCAAATTACAATGTTTCCCTGACTGAGTTGCCCTTAGAGATATTTTATCACTCGTTTGGACAATTTTGCCATGGAAAAGGGCAGGTTTAATGGTGAAACTTTCATTTGGTCAGACAGTTTCGAGTATCATGATCAAGTGCTCTGGGCAGGGCAGCGAATACCTATCCAAAATGAGTTTGCCTTTTCTCCTGAAAGGGGGAGAGGAACTCTAACCCACAGTCTCCTATTTGTGTGAGCAGGGGTATCACGAAACATAACAGAGTTAACGTTGTTGTCATGATGAGAATATTACAGACTTTAAAAGGACATTATTTCCATACTAAGCCAGCCAGACAACACAGTCATACTGACGAGTAAACATGTTTAATCTGGAGAATTATCTTGTTGAGTGAAATTTAATCCTGTTATTCTTTCGGTATCATGACAAGCTTTTTATCTTCCAACGATCTCAGAGCACTTTTACAATTTCCCCGTTCCTCAAATTAGACCGTATGACAACCGTATCGAAGACACCCGGCCTCTACCCTTGAAGGTGTCCATAATACACGGGTTATTTGGTATATAGACACAGGGAAGAAAGACTAACGTGACTTGCTCCAGGTCACAACAAGCATGTTGCTCGCTGCTAGATTGAACCCTCAGCCCTAGAGACCTTCATCATGATGTTGCCATGTTACTCCTGTTCCCAGTAGACCAATTGGTAAAAATTATAAAGCTTCACAATATTGACAAAAGGGAATAGACTCCTTTTCCTTTCAGCCTCAGTTTAGTTGCATTGCTTTGAATGGTAGAAAAACGAAGCAAGATGGCTGCTGCATGATAGAGGTCTATGATCGGGAGTCATCAACTCCACAACAAGAAGCCACAAACCTTCCTCGTTTACCTCCCAGGATAATGCTGTGATCACACGAATTTGTATTCTTTGCTTCCTTGTTTTGGGGGGCAGGAGTCCGAGGACCGGGTTCCACTCACATCAAGGAGTCTCTACACCCCAAGCCCGCCAGCTGTCCCCTCCCAAGCCCAAGTTACCATTGACCCGGCTCGCTTCCAGCTTCCCGGCATGCCCGAGCCCGGCAGTGCCGTCACCAACGGCGGAGAGAAGCTGCCTTTCAACCACCAGAGCGAGGCCCTCCATCGGAAGATTCCATTTTTCAACAAGGGGTGGGGACGGAGGGGCTACCGACGAGCCTGGATGATATGCCTGGCCGGGTTCATCCTGGACATCCCCTTCATGGGAATGGTTATGAGCTTCGGTGAGCTTCTGCTGCCGCTGCTGGATACGTTTGGAGGTGGCACTGCAGCCATAAGTAAGTGAATTAACTTGGCAAACTACAGGTTTGTAGTTTTTGTTGGACGTCAACACCTTTATAGGTCTTACAAAACCTTTACATTGCTTCCTTTTTTCACAAACTGGTTTTGATTTGGACCAACCTCTGCAAGGAATTTGCCAAGAATGAACGTTGTTTCAGTATTTTGACCAATGTCAGGCAAATATCAGCATATCGAGTTACAAATTGCCGTTTTAAATGTACACTGTATTAGTTTATTCTTGAAAAGTTTGATCACGTGTAGAGGCTGATACAAACTACCAGAGTCAATGTTAAAGCTGGAAGATTCTTTAACCATATTTAATACTGTGGAGATCTGGTAATGGCAGATTGGAGACTCGTCCAAGCAATATTTATCTTTTATATACTGCAAAATCACAGGCTGGGTGGGCTCCATAGCCTTTGGCATGGCCTACGTTGGTAACCCCATCTCCACACCACTCTATCACCGCTTCGGTTGCCGGCGGGTTTCCCTGGTGGGCGTTGCCCTGGGGGCAATAGCTCTATTTCTCTGCTCCTTCGTCACCGAGTTTTGGTGGATGTTCGCCACCTACAGCCTCATGTTCGGCTTCGCCACCAACTTGTGCTACAACCCGCCGCTGGTGCTCACGGGTGCCTGGTTCCCCGTCAAGAACCACGTTTTGGCCACGTGCGTCCTGGTCGCTGGTATCCCGTTTGGTAAGACTACTAGAAGTTTTATCTAGAGGTTCGATAAGAAACGCTCGTCAACCAATGACCATTTTGTCTGGAAGCCTATACACAACATAATTATGTACTCAGGCAAATTCGACAAAATGGTAAAAAAATAGGTCATTGATCAAACCTTACGTACTGTGAAACATAGAAATCATTTCCTGCGTCAGTCAAGTGTCCAAAAGAGATGCAAAGCCTTAAGGCTGTATTTATTCACTTTGATACTGCAACATACGGAAGGAAAGGAATTGGATCAGTACAAAGAAGATTTTTCTTATTTTTGTGACAAGACTTCTGATTTGTTTGCTGTTTCGAGGATACTGGATTAACATCGTGTTTACGATAAACTCGGTAAGAGTAACAGCAACAAACATGCAAATGAGTAGGTGTAATTCAGTGAAGGAGGGTTTTGGTTTGAAATTTACCCACGATTCAATCTTCTGCCTGACATCTTGTTTGTAGTTTTCCTGGTCTGCCCAATGAGCGAATGATGTGTAGACCTCATTTGGTCCCACATGTGGCATGGTCAAATGTTTTGTGTAGAATTAATGAATCAGATAACCTCCCTAAGGATTCTTCAATGTTCCAAGTGATTATTTTTCACTTGTGGCACAGTCTTTGTATTTTTTAAGCATGTGCCCTTTGTCAGATTTTTATTTCATTGAATGACAAAAATCACACTATAGTATGATGCACTTCACAAATATGTTTGCCTATGTTTTGGACTGTCCTTTAGTGTGCCTACAATCGCTGACACATTCCTGTTAGCTTATGTCCATCTCTAGCTTGCTAAATGAGGATCCCTTTATTCACAGCGTTTAACAACGTCATTGTAAACCGACCCATATTTTTGCATTATGACAATGATCGAAGAACAGGCATTTTAAAACCATCAGTACTGTGCGATGTATCATTATGAAACGATGGTATGCTAGTGCCTCTTTTGGGGATTTCTAGAATGTGCCAATCATTACGGTTAGCATATTTAAGAGCACTGGTGTACAGGAGAACGATTGATATATTTCCTCTCTCAGCATTTTCAACTTTTGAAATATTGAAAAGCACTTGACATTTCAATAAAAGGAAACAATGTTCTCGCCAGTAGCCCGTAGTCCACTTTCCACGCAGCTCGGCTTTTTGTTGTAATTTATCAGCGGTCCCAATTTTAAAATTTATTTCTCGAGGAGAGCGGTTTATTACGTTTGCATTGATCCCACCTCTTGTTGCCATGGAAACGCGTGACTCTAACTACGCACTGTATACAGAGTGTAGAGTAGACGAACCTGTAAAGAAAGAGTAAAATAATAATAATTTCGCCCGTGAATGGATCTCAACCGTTCAGGCGTGTGGCACATTGTTACGAAACTATTCATGTGTAGTCGCTTCTCTGCAGTACGTCATTATGGGCCACCATCTATGAAACCCAATATTACAAACCGTCGTCCCCGAAGGGTATGAAATATAGTCAAGGAGGCTGCGAGATTAAACTATCGGATATTATACAATTAACTGGTTTCATACTTTAATTAGCTGTTCCGCCGTGTTCCGCGGGAATTACCGAACTTCATTTTCTGGTACCCTCTGGCTCACATCAATTCATCTCGTTGCGATAGTGCAAAAGCTAATAAACAGAAAGACGGTGTACTTTTACCGACAAACAGACGGTTAGATTCGCCAACTTACACGTAGGCCTAGAGCAGTTGAACACTAGTCTTTATTAATGATGTAATCATTTCTCTCTCCGTATGGGCGTCTTGTTGTGACGCTCTGTTGTTTACTTTGTTTTGTTATGACATGTTGCAATGATTCCCTGTCCAGACAGAATGCATGCCTTTAAACTTTAGTGCATAAATATTCGTATAAGTAAAACGAGAGATTTATTACAAACCATTTTGTCCCTGTCAAAATGCCATTTTGTGAGGTTGCTCTGAAGGAGGGAGAGTGGGATGTATTGGGGACAATGACATTTACAAATAATGATAATTATGATTATGGTGATGATGTAGAAAATGACGGTAGTTGATAAATAATGCGCACGCGTATACGGGCGATTCTCAATAGTGCGCCTCCAAGAGTTTGCGACGCGTTGGCTAATCACAACGCGCGAAATCGGTCGACCCTTTTCAAACACGCCTTGGATCGACATATTTCGCGCATTGTGATTGGCCAACGCGTTGCAAATGCGTGGAGGCGCACTTTTAATTGTGAATAGTCCTTATTGATTCCCACACGAACAACTCCATTCGAATCATTTTTGCGAAAAATCAAGTTGCTGTTGCTACTTTTTTCGCTGCTTAATTCGCTGCCACTTCAAACTTTTTATTTTGCTTTTGTTAATTATTCGAGTACTTATTTACGTAAAAATAGGCCATCGATAACCATGCAGTGATGCAGCAGTGCTCATCAGGGGTCTGGGGACGAATTGTCGACCAGACTTGTTCACTTGCTCACCATTCGAGTAGTAATGATAGTAAAACACTCAAGTTTGGGGCAGGTTAGATCAATGGTCATTTATTTGCCAATGGCTAATTTTGACTGGTAACCTATGCATGAAATATTTATACCGGACACCTGGCAAAACCGACCAGTGGTTGACAAAATTTTGATGATTGAACTTGTCCATAGTTTGGTCCGAAGTTGCCCGTCGATGGTGTTGAGGACTACCATAAAAACAAAAATAATATTGTAACAGTTGTTCAAAACTTCTCCCCCCTCCCCCAACTTTAGGTTCCCTGGTCATGAACCCCGTATGTCAAAGCCTTGTGGAAACTGTCGGCCTCCGAAATACCTACCGGGTGTTGGCAGCCCTGGCGCTAGTCATAGGCATCCCGTGTTGCCTCATCTTCAAACAGCCTCCCCTGGAGGAAGAGGACGACACACGGTCGCTGGAGGGCAGCATCGAGAGCACCGAAGTGGACGGCGAGTGGTTGTCGGAGATGATCAAACAGGAGAAGGAGCCAGCAATCCGGAAGATCTTCGGGGTTCGGGTCTCTCTGTGGCTCGACCCGGTCTACATTCTGTACATGTTCGGGCAGCTTTTCAAAGGAATAGGATACGTTTTCCCGTTCATACATCTGGTAAGTTATCAAAACTCGGCTTTTTAAAGGCTGGTTCATACTTCGGGCGAATGTGAAAGCTATTAAAGCAAAGTGACGTCACAAACGATTTTGCTCGAGTTGAAATGTGTTCAACTTCTGCTAATTCGCAGGGCGCAAATTATTTGATCTGATGTCACAAATTTGCCACGTGTTTGTGCGCGCCTTTGCGTCAAGTAACCATCCTTAAGAGTTATGTTATGTGCCCCTGAAGATGTAAACTATTCTGGTTAGCTTTTTAAATGCCCCAAAATGCAATCCTCACAGGCCATTTCTTTCAGCATTCTCTCCCATGAGTGTGACTCCGCCCCATAATCTGGGCCTTCCCACACCAAATCTTTTTCAAAAGTGGCATACATCAATTAAATCACATCCATGAAAATGTGAAATCATTCCCAGCAAGGGTTTTGCTGTTATGGTCATCTTTAGCTAGTGCTCTCATCAGAGCCCTCGACTGAGTATTTGTTACCGGGAAAGTTAACACTTTTGGTGCCACCCTCCCTCGAAAAGAAAAACCTTTTTCATTAGATTGGTGTCAAAGTGCTTGCAAGACATCAATTATAGACTCTTGAACGCCTGTCACGATACCAGTGCAATACAATGACACCGGAGGAAGAAAGTACAGGCATTCCGGCCGGGTTCTTTGAAGATGAAATTTAAAGACGAATGAACCAGTCCGGAATCCAACCGAGCATGCCTAAATTGCAGCGCGTCCGAGGTTGTTCAGGACTAGCCGTGACAATCTATCCTATCGGCAGGGCCGTACGCCACCTCATGCGCGTACTTCGTTGCCGAATGGCCTTGCCTTTTTGAAATACCGATCTGGCTCATTGAGAAGTTCGGATCCAGATTTGGTGCACGTGGTTAAGCTGTCAGCTGCTCCCATTTTTTGCTCCAATTATTGAAAAGTCTCTGAAGTCTGTCTTCATCGTCATTTCAGTATCATCAAAGCCACCATCTGTTTCCACTGAGCAGTTAATTGAATATCCCACGACCACCTTCCAAAATCCAAACTTATCTCAAAATCTCCTTGTCGTGCCATACCACTCTCTATCCGTCTTCCCCACGCCAGGTACGCTTCATGGACACCATCGGCATCGAGCCCTCCACCGGAGCTATCATCATGACCGTCAAGGGGGCTGCCGACATGGTGGGCCGATTCTCGGCCGGCGTCATGGGCGAGAAACTACCCTTCCCTCTCATCCACATGTACGTCATATGCACTGGTGTCATGGCCATCGCTACCTACTTGTGCACCTTCGCCGCGAGTTTTATCGCCATGTTTTTCTACGCCCTGAGTACGTTGCTTTGATTACATCCCACTTTCGAAAGACACGGCTCATGAGCAGACGTTTAACCTAGTTTAATTTATATCCCAACAAGCGGAGCTGCAATCTTTCATTAGATAGGACCAAGACAAATTTTACTCAATCGAACATTATTATCGAGATTTCAATAACGATTGCACCAACAGTAATTCTTTTTAAATATTTAGTTTATGAAACCTATTTATGATACCATTCCAAGTGATTTTGACCTTAGATCGTATAGTAGCCCCAGTTTCACTGGCTGGGTGATCAACCATTGACAAACTGACTATTAAGAGTGCAGGCCAGTTAATTTTGGTACGCACCATACTCCCTAAAAACGTACAGGGAGGTCACCTAACAACATGATTCATATCTCTCTTATTTCCCTCCATTACATTCTGAGACAAAGGTTGCAAGGAGTGAGTTTTGGGGAAAGCTTATTGATATCAATTTCTTACCAACAGCGATAGGTTTCTTCAACGGAGTTTTCAATGCGCTTGTGTTTTCCACTACCACGTCTCTCTTCGACCGAGACTCTGCCAAAGAGGCCTGGTCCTTCTGTCAAGTTCCCCCCGGGGTCGCCATTATCATCGGACCTGGAATTGCAGGTAACATGCCCGAATATCCCCTGTTTACTCTGGTTTCTTGTCTGAGGAGAGGATACAGAAGTGAAAATTGTATTCCCCATTTGAGTTGGTTAACATCATCATTTGTGATTAAGAACCCAAAAGGAACACACAAAAAAGTGGGCCTCGTAAAAAGAAAACAAAATCATGTTGGTACTTGCTTCGGCCACAATATTGAAAATAATACGCCGGGGTTTGATTGACGGCTGCAACAGAAATGCAATTCCCCGTCTGAAAACATTTGCTACGCGATTTAGACGAAGAATCTATTGCAGAAGACTGCATGGGAAATGTGGGTCTACCTAAATTTATAATTGTCGAGAGCCATAAAAATTATACACATTGCCCTTTCCAAATGCGGCGCGCCCATAAACTTCACCCGTTAGAAAATGAATGTTCCGATTTACGCCTTTATTTTCCTCGATTCGCTTCCCAGGGCTCGTCTACGACCTCAGCAAATCCTACATCGTCGACTTCTACGTCAACACAGCTGTCTTCGAGGTTGCCATGTTAACTTTCCTCCTCGTTCCCGGCGTCCAACTATGCAGAAGGCTACGATCTTCAAAGGCAGGGGAAGGAGGTGATGACGGCAAGTCGTCTAATATCATGGAGATGTCACAGCTCGAGCGCCAGCGGAAACGACTAGCCAACGGTTATCAAGCAATGAATTAAATTTGAGGGACACCTGACTTCAAATACCTCTCATTATCTTGTTCAGGGTGCTGTTACAAAGACAGATTGCACAGGAGATCGTACGGGATGGCTTCCTCAACTATAAATTCAACTCAGAATACGTCAGCAAATTCTAATCTGGTTTCCGGAATGGATTAATCTGACTACTCGAGGAACTTGCAAGTCAGGAAACCAGACGAAGCAAATTCAGTAAGTTGTGTCCAAAATCACTATGACGAAGTCGAAAGTGATCGGACGAAGCTTTTGCCCACAACTTGCAGGTTTGTCGGGGGATTTCAACACAACTGTCGCTTTAAAACAAATCTAGCCTAGCTATGTACCGGCTGGCCAGCGGAACACCGCCGTTGCGGCAGTGTGGTATTTGAGTCCATTACAAGTCCTTTCTTAAGTCCATTGACAACTTATTCCCGTCACAAGTCCTTTTACAAGGCCAGTCTTAGGCATAAGGGTTAACAATGACCAAAAAACACTTTTTTCACAGCTCATTTGAATAGCTTGTGAATTGGCTTAAGAATGAATGACTTTGTGATTGACATGTGATGGACTCGATTGCAACACTGCGTAGTGGAGTGCCCTCTGTCGCCGGACGGCCAACCTACTCAGTGTATTGTGACCAAAGACGGTCATTTATTTTAAAACTCGTTATGCCTTGTGGGGAGTTTGTATTTTGTAGAGAATTAAACGACACTGTTCTCTCAGCTATTACAATTTAGCATAAACGCGGATTTATTTCTTTCCTCAAGAAAGAAACTATACGGGAATGTTGGCACTGATTGAAATGGCTCTGATAATACCATACCTTCACAAGGATAAAATAGGATAGAATAGTTCCTTTTAAGTCTAGAAAACACAAAAAGTTATAAAATATAACGTATAGGTAGAATAATTATTAGTAAAAATTATGACCCGCAGGATAGATTCACAACTGTGTAAGGAAAAGGTAGCTGTGAATGATGTATAGTATATTGCAACAAATGTGTGTGCCAACGAATATTTATAGTACATGTACTTTAGCTATTTATAAAAATGCACTGATTCCTCAGTGCTTTATATTCGAATGGCTGTGTGTCCTTGCGTCTGAGAATAATATGAAATAAAATCTATACAGGAATGATTTTACTGGCACATGTACGGATGGAAAACCGTAATAAATCTATCTGATGTCTCCTTTATTCTTTGAAGTAAAAGGCTGGATAGGTCCGAACCACAGAACGCAGAGACCACCAATCTCGTGCGTGTAGCCATGATTTTGAAAAGTATCAGCAAACAATGGGCGAAACGATGAATGGCAGCGCGTCCATGACGCTTGTGCATTGCCTGTATTTTTATAGGCAAATCCGATGGCCAAGCCATTACTACAGGGCCGTCCTGTTCACACGCAGACAGTGCGCACGCGTGAAATTCCTCCCTTACCAATAGGTAACAGTCTTAATTGCCGAAGTGCAGGCGGGCGCTCAGTTTAAGGCAGCCGCGTGAGTCAAGTGTAAATGGCCCTTCAGAATGGCGTCTCGTGGGAAGTTTGTCTTTACATGTGCTCTCAAATTACACTTACTTTTTTGTTTTTCGGTACTGCTACCTGTTTTATCTTTTCAAATGTTTCAAACGTATCGTTTTGAATCTACAAGGGCCAGATTGGATTTCTTTTTACAATCCAAAAACGGCTTCATGGAATTTTCGGGCCAACTGTGCGTAAATTATACCGAGGAGTGAATTTGCCCTTAGTTTTGATTTTGATTTCTGGAATTTTCATTCAGTTTTGAATGCGATTTTGTGGTCCATGCGAAAATGGCTGAGTTTCAGGTGGCTTGCTCTCGTATGTTCACAAATAGCTCGATTTGGTTGTTCGTGAGACGGCCTCTGGAACGCCGGAAGGTACAACCGGTTATGATCAGTCGCTGGGGCAAGCAACATGAAACATGGCGGCGTCCTTGTACGTTCTTCTGCATTGCCGTCTGGATGGGTAGCACAAGTTGGAGAGCGGCGTATAGAGGGCGCTTTGCAGAGCTGCAGAGGGCGGTTTGTCACCTTTTATGTAATAAGTCTGTGTCCAAAATAATGTGGCTGCGGCTGAATATCACGCGTGTGCCTAGGGAAGCCAATGGCTTGCAAAATTATGCAATCAAATAGACTTGTGTGTGGACAAGCCAAGGTAGCGCGCACGCCGGCGCGGTGAATGATTGGGACCGGACGGTCGATCGACAAACATGAGTTGGCAGTTTTAAACTACAGAACAGCAACTGGGATCGTGAGCAAACAATTACAGGGAGGCCAGCGAAAATTGGAGTTGTTGCGGCCGTCGTTTCATTTTTTTCGTGGAAATTTTTCTCCAAACGTAAGCGTTGGTTTTACTTAGGGGTCTATTGCCCAGTTTCCGGACATAGGCCCTATAAAGTCTATGATCACCGTATGAAGGGCTCTAGGCTATAGGGCTACGAATAGCCCATGACATGTTTAACAATCGTCATGTTTCTGATACATTCGAGTCCAGCACTGCAGAACATCATTGGAAATTCACAAGTTTGACATTCTGGGGGAAAAGCTCCTCCAAGATTTCCCAAGACTCAGTCAGTCAGTGGTTATGAATTGTGAAACTGACATGACATAACATGCATTATTTTGTGAAATTTATTGTGGTAAATTGATTGTTTTGCTGATAGTTTAAGAGCTTTCACTTCGATGGATTGGCAGATTATTTGGACCCAGCATGGCCAAAGTCATGGATGATGAATATTGGAGGCAACGATGGGTCAACAACCAGATCACATTTCATATGCCAAAAGTCAATCCGTAAGTCCCGGTTGAGCCATTCATTTTTTTTATTCCTTCATGAGCAACATGATTACAGCATATGACAGTCTCATCTGGGTATCATAGTGAATTCATACCGTACATTAACATCACACGCAAGAACCAAAGCAGTGCGTGAACTGGCACAGAGGGTTACTCCATGGAGCTATGGTTACTCCATTCATTTGCATGTCGCACCCTGGTTTAAAATGATGTCACTCTTGGTTACTCTATACCCTTTGAGCAGAAGCATACTTTCATCATTGTAAAGAGCATATTGGTCAGGAGTGTTCATTTTGTTCATGGTGAATGTGACTGTTACATGTACGTATGCATTTTATAGTCGTTCGTAAACCAGTGAAGTTCACTTCCGACCAAAGGAGCCTTCGTTGGTAAGAAAGGGATGACATATAGTGCGGCTATGATTCAAGTACGGTCTGCAGATTTCTAAAAAAAAGATTGTCCACCTTACATGTAATTCTTCAGGTATCTGCGACTGTGCATGTGATATGGCATCTTTGTAGTTTAGCATACCCAATTGTGACACCGTAGTTGGGATTGTCAAAAATAGTTGGGACTCTCTGCCAACTAGGCCTATAGCTTGGACGGATGTCCTACTTTTAGTTTATTGTAACAGTGGTAAGTGATCGCATCTGAATTGAATCAGAAGCCATGCGGCAGTTGGTCTCAACATTATTCCATCAAAATACATGTACCAGCTAGCAGAAAATACACAAAAAATGGAAGGCACCTTAGGTTTTGAGACTTCATTGCTCAAGCTGTACTCAAATAAAGGTCAAAAACAAGAAAAATCTGCAAAAGTTTCTGTCACTACTTATCAACAGCCATAAAAATGGCCTTGCCGACTTAATAATGATTCAGTAATTGTTGTTTCATTTCAATTTTCAGAACGCTGTCTAAGTATATGGCAAACATGACAGCGGGGCAAGAGAAATGCAGGATATTGGTACCACTTTGTGGAAAGTCAGAAGACATGAAATGGTGAGAGGTGTAGTAATTCTATCTCACTTGTGAGAAAACTAATTTCCTAGCCTCTTTTCCAGAAAATGTATTCATTGAACCATATTTTTACTTTGAGGTTTCGGAAATTGTTGGAAATTCTGCTACTTTTGGTTTACAAATTAATCACACATTTTTTTTTACACTGAAAAACTTAAAAAAAATGATGCTCCAGCCAAAGTTAGGACTAGATAGGCTCTACTTTTCCTAAAGGTTTGCTGCAGTGAAATGTTCTTTCAACACACTTTTTTCTGCAACTTTATTCTGTTCATCAATGTATGAAAACGATTGGAAATCCGTATCAGGTTAAGTGAATGGAAAAATGCACCTTTTTAAGCGTTTAATAATACCAATGCTGTGCATGTCCTGGAAACTGAGGGCGCTGTCACTGTGATGTCATACAGGGAAGACATGGTTTTGTGCATAGGGTTTTTTCTGCTCAGTCGCAAACCCATAATGTAATCCATGAAAACAGGTTGAGAAAGAGTCTCTTACTTGCTTATTGCCGTGCACTCACACAATGATGAGTCACCAAGGAAGAAAAACAATTAGGTCAGCAGATTTAAAAAATAAAGGAGTTTTTTAGCATCAACAAGTGTGACATTCAGGCCATCCTTCTGGGATTACATCACAATTTGGCTCATGATTATGAAAATTCGCATCGATATCAAACCATTTAAGCAGCAAAACCCCCTTTGAAATTGTGAAACAAAAATTGAAATTTAGGTTAGCTTGGACACAAAGGTTCATTTTGGGAGATATGGAAAACATTTCGATACAGAGACCGTTTTATCTTTCAAAATCCTCCTAAACTTCCTGGCAAATTTGGAAAGACATGAACCAGGGAAGGCCTGGCGTGTGCATACACACTGTCTCCCCACAGGCTTGCTGACCAAGGCCACTCGGTAGTTGGAGTCGAACTCTCACCCTTGGCAGTTGAAGCTTTCTACAAGGAGAACAAACTGGACTTCACCTCCAGTCCCATCGAAGGATTAAGTGATGCTGATTTGTACAAGGTAATGTGCTACATGTAGGTTTTGGTCGAATAGATTTTCACATTGTGCTGGCTCTGTTAATGAATTGGAGATCTTCACGCCTTTTACTTACTATCTGATATTAATTTGTTGTGTGTTTTCAGAGCAAAAATGAAAGGATTCAAATTTACAAAGCAAGTCTATTTGACTTAAGTAGGTAAGTAATATTTCCATTTTGTTTCCCAATCGGTGTTTCTTCAAATATTTACCTTAAGAAAAGATATCTTAGTTATTTGTAACAAACTAGAACAGAAACGGTAACAGTTGTGTAACTTTTTTAGAATCTCAATATAAATTTGATTGATATAACTATTTTGTATTTGTTCATTTCAAACCAAAATCATATCTGCATATAGTGTACATATATAGTGATAAATATATCGGACAGGTTAATAAAGTGAAATTCTGAAATTTTGATTACAGAGATATTTTGGGAGAATTTGACTGCATATGGGACCGTGGTTCACTTGTTGCTTTGCTCCGTGAGGATATGCAGAGGTACGTGGGCTGATATGTTGCCATAAATCTGGAGGTTTTTAACCCTCCTATGCTGAAGTCACTCTTCGGGTCATTTGGTGAACACCTCAAAGAAGCACAGCTGTGTGGTGTTGTGTTGTGCACTGCACGAACAGTCCCTCACAGGAATATCAGATTGCACTTTTGTGCTGCCCAACAACTGTGCTTCACTGTTTCATGTGCGTCATTGTGCAGTAAACCAAATGCAGTGAAGAGGACTGCACAAAAGACCCTGGGTCATTTTGTGCTGACAACCTACTGTGTACACACTGAACCTGTGCATGTTTGAGTTCCATATAGAAACTACATGCTCACCAGTGACTGTGGGCATTTGTGCAAATTTGTGCAGTAAAACCAAAGGAGGGTTAATGCTAGAATTGAGGACACATCACAAGGAATTCCTAATACTGGGAGATGGTCCCTCAAAAATTTGAGGGCTTTTTCTTGTGAGGTTTTCCTGTTGGAATCCAGGACTCGCCTCATGGAACTGCAAAGAGATAGCGCTGCTGTAAAATTGAGGGTACATTGTAAAGAATTTCTGATACTTGGAGATAGTCCCTCAAAAAAGGACTTTTTTCTTGCAAATTTGGAAGACGTTTTCCAGAAAAGAATCCAGAATTCTTTTCTTGAAATTCCAAAGAGTGTAGTTTTGTCTCATTCAGAATTCAGAGACCGTCCCATTGAAATACAGATCAGTCATAGTTGTAATTGAGCATGACGAGTGATGTAACAGGGCAGATGGCGCTTTTATAACAAACGAGTAGCAGAGCGCTCAAGACTGGGCGATGAGTATTATTGAACTGTGACTTGTTTGGTTCCCTGAAGGTATTATGGCTTTACACGGTATAAAGCGAAAAAAAGACTTCCACTTTACTTTTAAATACTTGCCAAAACCATAATGGCATTGTTACGCCCGAACTATTAGGTATGTCCCAGCTATAGAGTTGGGATAGTCCCGACTGTTATTCGCCAATTTGTGAAGAACATTTTTCAACCTTCTCCAAGTTTATGCATCTTGATAAAATTTATCTTAACTGTAACAGTTCATCTGTGATATGACATTGTAAACAAATGACTTTGGCACAGGCTGGGCACATGCACACCGGACCCCTGTGCTATAGTTGGGCAGGCCCAACTATAGTACTGTAGTTGGGATGGTGAGCTCGTAGTTAGGACGTAACAGCATCTTTACAGAGTCCCAAGTAGTCAACTGTGAGTCTTTCTGATAGGCTAGTTAATACCCTGTGAGGGTCGTTCTTACAGATACGTTGAGCTGATGACGTCACTTATGAAAACAAAGGGCCGGTGTCTTCTGGCAACATTCGATTATGACCAAAGTAAAATGAATGGTAAGACTTATTTTTCTTCTTGTCATTTCTGTACATTTTGTAATAATCATGGATATTGTACGGTAGGTTTCACGGAATTATTAATTTCAACCACAATTGGCTCATCATGAACAAAAAAAACAATAAATGCACAATGATCACTGTCTACAATCAGAAAAAAGGTTTCCATTGTCTAACTATTCAGTGTGTTTTTCTTCTCGTCCAGGTCCTCCATTTTCGACTCCGGCAAAAGTTGTGGAGCAACTTTATGGTAAAAGCAACTCAGTAATTGTTGACTAAATATTTCAAATGCCATCATGCCAGCACAGAAAGCCACAAACGCACGGCTGTTACAAATGAAGTGAATCTTGAGCGAACCCCTGACATTCAATATCAAACATTTCTGTCCTTTTGGGCTATTTCTTTTAACAGAAAAGTATAAAAACGCACGCGTTCCTCCTATTAAAGTGGCTTTTATCTGCGTCGTGACATTCGTTTGACTAAGAGAGGTAGCCGTCTTGCATGGCAGTTCTTTTCGTCCACATGGAAACCTCCTTTTGTGCTCACCCTGTGGAACAAAAGCACTGTCCTGCAAGATGGCAGCCATGCAAACCCTCTATTGAAATGAATTATTTGCGATGTAATGTAGGTTCCACAATTCTTTCTCCCCCTCCAGCTGCTGGCTGGGACATCGAATCGTTGGAGGTCACCGACGTGATGAGTGACAAATGGCGCAGCAGAGGCCTAGACACTATGACAGGACTAACCACCCTGTTAACCAAGAAATAACCAACGAAGCTGGTCATGACAAGTTTCAGAGGTGCTTCTCAGGCCCGTCTATGAAGTTTTCAGTTGCATAGTTTGACACCGCTGAGAAATTGTCCAGAAGTAGAAACGTCTCTCCAGAGCCTCTACCAAACCTCTCTGTGTTGTGAAATTCATTCCGAATTTTGTCGATCTTTGACTAAAATAACATACGATGAGCTCTGTACAGTCATGCATATGATATATCAGAGGATGAACACCAACCTTAATGGGTTTGAACGTTATTCATGAACAAATCAGAACTTTCCCATTTGTAATGCCCAATTTCACAAAGAGGAAGGAAACCAAAACTGCTTAATTGGTATAAAATTTGTCGACCTGAAAGTCGCAGACAACAGTTATTAGTTAACAGGAATAATTGGACAAAGTACGACTTAACTGTCTTTTAAACTGTAAAGTTGACTTTATATACAAGTCGTATACCTGTATATTTTTGGGCGTAACTGTTTTTTAATTAAAGCTTCATATGTATATTGTGAGGTTATACTTGTAGCTGACCTTATCTTTCAACTGAGTATCACTAAGACAGCGCCTTTAAACTTGTACCTCAGTGTCTAAACTTGATTCTTAATAAATTTTTAGACAAAATGCAACTTAACTTACAGGGCCTATTCCTGTACCAACTGTATGTACCAACTGTACATACCTTTTAGGTTAACCTTTGCTTTTCAGACATTTATTTCATTTCTTAAGCATCATTTCTATTAATATTCAATAACGCTGTGCAGATCAAAATAGCAAAAAATATGATTACACAATGGCAATTATATAAAAACTACAATTAAAATTGTAATTTGAAACTACGAAACTACATGCAAATTACAGGTTCAACCACACGATTAATAAAACGTAAAATTATATGTATAAGACCTTGTTAATTATAACATTTATCAAAAAGGTACGTCTTGATTGCACACTTGAACTCGTTTTCATTCGTAATAATATCTTTCTACTGGTTTGGCAAAGAATTCCACGTTGGTCCAGCAATAACTGCCCTGTTGTTAAGTTTATCATACGACGGAGGAACCCGGTTGAAGACTCGAGGTATCCTGATTGTGTAAGTCATAAGCACAACAGAGTCTGACAATCGAATCAGTCAGGTAACTTAAGATCTTAACTTCCACGCGTGTACGAACTGGAAGCCACTTGATAGTTGCACTGGCAAACTTTCCTTTCAAAATCAGGCTTTTCTTTAACAGTAACATTAAGACAGGTGCTTATTATACCTAATTGTGTTTTGGTAATGGCATTTACATGGTATAATATGAAGACTGCTACACAGCAGGCTTCAAACCGCACAGTGAATTGAAATTCACCAATCGCAACAGAGGGGACAGACATCCCGGCCCTATCTAGTTGTTTTTAGAGGCGAAAAGGCTGCGCTAGGTGCTAAGATGGAAACCTCCAATTTGGGTTCACCTCATGAGGTCCTAGACGAACGGGACAATTGATTTGTGTGCGAGTACGATTGGCAACGGGTCAAGAAATGTGGCTCATTGAAATTTATGCACACTGTACGTACCAGCCTAAAAGCAAAATAACACTGAAGACCTTTTCTGGGCGTCGTTTCCTAAAATAAAGATTATTTTTTTCAGCTTTTCGGATGCAGGACCGTATAATCATACTTTTATGTTGTTACTCATATGTCTAACTCTGGAGGGCGCTCTTCGCCCTTTTCAGGTTGCACAACTCCAAATACGCGCCCATAGAAAACAGTGCGAAATTTTTTTATTCCTTTATTCCTTTGAACGAAGATACCCCCCAAATAGCAATAAAACTAAGCGCTCATTTCTGAATGTAACCGTCCGCCTCTATCCAAAATAGGTTCGCAATTTCGGGTTTTTGGGAAAGAAATACCCTGAATTAACTGGAGACTATCAGTCCTAAATTCGAGATTTATAGAAATATTTCTATGATGCCTCCTGATTATATGGCCTGTCTTATTGTAAAAACCCCGTGGGATCACAAAATATTAATGAGTTCGCGCGCAGAAATACAAGCATTTGGTGGAATGCACCCTGGCAGAGACGGCGGTCGAGAAGCGAAATGTACGCGTGGCAGTGACACGTAGACGCCTTCAAGTTCCCGCGCGTCAGGTGAGTAAATGCCTCCGGCCTGTAAGGAAAGCTTTTTGGTTTGTTAGTCAATTTGCACAGTAACGAAATGTCACTGAAGATGCAGAAAGGCAGAAGTTGTCTTTATTTTTTAAATGTCCAACTAGCCTAAAAATAGGCAGTTCGCCCACACGAACACTTGCGTTGTCAAAACTTGAGCTCTCATTCGTTTATTCGTGCAACGCACACATCGCTGTGCAATTCCTTTGAATTGCTCCACACACAGTGGTTGGCACTTTTGACGGCAAACTTCGCAAACTCGTGCTCTTAGGTCGGTCCGAGTCACTTTCGGTCGAAAATCGTTTGGTTTTTATGGGTGCAATGTTTAGAATACGTCATCATCGGAGAGAAAAAGACCTTCGGCTTATATCGGCTTTAGTGCTTGACAATCGACCGACGCTATCAACACCATCGAGCCGATTCATGATTTTTCAGACCATCAAAGATCGTATTTTGAACTGACGAATCATAAAGCACTCTAGTATGTATAACAAGTATCACCTAGAGATTTAGGCCTATGAATGTGATTTTATTGAAGTTTTTCAGCGAAAAGCCGTTCTTTGAGGACTTATTGGAATTTTCACTTTTTTAATCAAGACTAAGGGTTTGATTTTTCATAACAATCTCATATTCTATATCATACTGATTTTGTGAAAATAATCTCAACCCCCAAAATGAAGGAATTTAGCCTGGAATTTACATGTATATAAATAGAACTTAGTCCAAGGAAAAGATAAGTCAATCATTTATTATGGGGAACACCAAAGAAGGATTCAAATCTCCCAAACTGAATAGTGTCTTTGAAATTTTGATTGATAAAAGACATGAAGTCTTTGATATTTAGAATTGATCACTCGATGTTGAAGTTTATAAACCGAAATGCATATCAAACGTAGTATCAACGGATGTATGGAATGAGAGTAAACAGAGTGATGGAGGTGTGGAATCGGCAGAGGCTTTACTTGACGGAAGGTTTTGTACGTTAGGTGTGTTCCTGAAATCTGGGTTTCCAACTGTATACTGGTGTAAAAGCATGTACTACACATGTACAGTACATGTACATGTACAGTACATGTACTGTAAATGTACTGTACATGTGTAAGTACTGCACATGTACATGTACATTGTACAAAAGGCGTGCATGTGGGCTGACAGTACTAGAAACAGAAATGGTGGGAATGAAGATCAAACTATGTGGTCAGTGCACAGGCAGGTCACTCATAAGAACGGTTGTGGGACCCAAGGGGAACATAAGGTATGGAGTTGGAGTAGTTGCTATGGCGACTGCCATCTGGGCTGGAAAGGGTTAATGCGAAAACGACTAAGATCATTCAGGGATTCAAACTAAGATCGAGGGGTCTTGCACAAAATTGTACAAATGTAGTCTATGCTAAGAGTAAATTATATGTATCTCTAATTCTAATGAGAAGCAGATTATACAAATTGAAATGTAGAAATCAAACATACGCAAATACTGCTCGGTGTCAGTACAGATATAGAAAAGCATATACCTGTGCCAGTGGTGCAGAAGGATATGAGAACAGATGTCCTCAACGTGGTCCGAGTCAAACTGCAACATACCTGCAGAGGCGCACCCTAGGGGTCACGGTGTGACCAAAGGGTCCCGCAAATTTCAGGTTTTGTGTTTTTTTGTTGGTTTGTTTCTTTGTTCTTCAGTTGCTGTTGCTTAATTTCTGAAAGACAAAGATACACCTGATATACAGGTAGTTAAACATAATAGCTGTAAACGGAAAAACTTCAAAGGGAATTTGCCACTGTCGAATCTCAACGCATTGGATGCATCAGTATATTTCACCACCATTTATTCATTTATTAATTGCAGTAGACGGCGATGATGATGGTTCAATCTAGGTTAGAACAAAATTAACATCTAATCACTAAACCCATCTAAGCTTAACTTAACTTTTATAAGCAATAGTTTCGTATATGACTAAATTGGATTACTTGTCACAAAAAAACCAGACTCTCATTGTTACACCTAAATCCCTCTTTCCAATCGACTTGTGAGTAGAAGTGTAATCTTACAGATTAATCTCCAAGACATCCATCTATAATCACTGGAAGGGGATAAGAAAGAAAAAAAGACTATCATTTGGCTTATCCGGACAACAAAAATTGCAATTCCCTTGTCCTACTCTGAAGCTGTGGCTGACGTGGCGAATGACCACGTGACTATTTCGTGCAGCATTTCTGCTTATAGATGTACATGGAAAATAGTACCATTCAAAACGGACTCAAAAAACGGGATTTGTTTTTTAAAGGTTTTTGGGTCAAGTGACCAGAGTCACCCCCAGGTCAGGTCCACAGAAGGAGATTTTAAGTTTGCAAGCTACATACCTGTGCTGGTCAATTTCAGTGCAAAGTGTTCTGCATAAACATGTACATGTACAATCATGTGCTTAATATGAATAACGCTGTTGTACTTATTTAGATGGGACTCAAAACAACATTAAAACACACGTATTTTATTCGGGTTATCCCCTTGTTATAATATTTTGATTTCTGGAGAAAGAACCGTTTGAAAAGTTGGCGGAATTAATAAGAAGAAATAAAGCCCAAAACACGAAAATGCATCAGTGACGACAGCCCTTCACAAATCACAAAAAGCCATCACCGACTACCATTAATCGGTAGTGAAAGAGCATTATCGATCGCGAAAGTCCATCACCCATCGCAAACACCCATCACCGGTTCCAAAAATGCATCAACAATGGAAACGCCCATCACCTCTAGTGAATATATGTCACTAGATGACGGATGATCACCAATCGTGAATATGCATCCGGCGATAGCTAAGTGCATCACCGATTTGGCAATCACATTAAATGCCTCTTTGGCGTTCCAGAAGTATTTGAGTCAGAGCATCGAAACGCCGTGCACTTCCCAACCTATAGAGTACCGAAGTTATCGTGATCAGAAAATATCATACAAATATTATACTAACATTTTTGTAACGTTCTTAAAACATTTTCATGGATGTTTGGTTAATCTGAACTAACGCTGACGTTTAAATGCGGTGAGCATACATCATAAATTCTAATTAAAAAAACACAAATTGACGTTTGAGACATATTTGAAAAAGAAGATAAACGAAACACGTTGATGTTCTAAAAAAAATCATTTTATTATTGTCGATTTGCGTCTCACATATGTCTCGATGATGTTTCAGAATCACACTAATTTTAGATAAGATGTACGTAGGTGACGTTGAATAAATATGAAAAACGTCAAACATTCTGATAAACGTATTTCCATCGACGTTTGGGTCTATGAAAGTGTCAGTAGTGCTTACAAATCACACAATCACTTTCGAAACTTTGGGCAAAATAACTTTATTAAAAATAGTATCAATTTTCAATTTGATTCAATGAAAATGTTATTAACGTTTAACTGCAAGGGGTGTTGTAAAATAGTATGCTTAACATGAATGTTGTGACTATTGGTTGGTGTTGTATGACAGTGGTCGCATGTCATTGTAACAACGTTATTACAATGTATTATGTTGTAAAAATATCAGTACAATGTTGCATTGACCTCAATTTACATAATGACCCTAAAAGGGCGTGGTTATCAAGTATTGCATTTTCTGTTGCTGCAGACCTATTGAAAGTTTTGTCTTGTGTTGCACAGTTGAAGTCATCTCACTATAGCTGTTTACTTCTTTCTGGGCAACTATGGCGAAAGGGTTTGATGAGGAATATTGGAGGAAGCGATGGATGGCTAGCGATATCCCATTTCACCAAACAGAGGTCCATCCGTGAGTATTCAGAGGGCGTGGCGAAGATAAATAAAAGTACTGTAGAATGTTAATTATATAGGGCTTGGTGGGAAAGAGATGGTCCATTGCACTTAGAGCTTGTTATTCAACCGAAATGAATCGTCATTGACGTCAAATTTGTTTCCACAACAACCTTGGTTGATTGAACAAAGAACGCACACAATACTAATCGTTTCCTTTACCAACTACACTACCCAAGCCCCCTCGACCACTTCTTTCTTTTGTTCCCGCGACCTTACGTAATGCCTTACGTAATGATGAGGTTACACCATAATATATTTCAGCTCTTTTCCAAACAGGGTTATTTCACCGTTTTTGATAGCAGCGGGGATATTCGGATCGGGTGCATGGTGCAAATTAAATGTAACACCTGCAGGCGAAGGTTGATGTGATTGTCTGACTCAGGTTTTCAACACTTTTATGGTCATGATCTTTGTTGAGGCGTAAAACTCATGTGACTCTATGCAAACCCTCAGAATCATAGAAATCCGCTTGTCTACAGTGTGCATCAAACAAAATCATCCCATCGGATGACTTTGTTGTTTTGTCATGTAATTAATATTTGGATTGTTTTTCTCGAATTTCAGAACTCTCTTGAGATATTTTGCTGACTTGACGGCAGGGCAAGAAAAATGCAGGTTTTTTGTCCCTCTGTGTGGAAAATCGAAGGACTTGAAATGGTTAGTATGCAAGCCGTTCAAAGAAAGTTCTTCCCATTAATTAATGCATGGGATCTACCAAAATCCTCCCGATGAACTATTGGATTTTGAAGGAGGCTTCGTATTATTATGTATGAATCCTTAGGCTCGCAGATGAAGGCCACATGGTGGTGGGTGTCGAGCTCTCAACCTTGGCCATTGAAGCTTTCTTCAAGGAGAACCAAGTAGACTTCACCACCAGTCATGTGGAAGGATTAAGTG